>NW_008825099.1:396763-403952 GCF_000699105.1 Pygoscelis adeliae
GGTAAACTCTCCTTTTTTTCCTGAGTCCCAGCAAAAGCTCCCCGTTCAGCCAGGCCGGTCGTCTTCCCCGCCCGTTCTTCTTGCGGCGTACAGGGACAGCCTGCTCCTGCGCCTTTAAGACTTCCTTCTTGAAGATCGTCCAGCCTTCCTGGACCCCTTTGCCCTTCAGGACTGTCTCCCAAGGGACTCTCTCAACCAGCGTCCTGAACAGGCCAAAGTCCGCCCTCCGGAAGTCCATGGTAGCAATTTTGCTGCCTCCCCTCCTTACTTCACCGAGAATTGAGAATTCTACCATTTCATGGTCGCTAAGCCCAAGACGGCCTCCGACCACCACATCTCCCACCAGTCCATTGTACGAGGCATTCTCTGCCAAACTGAACCTTTCCTGGCCATGACCTTTACATGCAATGTACATATGGGATTTCCTAAGCAATCCCTTGCAGTGAAGGAGGGTGTGGAGGCTCCAGCGAGCCCCACGACCACACAGGAGGGCAGGAATAAGCTGCAGGCAGGCAAGGCTCGTAAGCGAGTTGCCTCTGCTTGCATTGCAGACAACTGAAACAAAACCAAAGGCTGAAGCCCAAGAGAAACAGCAAAATGGCTTCAGCTTATTGCTGCTGTTCAAAAATGCAGGCAGTCGTGGGACTGGGTGGGTGATGAAAATGATTATGGCTTGGAGGTGCCCCTAGATGAAAAGCTTAGGGATTGGTGCAGCTTAGTTTAAAGGGGAAAGAAATAAAAGACTGTGGTAGTGATATGTATCCTAACTGCTTGTCTCATGGTGCAGGAATGAGGGGATGCTCCCTGAAAGCAATCTGCAAAGGCAAACTTGAAACTCATAAAGGAATTTTTTTTTTTTTTTTTACCATGTGAAATGGGGCAGTGGAGTTCACTGACAGCAGATATGGCTGAGAGCAAGTTCTGAGATGCTCAAACAGAAGTTAAGTACCAGGGTGAGGACTGAGGACAACCCACAGTTAAGTGAAAATATACGATGAAGGGGTTGAAAGTCTCCTGCTTCAGGCCATCACCGGTGGGAGCAGGGAAGGGGTTTCTTTGCACAGCAAACCAAACTATGTGGGGCTGATGTTCTGGCACCTACAGCTGGGACTGAGCTGCATAGGGTCATGCCAGTCAAGGATGAGGATCTTCCTCTGATCAGTGCCCTGACCAAAACACGCCTCTTTGCAAGGGCTGGCGTGATGCTCTGTGGTGGAAATGGCTCCTTGTTCCCCACCAAGCAGTGGCACACGCTTCTGGGGCTTTGCTGCACGGAGGGAAAAGTGGAAATGTGGCTTTAATGCAGTGGTTTAAATGGCACTAGGCTGGTGAGGCTGTAATATAACCACAAACTGAGGACAATCCCTCCTGGAGAAAGTTGTTTTTTACCATATGAGCAGAAACTTTTAGCGGTATTTTGTTGACTGCCTGGGTGATACCCATCCAAGTGAGTGACTGTAATGTGGAAAAATGCAGTAAATATGGCTAAGAAATTACTTGGGGATACTGGGGAAAGACCCATCTCCTGGAAAGCTCAGGCTGCTTCTGAGCAGTGATTTCCCACTGAACTTCCCCGGGCAGCCCTTTGAGAACGAGTTCGAAAACCTGAATGCTAGCACCTAGATCATGGGACGGCCATCCCAGATGTACGGAGACTTTGAGTTACCCCAAATCCCTCAACATCAGTCAGAGATGGGCTGCTGGAGAAGGTGCAGGTCAGGCCACACAAGCTGGCGTGCAGCAAGGCAGCAAATGGGCATTGCAGGGAAGGGGTGACCATGACAAGGGCAGGCTTGGAAAGCTTGTGGCTTTGCATCTGAGCAGCTTTTGGGCTGAAAGTTTTAAATTAAGCTGTCCCATGATGCAGGTTTGAGGATGAACAGTGACAACATGGCGAGGCTGAAGCAGTTTCTAGTTAGGCACTGCCATGCCACAATGGGAGGTGTGGTGGATGTATTAAGTGTAGATATATCTGCATCAGCTTCAGATTAACCAGGCAGAGCAGAGAAATGAAGCCTACTCTGTTGTGAAAAGATGGTGTTTTTCTTCTAGCCTGATCTAAAAGCCTGTTATCCTATTTCTTGTGTCTTCAGAGGCAGCAGCTTAGGGCTCCCCACTCACCCTGTGGATATCACATGAGAGTTTGATTTCTTTGTTTGAGCTGCTGCCATGTACACAGTTATTACCTGCAGATGTGTGTGTGCAAGCATGGGCTCTGCGGGGCTGGAGTGGAGAAGCTGGCTTTGTGGGGGTGAGGAGCGCTGTCTAAATAGCGAGATTTCCTGGAAGGAGGCAGCACATACTGTGAATTGGGTCTGTTCCCAGAGCATCTTAACTTGCAAGTGATTAGCTGTTAATTATTATGCTATAAATTACTTAATAAATTAGTATTCTTCACAGCACCTATTGTACCACATGACATCTGCTAAGCTGTGTGAAATACACATAATTACTGTCACAGAAATGTAATTACAGCCCTTCCCCCCCGAAATTCTTATGCAGCTGCCAGCCGTGGCATGGGCGCTTGGTCCAGGGTGATGTGCAGGCAGTGCCACCGTGCACCACCAGCCACCTTGTCCCCACCTCCAAGCTTGCTTCCGGCTTTCCAGTGAATGCCGGGATTCAACCTACAAAGGGTGAAAAAGCTGTGCCCAGCTGCGCATCACCTGTGTTTCGGTCTCAGCATCAGGCTTAAAAGCACCCTGAGGATAACATTAAGCTCTCCATAGTTAGCTTTAAAAAAAAAAAATTAAAAAATCCTACTTAACATACTGATTTTATCCCAGTTTATAGATGTTTTTGCTTTATAAGGCTTTAATATTTAAAGCTTCAAGGAAGAGTACATTCTCTTGCTGGGGTACTTCAGTTCAAAATATTTTTCCAGTGACCTAACTTTGTTTATGGCCCTGAAGAGGGAGAGGTGGAGTCTCTTAACTGAGATCATCAAAATATTTGTGCTGGTATGTGCATTTTAGACCTGCCCTTGAAATTATTCAGCTTAGCTGTGGCTTGACTTGTTTTGGGCATTTGAGCTTTAATTTTTCTCCCTAGTTCTTGTTGGTCTGACTTGTGGTAATTGGCTGTGGGACTGTGTAATTGTGGGTTTGGGTGTTTTCAGCTGGTTTTTGGGGACATGCAGTGGTCTGGGCTTGCTCAGAGGTGGAAGGGGAAATAGGGGTGGAATGTGCAGCAGAAAAACATCTGCACGTGGCTGAATAAGTGCAACAGCTTAAACTTATTTAAGAGGTTTTCTAACATTTTGAACCAAAGTGCCTCTCTTAAGGGCGGGCTGCACATGTGAAAGATATATTGCAGTAAAGATGTGCTTGAAAATGCTAACTGTAGTAGGATTTTGGTCTTAGCTTCTACAATTAAATTACATGGTCACAGTGATGATGGGCAATTTTATTCTAGGATTTCCATGTTCCTCTGTATGTCCCTCAGACCTTGCCACGCTCTCCTCCTCTCCACTCTGGAGATAGATCATGGAAAAGACCTGACAGGGCTTCAAAGGTATAACTTGGGAGCATTTAAAGCGATCAGATTTTATTTTTTTGAAGGGGATGCTGGGCATTTTCTAGAATTTAAATCTCTTAAAGCAGATGGCTGAAGTCAGTATATCCTGCAGAAGGAGCCATGTGCTGCGTCTCAGCTGAGAGGCTGACCTCCCACTGACGGCGTGGCACACCAGAAACTTTTGCAAAGCGTTTTTTGTTGCTTGTTCAGTTTGCTACACAATGCACTGCTTTAAAACCTGACTCTGTTTGCTCTTGTTTTCTCTCAACCATAGAGGAGGAGGAAAATAATCCCTTTTCTCTTGTAACCGGCAGGCAGTAAGCTACACTACACCCACACACTGCCTCTCCCTGTGCCCATGCCGGTTACACAGCATCTACTGCATCTCCCCATTGACAGGTTCTGGTGCAGGTTGCTTATATTTTTTTTCCATTTTAAGGAGAATAAAGGCGACTGACATAGAGGTTTAGATGACTTGGGAAGGTTTCAGCAGTGAATAAAACCCAATCCACTGCAACTCTGTGTTTGCTCTCCTGCCACAGCTTCTTCATAGGTTGCAAGGGAGCAGGAAGCTATCAACAAGGATAATAAGCACTAGATATTACAATGGGGATTTCTTACATTGCTAGCAAGAGAAAAAGCTGCCCTGCCCCTCTGCTGGCTGAAAAACAGCATAGAAGATATTTCCAATAATTTTTTTCCCCCTAAAACGTTCCAGGCAACAGCATCCATGTAAGTGCATGCTGCTGACAGCAAAGCCAATGCCTCCATTTTTATTAGTTTCCAAATTATGCTGATGCAGCAGCAAACAAGACCATAAGCATTGCTCTGAACATAGCCCTGAAAAGCACCGTTCACATGTCTAACGCATCAAAACCATACAGAAGTGAGAGCAGGAACAAGTTACATGTTGGATATTAATGATGTATAGTAAATGGGTGCTAAATAACAGGGCTGTCACTGCAAGGCTGCTGAAGCACTGGACCAGCTGTATGTGCCTGTTCTGCATGCAAACAGCACCAGGATTTCTGCAGGGCTGAATCGCATGTGCCTGGAAAAGTGCCTAATTCCCACAAAAGTATGGGAAGAGCTGTGTTCTGAATATCCTTCATACGGCATGGTGATCTGATGGTATAAAATGGGCAATACTGTATTATGTATGTGGCAAGCAGGACTGGCTAAAGTCTTTCAGCTTTGGGGGAGAAGGGTCCATCAGCCTTCAGACCCAGAATATCACTTGTTCACTGGCTGATTTCATAAGAGCTAACAACAAAGCAGTAAAATGGCACCGTGCAATTTCTCTAAACATCCTGGCCCTCCAATCATGAAGAAGAATAAGAAATTATTTATTTATTTTTACAAGCTCAAACTATTTGTTCAGCAGAGTGATGGGCAGAGCTCTTACCTGAAAGCGATGTTGTACCCCCCAAGTGTTTAGCTTTAATTCTTCAATTTTTTATGCTTGAAATAGGGCAATATCAATTTTTGAGTGCCTGGTCCTCTGAAAAAGACCAAAACAGTGCAGACACCTTTTGAGGATGAAAAGGTACCAGGCGACATTGTTGGAAGTCACTGGTTTTCTGCAGACCTCATGAGAAACGAATTGTATTTACCTAAGGAGCTGGGGCGGGGGGAATACAACTGATTTCTCACTCAAGTGGCATGATGTACATCCACTTTTAAAGCCCACATGCCTACTGTGGTTTTGCATTCAGATGGACGTAAGCAGTAGCACGAAGGTAGGCTGGACACAGAGGTCCTGCTTGAGCTCCTGTCACAGCTGGTGACCATGCCGGGCTGGAATATTAGCAACTGGCTGCCAGCCAGCACTAAAAATTCAAGCCACTGGCTGCCTGATTAACTACAGCAATACAGCCTGAAACAACGGCAGCTGGCCATATGGTGAAATTAAAAACACAAACAAACTCTTCCTTGGATCCCCGTGGAGGGTTCATCTTTTTTCAGAGTTAAAATCCCCATTGGCAGGGGCTGGATTTCAGGGCAGCAGTGTCGCCGTTTGCATTTGTGTGGCACTAGCACATCCCCCACCCAAAGTTGCTCTGCGCCCAGGGACGGGCTTTGCTGAGGGAGGAAGGACCCCTCAGCACACCAGCTGGCCAGGGAGCATGGGGAGCTGTACTGTTGCTCCCTTGCTTTCCCGGACCAGCACTGGTCCCTTAGCAACATATAATTGAAAGCTGTACTGAGAAATGTGAACACAGGCAAACGTGTCCCATCCTACTCATAGCTGTTGGGCTGCTTTGTTGCAGGTGATATTTAGGACTGAATCAAATCACTCTTTCAGTACATCCTAAATAAAGCTCTGAAGACTTTTCCTTGGTTGGTTTTTTTTTTCTTTTCCAATGTCCGTTATCACTGTAATATTTCATGCTTCATGCTTCCGGAAAAAAAATTCAGTATTCAAGAACAAAGCAATCCACAGCTTTCCTTCATTTCAGTCTTTGGTATCCTAGGGCTGTCCTAACTCAATAACTGAGTTTTTATTGTGTCACATTTCACCGTTGCTGACTGCAACCAGCCTGGCTAATCTTTTTGCTGCTGCCTTATCAGCATCTTTTGTAATTCATTGTTTGTCCATTCTACTTTCACAGCTTTTAGGATTTTTTCTTGTTTCCCCCACCCCCCAATTCTATGAAATTTGCAGGTGCCCTCTGTGATTGCTCAGTCTGGTAAGTGGTCACATACAAAGACAAGCAGGTAGTTAATACCGGGAGCTCAATTTTGGCAGCTGCCATCACATTTTCTCCAGTTGGGAAAGAGGAAAAATTCAATATTCTCCAAAGCTGACAACACGGAAAGATTTCTATTCCTGATGGGAGTGGTGAAAGAGCAGAGAACCGCTGTAAGATCCAATCTCCTTGTGCATGGGGTACAGATCAGCATGTGCACTTGCACACATGCAGAATGCTAATCTCCATGATTTAAGTGGTGTTTACCTGCCAGTGCCTGCCCAGCACACATGCAAGCCCTGGTGGCAAGACCCTACCTTTCCTAGGGCACAGGTTGCAGCTGCTTCTTTTTCCTAAGTAAAACTGCATAAAAGAATAGTTTTAAATTCTCAAGACCCACCACACACTTAGGAGTGGGGGTCAAGGTGATCTTAACAGGACATTGTCTCTTTGTTTAGAGAAATACAGATTGCACCGTGCTGATCTCTGCTACAAGGGTGCTATCACATGGGAGCAAGTGCCTTCGTGGCAGGAGAAGCATGTTGTTGCTGCTATCCATCAATCAAAGCAGCTCTACCAAATAACTGGACAAGCTGTGATTTTTTTTTGGCAGATGAGAACACTTTCAGTTTTGAATAAGTGAATATTTAATAATCCCTCTCACTGGCTAAAAGTTCATGTGTATATGTACCAGGCAGTGCTCATTTGCTTGCTTGTTACTCTTAGCACAGGACTGTAGATATTGTGTAGAGGCGGAGGGGATTGTTTTTCTGTTTGGGAATTAGACACATATACGTTTTCAGGCACAGGGTACTAGTATTTTAGTGCCTACCAGGACGAGACTAACTCTTATTTCTTTCCGTGTGATTGGTTTAAAAAAAAAAAGGAAAGAAAATCATTGCCAAATGTCAAAACTGAGTGGTGTTTCTTTTTGGTAGGACACATCAGCTGAGCACACTTGCTCTCATCACATGCTCTTCAAT
>NW_008825099.1:403979-414786 GCF_000699105.1 Pygoscelis adeliae
ATCGCCTGCTGTTGCTGCTTCTCATCAAGTGCCCTTGTATCTCTCGGGCATGGCTCTCTGCTAATCAGCCAAAGTTACACCCAGGGCATCTCAAGCAGCTGTCCCTATTCAACCCATTAATTCTGACTTTTGAGTTTTCAATCAGGGCTGTGAGATACTCCTGAAGTGGTTCTCAGCTGGGGTGCAGCCTGAGGTTATTTAATCCTTTTCCCTTCTACAGTATAGTATGGTCTTCTGGAGGTGATTTCTCAGGGTGGTGTTTGTCTTTCTTAACAGCTGTGGCTTTCAGGTGATGCCTAAGGTAAACAACAATCAACCAGTTATTCTTTCCTAGGAGCATAGCTTTGTCTTGGCTAAAAGATGCTAACAACTTCTGCAGGTATGTTTCTAACAGCATGATAACCTTGAAACTTTTCCATCATCACAGTTTCTGTTCAGACAGCTCAGCCGTGCTTCGGGGCACGCTGAGCCACTGTCACTGCATTTGCGGCACTCAGAATATTGGGGATGCCTGCAGAAAGCCTCTGCCACATGCTGAGGATTTTCTACTCCCATCAATTCTGGTATTTCTTCACAGGCTGCTGGAATAGTTTGTGTGACTATTGGAAGATCCTTGGCAAAACCCTCCCCCCCCAAAGTTTTTATACGTGCTCTGCTAACCATACTGAATCATTTGGGACAAAAAAAAAAGTGAGCTTTAGGTTTCTCCAGGATTTTCAAAGTGAAGGCATTGTTCAAGGGCTTGTTGTCCAACTACTCCCAGCTGCTTTACAAAGGGAGGATCTCTAGCATTTCTGGTTGTGGTAAGATTTCACTTCAAACTGAATGTTTTAAAAACAAACAAAAAAATCAAATAAGGAATCCTTTAACTATGTATTTTAATTGTTGACTTTTACATGAATATCCTGCAGTCATAAGAATACTCAGGTATCTTCTGATGGGCTCTTGCAAGTTTTAATCCTGTGATGAATTCTGTATTTCCTGTGCAAAAGGCCATGGGGTCAAGGGCAAAACAAAGAGAGAACAGATGTTCATGCTAAAATCCTTTCTGTAATTCAAACAGGAGATCAAACACATTGACTGATATGAATCATTCTGGATTGACAAAAGCAGTAGGTTCCTCTTTAAGCAACTGGGGACCAGTAGTTGCATGGGACAAAAGGTTCTGTTCAAAGCTCCAGCCTGCCATAAGCTTTCTCTGTGTAAAGTAATAACAAATAAATCTCCCCTGGCATTAGCAGTGCAAGTGATTAGGAATTAGGTATATCTGATATTCTTCCCACCTTAATGAATTCAGCTTATGGTGCAGTTTCAATAAACTGAGAACATGGTAGCTGAAGAGTGTTCAAGCATTCTTGCCTGCACTTTTGACTCTGGAACAGCATGGGTCTTCTGGTGTGAATAAAGAAGGGTCTTTTCCATTCCTTAAAGAACAACAGTAGCTTCTTTCATAGACTGCATGAACTCCTTCCCTAACACTGGATGTTCAAGACAGCTCTCAAGGAAGTCACTAATACTTCCTAAATTCACCAGGGAAGCCATAGCTCTTAGCATGGTTGCGCTTGCAGCTGCCTGCCAGATTTGTTCCATTTCTCTCTACTGTTTCTCTGTTGTGCTCATGTCTCTTGGCTAGTATGTGCTTCCTAGGGACTGTATTTTTATTACTTTCAAACCTTGGATTGTCTGAAGAAGAAAGTGTTTTTTTCATAACAAGCTGCAAAAGTTGCATGTATTTAATGAATGTGGAACTGTGTCCTGTAGGCTGCTTCTTAGCCGGTGGAATAACGTTTCCTCTAAATCCCTGTAAGATTTCAAGCTAGTAACTTAGCGCATTTATTTCCTTTCAATAAATTCTCTGCTTCATGTACACGGGGGCTCCTTCAATGGCATCAATCATCAACATACTAATTTTCCTCCAGTCTTACGCTTCTTGAACCTATTTATTTTGTTATAGTTTAAATTCTTCTTGGTTTTATCAGTTGACCCTTATATACTACTTTACCTGCCTCCTATAGAGGACCTCTTTATTATCTTTGCTTTATTTGAAGTGCTGAACAAAGTCCTCTTTAATTGCTCCCATCTGATCTTTGTCCTGGAGAAACAAAAATTGTTTTTCAAAATAAATCATCTCTGCAGCCTTACCCAGCTATCAAATATTACTATTGACTATCTTATCAGACCACGTAATGATGCCAATTCTACCTGCTTCATTAACTATTTAAAGATTAACACTAAGTCTAGCCTAGTTTATAAGACACAAAGGCAAGAGTGAAATGTATGATCTCATTCCCCTGGGTGCAATTCTTTCAGCAATCTGAAAGAGTGAATTGTTAGTATAGAAAGGTTAATGCTGTACCCCCTTTTTTATCACTTGTCTGTTTTTTATCAAATCTATGCCTTATCTCATGTCTGCTTTATCAGATCTGCTTGAGTAAGGTACATAATTGAAGCCTCTTCCAAATTTAATTTCCCCTTCTCGGAAGTCCTGTAACTACTTAAAAAAAAAAAATCCTTTTACAAAGCCTATTTTAGACAGGAACACAGGCCGAGTCCAGGTATTAACAACTCAGCAACTATGCCCTTGAATACAAAATACTCATCTTCAAATTGATCAGTAACCTAAAAAAGAGCATTTTAAGATAATATGCCCATTCCTCGTTTCTTTTCTTCAGTTAAAGGAAGTATGTTGGTACAAATTTCCTTTAAAATTGGCTGTTGGCCTTTCCTAACAGTAAACTTGGTGAAATAAAATAACTGAGCTCTGTACATAGACTTCTGCCATTCAAAGATCTTGCTTGTGAAGGGAGAGCTATTGGTAGCTATCTAGATCATAAAAACCATGTTTTGTGGTTCTCTGCCCAAACCTTAGTGTGGCAAAAAGCTGCTATTTTACGGCTTGTGTTCAAAAACGTCTAGATGCTGCTCAAGGAACTTCCACTAGTTTCCAATTTTCTTCAGCTCCCCCTTTCACCTTTGTTTCCATCTATTCTCTGTGTGTGTGTGTGTAACACCAAACCCCCTCACACCCCAAACACCTGCTTTGCTGAATCTTAAATTCTCATGTTCTACTTGTGAATACTTTGCACTGCAAGATGAGTATATTCTTCCTGTTATGGGACAACATACCTGCTCATAGCTATCTGAATAATGGGAGGAAGAGGATTTATGAAGGACTGTTAGCTTTCCTGCTGTGCCCCTTTGAAATTCTCACATACCTTTTGCTGCTTTCAGTCTGTTCTGGCAATTATTCCTGAACTTCTTCATTAAAAACAAACCAAGCTTTCCTATGTTTTTCTTCAAAACATTAATGCCATTATTGCTGCCTTGCTTTTGATGCTAGAAAGTTCTTCCATTTATTTTCTGGTTTATAGTTACTGTGTAAGTACCTTCTGTAGTGTTTTTCCCCCTTTTCTCCTCATGTATTTCACTTGATTTTGTTTTTCCCCAGCATGCTTATCTGAAGTTTCTGTTCTGAAGTTTGCTTTTATGTGTCTGAAATTTGATGTTACAAGTGACTAGTATATTTTCTGCTTGTTTGATGTCTCACTGGTTCTTGTGAAATTTGGAAACTGAAGGAAAGTTTTGGTACGATTCTCCATTTGTTGTTCTTTGTTCCTGAGCGCTACTGTAATTTTCTTTTCCTGTCTCTGGGTACATGAGGAATAGGAAAACTCATGGAAAAAAATGCAGTTGTAGGCACTGAATGGGATTTCTAGGTGCTTGCAGGCTTTCTTCATAATTAAATGTTTAAACCAGGACAGCTGGTAATGATGAAATTAAAAACAGACTAGCAGGTCTGTTAGGAAGCCTGAGCAGAGAGAATGCAGACATCTTGTGTTTATCAAATATGTTGCTGAAGCTTTACATCACAGACTGGCTTCTACCTTCAGCATTTCCAGGCAACTCTAACAGTGTTTCTCTGAACCCTATTTTCTGTATCACCTCATCGATGTTCTCTCTCTCCAGCAAAGAGGTGTGTGTCTCTGTATCTTTGGCTCCTGATAATTGTCTTGCATGGCAATTTGATCTTCCAAGTTTCCTTATCACTAAAAGCAATGACTTTGAATCATGTCTCAGGGCCCTAGGCCTGGAGGCCAGTTCCTTGTCACCAGCATTGGTATACGGTTGACTTTTCTTCAGCCTTACGATGTATTTAGTGTCAGAAACCTTCCCACCCACTACACTCGTAATCTTACAAAAGAATTTGTTTTAAACTGTTTAAGGTGATACAGAAAAGAAAACCAAACGATATGCCTTTCTCTACTTAAGGCGAGAGATTGGATTACTACAGGTAATCACTCCATCTCCTCAGAGCTTGGCCTACTGTACCATCTCCCTGCTAATCTTCCATAGTGGCCTCTTAATAAGGGGAATAGGCAAGCTACATGCAGAGCAAAAGGAGACACTGCCCTAGTGTCTCTTCTAAGCTGTCCCAGTGCTTGTCCTGTCAATGATATCAAGGGCAGACTCAGAGAGCCAGTGTACCTATGGAAAAGATACTGCTTTCCCTTAACTTGTATGTTCTCTTAGACAAACTATTGGAAGGCTTTGAAAAGTAGTAGTGCTCAACTTACAAGCTAACAATGCGGCATGGATTTCTCTAATGTCCAGGTTTTCTTAGTGGTGGATGCGAGCTCCTTGGAGGTCTACCCTACATTCTTGGCCAGGAAGGGCAGCCTTTGGTGTTAGTCCCACCATATTTGGGCTGGAAGAGGCAGCTCTGTATGGCTACCGAGGCACTAAGACATCTGAGTTGCAGTTCACAATCACTGGAGAAAATAGGGTCCAAGGTATCTGATGTTTCTGTTTGGCCTGTCGGGACCCACTATGCTGTTATCTGTTACTGTAATAGATCCTACCAAGCTTCTCCTGTAGCTCATCAGCCCTGACCCTGGCACTCTCCAGCAGCGTAATTGTGGTTGACATGAAAATATGTGCAACATTCCCGCTGCATCAGTTAATGTTTTTACAAGGAGTTTCTAATGCTGTAAAAGTGTTTTTGAAACAATGTAACTCCTGCTTAAACCGCACTGTCTCTTGCAGGCTCTGAATACAGGGCTCTAAATGTTTTCTATTAACTGTTGAAGGCACTCTTAGAGATTCTCTCACAGAAATCCTCTTTTTCTGCACAATAGCCACTGCAAGCCAGAAGTTTGTTTAAAAACAAAGGGGTATGTGCTCTGATAATATATGCTTTGTAATAACAAAATGAAGAAGGAAATTTAGTAGAATTAATTGTACCATTCACTCATAGATTAAAAAGAAAAGGAACAGTTTTGGTATAAAACAAAGCTAATGCCTTCTTTTTTGCTAGAGGTTCTATAAGCTTTAAATATGCAGCAGCTTTAAGCGTATGGTGCCTTTTTCACATTAGACACTTCTTTACATTCCTTTGAGCAGTTTGGATGTTTGTGTCAGCTCTCAAAACTGACAACTCTTGCCCTGCTGAAGACTCAAGGATTCAGATGAAAAATTTATTTTAACTTTTGATCCCCATCCCTCCTTGACAGAAAAAGCGAACTTTTAGCCATTACCAAAACTGGAGAAGATAGTCCAGATATTAATATAAATATTAATATAAATAACAGGCTGCCTTTCAGTGACATAAACCAATTTTTTTAATGGCTATAATTTTGTTACTGCTGACTTATTGAATCCTCCATTTGAGAAAATTGCACCACCCTGTTTGAATGGCTTGATAGTTAAAACTCTAGCTAAGCCAAAGAAGATGAGCGTAGGAGTTTTGAGGAAGGAATACTTCTTTTAAAATTCCATCCCTAGTTTATTGGTAAGGAATTTCTAGTGCTGGAATCATCTGGAAGACCATCTCTGAAACTGTAGTCTTTGTTCACTATCTTATCATTGTTCTTTCCAGGCCTCAAGATTTCTTGGGGTTCTTTGGTGTTTTGGTGGTGTGTGGGGTTTTTTTTGTTTGTTTGTTTTTGCTTAACTGAGGTACTAGACATTAAATATGTGCAACATATCTGGAAGAATAGAGAGAAAACTGGTATCAACACAAATAAAAATGTGTATGAAAGATTTATTGTGAACAAAACAATTCTGTGCAGACAGTGAGGGGAAAAAAGACTTCTGTTTTTTTTTTTTTTTTTTTTTGAAAACGCCACATGACTTTGTAAAATGTAAAACCCACCAAACCTACTCTGTTGGTACTCTATGCAGCAACAGTCCACAAATAGTCCATTCAAGCCACTTACGTAATTGGCTTTGGTTGTGGTTGGTTTTTTTTTTTTATTATTTCTTGCAGAGTGGAGCTCAAATCCCTGAGGTTTAATGGTGGCTCTTAAGCAAGACCTTAATATCTCTGATGTAGGAAGGTAAAGAATGGCCCAACAAAATGGAAACAGAGCTGCAGCAACATGAGGCCTGCCTCTGTTAGCTTCTCAGGCCCTCAGAGTGTGATTCCCCAGCCAGCACTTGTTGGGTGAACCTCCTCAGCATGGGCCCCTACCAGCCATGGAAACTGCTCTCTCTTCTTTACCCAGGCTGTAAAAATCAGGCACAGGATGTTCCTCCAGCTGGTCAAATTCATTAAGGCGGAAGTGAGTTGCCAGTTTGTTTACCATTCTTTTCAGGGTGACAAAGGCTGCAATGACTTGGAAGGTGAGGAAGAGGGCAAAGACAATATGGACTGCTCGCTCCAGCGGCTGAATTTTCAGACCTTCATTAAATAGCAAGAAAAGAATTATAGGCAACTGCAGGAGGAGACTCAGGAGCCAAAACCCAGCCAGCTCAGGGACCTATAACAGGGAGACACCACCTATTAACTGGCCGTTGGAGATGAAAAAATCCAAAACTTTGTAGAGAAAACCGCTTTTTTTTTAATCTTCCAAAAGCCACCACATACTGTAAAATGGCAAAAGTGAGGTAATGTTTCCATATACTGTGTTTTTTAACTGTATTTTTTCTGACAAAACAGTTTTTGGGAGTGAGAGGGCTCTCTTCTGAGGGAAAACTTTCTGGAATGCACAAAAGTAAGTGGAAGCTGTTGCCAATGGAAGAGAAGATGCAGACTGTAACTTAGAGAAATAACCATCTCCTCAACTTAAATCTCTTCGATGAACTGGTAGACTATTTTATTTACGTTCACCTCCAAAAAGCTCTCCTGCACAAATTAATGTGCACATGCGGTAACCTACCTTCTCCTGAAGATTGGCCATGTATCCCAGGTAGAGTCGAATGACCTCTATTAGAGAGACTAGGATCATGATTGTGACCAGGATGAACTTGTAGTAATCTGACAAGACCGGATACTAGAGGGAACAGGAGAGTAAAAGTTTCTGCTGTGCTGTTTCATAACATAGTTTGTGACTAAATGAAGACACTGTATGCTACTGTAAGTTGACTCTGTTGTATTTGCTTTCAAATACTCTTGAACCTCCAGTTCCAAGGAATTCCCAAATAAACCTAATAGAGCTCACTGGAGCTAGGAGGTTATCTCAGTACTAGCGGGTGTCTGATCAGAAACAATACATTTGCAAACCATCGCTTTCCTTCAGGACTCACCTTCAGATGGAGCATGACAACTGTGCTGAGCCACCAAAATGGGAAAAAATAAACGTTGAAATAGAGGGACATCTGCAGTGGTAAACTGGAAACTATTTCATTACCTGTAGATAGAGAGAAGTTTTTGTCACTCCTAGTTTGTTCCATATTTTCCTCCCACAAATATGACAAAGATACTGCCCCACTTAGCTTCAAGCAGGGCATTAACACTCTTCACAGTCAAATTAAACGTTAAGAAAAATATTTTTATATATCCAGAGGAAAACCTCTACCTTATTCTGAGTTACAACATTTCCTGGAATTTAATGCAACTTTCAGTTCACAGGATACAGAGTTTTTATCACTTAGTCATATATTCAAGCTGAGTGTCTGATTGTTGATTACCTGGTGGCTTATGGCTTACTCCACAATCTGACTGATAGGCTTAGCTCAAGTAGGGCTGTATACTGATATTGCAGAAATGGTTAGTGGTTATTTCATTGCTGTTCCTAAGAGAATGGCCAAAGTTTAAATGAGTACATGCTGGATTATCTTTATCTTGTAGATAATCCTCCTGAGTAAGGACTTACTGCTAGAGAGCAGGTTTGCATTGCCCACCCTTCATTTTCAATCTTTATTTAAACAGACATTTATATGGAAGCAAAGTTGCAAGAAACCAGTAATTCTTCTAGTTCTTAAGAGCTGACAGTTTTAAATATGTGTCAAACTAAAACTTACCCTCGAAAGTCTGGAGAGAACAAAATGTGTTCATACAATGTAGAGAAAAGCAAATATTGAACTCTAACATGCAGGCTGTAAATTCTATATTTAGGATGTAATAATAGATTTTACAAGACGACTTAAAACAAGGAAAAACTTAAAAGGGCATTCTAAGGGAATCATTAATTTTTAATGGGTGAAATTTTATTGTCATATTCTAGATAACTGATATTGCATCCTTTTTACTTCAATTACCAACAGACTTCTTCCTCATGTTTTCCCCAATTGAAGTTTGTAGGCACATCTTCACTTGGTACTTACTATCTGAGCAAGTTTAGAAAATATTCACTGTGACCTGCTGATTTGTATTCAAGTTCTGTACCCCTGTCTGTCACCATGGCGATATTCGATTGAAAATTAGTCTAAACAGTCACATTGTCTCACTTTCAGCCTCAGAACTACCTCTTCTGACATTGCCTTCTCTTTCCATATCTTCCAACTGTTCTCATACCTGTCTCTGTTCCATCTCAGTCTGGCATCCCTGTTTCCAGTCCAGCCACATACAGCCTGGTACAGCCTGTTCCAGAAGTCGTTATGCCACTTGCAGAAGTATTCATGGTAGCTACCAGACTAGGTAGGAAGGGAGAAGGATTTGGGAACAAAACTGGGACAGACCTTAAGGGTAGGGTGTGAGGGACAGGGATTTCTTATACTGAAATAGAAGGTGCAAGACAACCAATTTTATTTTTTTTAATAATCCCATTGTTAAGCATCAACACTTTCTTACATCTGCAAAGGAATGAAAATCTATAGGTACCTCAAAAACAATTTCACTATTTACCTAATATCGTCCCAGCTGTCCGAATGAATGAAGCTCTTAAACACCAGGAGGACTTTGAAGGGCACCAGGATACAATTCTAAAACACTTTTATCTTTCAAAAGAAACCATGACCATGCAATTACAAGTAACTGTGTTTCTGCCCTATATGTATTGGATGAAAATTTAATGGTTAACAGCCGTATTACTTAAAAACAGAGAAGCCAACAGCTCTAATTTCCATTATGATAATGAGAACGTTTTAGGTATGTTAAAGGTTTCATTGACATAGCACTGGTATTTGTAACTTCTGCTCAAGTTTTAAAACTGTGTTTTGGATGAATGTTTAGCAATATAAGCCAATTCTAATTCATCTTTCTATCTCTAAATTGAACTAACGCTTATTTTCTGGGATTGCTAAAATTCATGGAAATGCCAGACAATATTGCAATGGCCAATTCTTTGATGCTAGGGCAACTCACTAAGATATATACATGTAAACTTGATTTTTGAAATCCTGATCTCCGAGAAGGTAATGGTACACTTGCAATTGGTTTCAATGGGTTGGATATTCATGTAGGAGTTTTCATGATGGAAAAGAAGTTACTAAAAATAGAAGCTATTCCGGAGTTAAGAAAATATTTCAGTGTTGTTTTATAAATGAAATGAGGAATTAGTGTT
This sequence comes from Pygoscelis adeliae, assembly GCF_000699105.1. Taxonomy (NCBI): domain Eukaryota; kingdom Metazoa; phylum Chordata; class Aves; order Sphenisciformes; family Spheniscidae; genus Pygoscelis; species Pygoscelis adeliae. The sequence goes on from NW_008825099.1 coordinate 413,702, forward strand.
AGCAATGTAACTACACTGGTGTATACAAAGAAACACAAAGAAAACGAGAACTCCTGTCTTGAAATATGACTTTTTGATTAATTTTATCAGCTTGGAATGGATTTATAAGTTGAAATTCACATGCTAACTTCTATGAATATAACCTTTCCATGTAGACAGACTGTGTTTATTTTCATGGCTACTGTCACTCCAAAGGTATAAAAAGAGGGTATGTTAGTCTGCAGGTTTCACTGGCAATATCGTGAAGGAACAGTTATCAGTCCTTATGATAGACTTGGAAGAAGTAAGAGAAAGCTGGCATATGACGAGTTTGAGGTTTTTGCTGCCTAACTCTAGCTTGGTACACTTCTTCATGCTTTAAGCATCTGGTGCCCTAACTGTGCAGGACTAGTGAGCTGAAAACAACAGCTCCGTTCTTTTATTTGTTCTGTGTTCTCCATAAATGATTTACACTTTTTATTTTGGCACAGGCAGAGTAAAAACGGATTTCATCTGCAATATTTTATGCAAACTTGCTTACTAAATTGTAAAGGCAGCTATAGTGTTCTCCATACTGGCTTTTACATCAGACTGTTCCCCGTTTAATATTTTAAGCGCAAAGGAGGCCTGTCTTAGGCCTGCAACACTGCAGCATGTGAAGTGTAGGGCGATAGAGCAGCAGCATGACTGACAGTGAAACCAGACCTCATCTAAAAGGTATCTCTGCTTTTCAGCGCTGGGCTGGCACCCGTGTCGCCTGGGCTGCTCTGAGGCCTTCTCCCGGGCTCTTCCCCTTGAGTTGGGGGGAGAGCGACGGGGTTCTGGGGCCGGCACCTCAGCCTTCCTGCCCGAGGATGGCGGGGGGAGGTACGGCTCTGCCTAAGAGGAACGGGGAGCCAGCCAAGGACGCCCCGCTGGGGAGGGGACACGGCCCTTCCCGCGGCGGGCGGACATGGCCGTCAGCGCGAAGCCCCGCACCAAACGGCCGCCAGGTGACAGCTGGCGGCGCCGCCATCTTCATGCCCGGGAAGCTCCCCTCGCCCCAGCCGCACCCGCCGCCATTTTTGCTGCGGGCAAGCCGCTGCGCTTTACCTGCGCGGTCGCCC
>NW_008825099.1:414896-416332 GCF_000699105.1 Pygoscelis adeliae
GTGGGGAGGCGGGGGCGCCGCCGGTTTCCCGCCAGCCGCGGGCTGGGCCGTTGGCTCCCCTCAGGGTGTCCGGATCGAGGCGAGGACCGAGGCCTCTCCTGGCGCTGGGGAGAGGAGAGCGGTGCTTCTGCCCCGGGGACAGTGTTATAGTGGAGCTTTCTGGGGAGAGATACCAAGCCCAGAAGTTTCTGGTCGCTGGTATGATGTAAAAGCATGTTTATTTGTGCTATGTGTGTGAGAGCGGTCACTGTGACGTATATGTGTGTGCATAGAGAAGAACACTTTTGCTTGTCAAGGTCACTGTGCGATCGTGGTCCTTCCCTACCTGATCAGGACTGTCCGTCATCCCTGGAAAACTAAAAAAGCAGTGTCCAGCAGGATGCTCACCCTGAGCCATTCACGGCATAGTCAGCAGTAAGCCCAGTGTGTGAGTTGCCCAAAACAGTGTCCTTTTGCCTTGGAGGTGCTGGTGTGTGCCAGCCCTGAGCGTCTTCCCTCAGCTCCTACGTTGTTTTGGTTCCTTTAATCAGAGTGGATTTTTTTTCTAGTCTGTTAGGGTACGGTTTGGGTTTTTCTGAAAAGGTAATTAGGAAATACTGGTCCAAGGAAAGCAGTTGCAGGCCTGCTCTGCTTCTATCAGGATAAATCCAGGGGAATGGTGGTGTTTGTGATGGCTAGAGAGAGGGGAGTGAAATAAGGATGGATATTGACAGAGCTATTTTATTCAGGTGAATATGAATGATCCTTGTTTTATGATAGATTCAGTTACAGCTAAACTAGAAAATACCTTTTCCTCAAGGAAACCTGTCTGTGTCACTGTTGAGTTAAAAGCAGCAGTGAGATCAACACAGCCTTTTTATTCTAGTCAGCTTTTGTTCCTTATAGGAGGCCCTCATGGCCTTATGAGAAGTTAATAATGTAAAAACAAGTTCTGCTTGTTCTTTTATTTGGAAAATGTAGTTCCCCTAAAAATGAGGTAATCTGTTCACCAGGTTTTTCAGCCCCCTTAGGGCCCAGTTCCTTCAGAGGAGAAAGGATGCCGTTCTTAAGTGTGCAGGAAATTATTTTCTGCACAACCAGAAAAAAAGAGCAGCTTGTGCCTTTTACTATGAGAACTGATAACATTTGTGATTTTACTATACCCAATATGACACGTCAACTCCCTTCTCCTGTCCCCCCTCCTCTTCCAAAATATTTAGCTACTTCCCTGGGTGATCGTTCTCTAGTATGACTTTCCAAACTCAATTATCTCTGACTAAATAATTTAAAGCCTAGTTTAAATTTAATTTCATTCTGTCCCATAGGGAGAACTACAGAGAAAGATGGCTAAATAAGCAGGAGTTCTGAGAAATCCATTTGGCTTTCGACATGATGAATGATGTGAATTGACAACAGATACTTTTCAAAAAACTTCTTCAAACATGGGTATGCCAGCA
>NW_008825099.1:416363-424152 GCF_000699105.1 Pygoscelis adeliae
AACCTGAAGACCTTCAGAAGAAATAATTTTTAAATAATGGCAGCAGATTGGAAGGGAGAAAGAATTAAAGATATCCCACAATTTCAAGGATGCTGTGCATGACCCCTTAGAGGCAGGGAGGGCAGCTGGCTTTGCTGTGTAAGTGCTCCTAGAAAATAAAGTTTTCAACACAGGTGAGGGTTATCCCTATTTTACAGATAAGACAGAACGAGAAAAGTTGAATCCTGTGAAATGCTGTTTGCAGTTTCTGTTGAAACCTACAGAAAAAGACACGTAATTTAGCACATCCTGGACATAAGCAGGCAGATAAGTTGTCCAGTGAAAAACACTCCTTACAAAGTATCAAAACATGAGGTAAAAGAAAAGAGGTGATGTAGCTTTTGTTGTACATGATGTGTCTGTACAGCAGTGACCACAGCTCAGCAATGCTACCTGGTTTACCTTTGAACTAGGTAGCTCAGGCTTGCTGGCAAGACAGCTCTATAAGCAAATACTTTAGTAAAGGTAAAAAGTCAGAGTATTTTTCAGCTTTTTTGACCTGACTCTTATCTTAAACTGTGAGGCTTCCCCCATAATCAGCATAGTGACTGTGATGCCTGCACTGGCTAGCCTGTTTGGGGGTAAAGCAATACAAGCTGCAGTCATAGACATACATGTCGTGTTGTGTCCTAGCCAGACGTGGACCCCAAAGCTCTGAGCTGTGAAGGCATTAAAGGTATACTGCAGTTTCAATGGTAAAAATCTGTGAGTGGATGCCAGCTAATTGGCTAACTACCTAATAAATAATAGGGGAGTTTAAAGATCACTTTTATATTTGAGGAAACATTATGAAAAACAGTATTAATGTTAGATAGGTTTCCAAACTTTAAAAAGTGCAATCTATATTTGTCATCTTGCCAATTGCCAGTAAGTGCTAGAAATTTATTTCCTGCCAGGCTCAACAACTGTAATGGTGACTTTTGCACTATCTAGCAGATCTCACCGTAAAGTTCTCCACTATAGACAGTGGCAAGATGGTGAATCTGTGCAAGATTTCCAAAGAGATTGTCTGAAACCTTGTTTTACTGTTGTTGCCTTAGTCCTGGTCTGGTTAAGACCCTTTAAATTAGGGGAATGCTAGTCCCATACTCTCAGCTAATTAGATACAAGGAACAGGTTTATATGAATTAAAAGTATGGCAGGGTTTTGATTAAGCCAGATATTCGTGGAAGTCTCAGGTTTTTTTCATAGTATAAGCTAGTGGCTGGTAAAAGTTCAGCCCTTTAGGATTTTCCTTTTGATTACTTTTTCAGAATGGAAGAATTTTCCCTGAACTGCACAATGTTATTCCTTTTCCTGATGCCAGTGCCTTTGAGTGGTGGCCCTGATCTCCCAAACACCCTGATTTTCTTATGTTCCCCAATTCTGAAAACCTGTCAAGCATACAGTCAGGTATCCTGCCAGCAGATCTGTGGCAGTCAGTGGGACTTTGCAAAATTGGGCTCTGCTCATTCAAAAACTGTGAAGCAATCCAGCTTAGGACTCAGTGAAGTGTAAAACTGAGTAGTAGGTAAAGGAAAGGCCAGTGGAATGCAGACACGACAAGAAATACATGGATTTGCCACGTGAACTCAATTTCCAGACTCAAGGTGTGAATCTGTGATATTTGGCAGCCTTACATTTTCAGCAGATGGCCAAGCATCCTACACGTCCCTGTGAAATAAAATTGTGCACACTTTTGTTTAATATTTTTGTCTATGCAGATGCTTAAAATATTCCCTGAAGATGGAATATATACTCTTTGTTTTTACTAATTCTGTTTAATTTTCTTTAGACTGAGGCATAATATTTTTTTTTGTCAATTTAATGAACAGAATTATTCTGATTTTCTGTAGGAAGGGTTGGAGAGCACCTACTCCAGTTTCAAGCAGAAGAGACTCTTAAAACTTCAGGGATCAGAACACCAGGGCATCTTCATTGACAAGTCAGAATTTCCTGTAACAGAAGGATATAAATCTGTGCCAGAAGGAGTGGAAGAAGGAAAAACATTTAACTGTTACGTGACCATAACAGTTAAGATGACTGTCTGTATAAATAGTGCAAGTGTCCATCTTTTGTCATGAAACTGTATTTGGCCTTTTCCTCTTTTAATGGAAAGGCATTCTATTACTGAATTTCTTTGTCTCTATCCACATATGAATGGTTAAGGTAGAAATAATCAGATTTCCAATTCTCTGCGCTTCAAAATAAGCTACTGAAATGTGAAACTGGAAGAAATAAGCCCATAATTGTGCAGCATATTAAATGACTGTTTCGTTTCTCTCCACACATGCTAGCTATAAATAAAACAAAAGTCTCTGAAAATCTGCCTGAAAGCTTTAAATCAGAGGAATATTGGATCTTTGTGTATCCACAGTAGTCCAACTAAGTTGGTAGACACTGGCTTGGCTCCCAGACCGAAGCTCCTGGGGCTCTCTGGCAGGAGCACTAAGCCATAAACACCAGATGCAGTATATCTAACGAAATTAAATATCAGCAGTTTTTTACAGTTGGCATTTCAGAAACACAGAGTTCATTTAAATGGTGCCAGTGGTTTATCTTTGCACCTGAATTGCAATTGCTGTATTTCTGAATGTGCTGGTGTGGAATCTCACAAATGCTATTTTCCCTGGCATGCCTGTGCTGCTGTCCCTTATGTAGCTGTAAGTGTGCAAGTAACAGAAATCACTCTCCTCTTTGCTTGCCCCTTCATACGTGCTCGGTGTTTGTCAGAAGCGCTGTAAAATGTGTAAAAAGTACTGATAAGCCAAGGTATGTGCAGGCAAGCAGAGTACAGGCTTTCTCATCATGTCCTCAGAATGAAGTGACAGATTGGGAGTTTTAACAAATTACAAATGCCATGAAGACTCTAATGTGTGTGTTTGAAAGGATCATGTTATTAGCTGTAACAGTGTGTGCCAGAGCAATTTCACAGCTGTGCTCCTGGCTTGCAATACCCCAGGACAATCTTTTCTCTGTGTCACTTGCACACTAGTCCCTGGTGTTCATTTAACACCTACAGGATATTTGTGTCTGGTAAACAATTATTGTTGCTGATGAGACTTATCCCAGGCCCCTGTTTCAAGTATTACATATCGCTGCAGTCATTCTATGCATTAAATATATCTTGGCTATTTTAGTCTTAAGCATAAAGACAGCAGCAAAAAAAGAAAAAAAGAGGGCTACTACTTGCTCGCATGGATTGATTGTCTTGTTGATGTACTTGGCATTTAGCTAGAACCACTCCTTAGCTTGTTTTACTTTGTTGATTTGTAGTTTTGTTAAGCATGTTGGGAAACTCTCAAAGTTAGTGTGGCTATTAAATAAGTTTTACCATTTGTGTTGCAAAAGTAATCAAGATTTTTGTGATACACAAGGAGGTTACTGTTGAATGGATGGATTTTGAGCCAGATTCTCACTTCTGTGAAGATCCTTGACATGCCCTTAAAGGACTCTCTGTGTGACCTGGCCAGTGCAGAGAGACCCCTACTTTCAAAAGGTGGCTTTGGCATAGCTAGTGAACACCATGTTATAACAGGGTGGTGAAACACTGGAACTGGTTGCCCAGAGAGGTGGTAGATGCCCCATCCCTGGAAACATTAAAGATCAGGCTGGATGGGGCTTTGAGCAACCTCATCTAGTTGAAGATGTCCCTGCTCACTGCAGGGGATTGGACTACATGACCTTTAAAGGTCCCTTCCAACCATGATAATACTGCACCCAGGCTGGGTACTTTTTTCATTTGTCTGATAACAAGCTTTGTCAGAAAAGTGATGTTCTTCCTTTGCTTCTGGACCTCGTTGGGGCTAAATTCTGCCCCAGTCACACCTGTGAGTCTGGGCAGGACTTGAGACTTATTCAGGCTTGAGAGTTCTTGTTTCAGGAGGTACTCAGGGATGTGATGGGGGCTCTCGGTAATTCTCAGCAAATCATGTTTTGTCTGGTATGTGGTTGGAATAGCTGCACTGTTCTCTTTGTCCAGAAGTGCACACTGAGAATCCTGCTTTGGCTCTAGAGTCGCTTTGCAGACCTTTGCAGTTTGCAGGGGAGTCTGTGGAAGGATCTTTATGGCAGAGGATCCGATGGCTTCAGCCTTGGTCTCATCTTTGCTTGCATAGGTAGGCGAGGTGATCTTTCCTGTGGTAATTTTAGCTGTCTAAATACTACTTGTACAATCCAAACTAGTTAGAGAGGCTTCACCTCTACGGTGGATTCCCCCAGAAGGCTGTTCATGGGAAGGAGTAATGCGCTTGCTGCATGTGTCTGTCCTTCTCTACTGATCACTGGTAGAGTCTAGTTGTTTTGCTAAATCGAGGTGCCCAGCTGTTTGAAAACTCAACACTTTAGACATCTAAGCTCTCCCAGAGCTTGTTTTGTGGATCTGAGCTCCCCTAGATGGTAGGGCTGTTTGTCTTTCCTGGGCATCAGACCAGATGCTTTACTTGCAGTCCGTGTAACTCTTGCAAAATGCTTCCTGGGACGTGGGCCCTGACAGTGCCAGTGCTTTCTCTTTTTATTGCAGAATCCAAGATGGCACAGTATTTAAAAACTTACCTGCAAGGTGGCATGCATCAGCGTGATCATAAACCCATGCAAAGGCAGGATTTATTTTGCTATTGCATGCTGCTGACAGTTCCCTGTAATAGCTGTTTTGTACATCCTTTGCAATTAGTTCAAGCCCAAACCCTGAGTGAGTGATGGAGGATAACATTAGTAATTTGGTCATTTAGGGGGGAAAAAAACCCAAAACCACAAGGCAGAGAGGACTGTTGTTTAGTTAAGAAACTAATCACAGGGTTAGGTTTTTTATGTTTAGTTTCTAAATTCCTGTTTGGACAGTTACATAAATGCCTAATTTCAAAAGTGTGAGTATGTCAAAGCTTCAGTGCAACTTAAGTGGGAGCAGCAGCAGCGCCCTAAATTGAGGTCAGATACTTGGATTCTGTGATATGCATTTGGGTGCGTAAATTTGGATTTCTAAACAGGAGCAAACTCTCCCTCTGCTTTGAAGCTTTGCTGAATGTAAAGGTACATGTTATGTTGTCAGCTCAACATCAGTGTGTTTCCTTTATCTGTTCTTCATGTCCAGACCAACACTTCCTCCTTGTGAGAGTAAAGGATTGTGAGGATGACTGAAAATCCCACAAGTCTCACTGCCTAAGATTAAGGCATAGAAGCAGAGTTCTGGTTCAGGGCCTTTAGCTTCAAACATCATGGGTTATGCTTTTGAGGATGTTAGTGCAACACCACTGCAATCGACGGTATCTCTGTTGGGATGCAGATTTGGCTCCATATTTATTTTTGTTCCATAATCTGTTAGCTTTAGGCTCTTTGCTGTGTTTCCAGACAACTTGGCTCAAGTTCTCATCAAGTAGTAAGAAGAAAGAGTATAGTGACTCTCCGAAGTTCCAAAGAGTGCTTAATTCTTTATTACATTTTCAATTATTTAAGGCAGGGGCTTCTTATTTGTGGGTATACATTGGCTACTTGCATCATTGTACCTCAGTCTCAGCTGTGATACTAGTTGCTGTCACAGTATGAATGATCATTTTGAACTCTCCAGTCTGCTGTCTTTTTAAATGTAAAATTTCTATTTGTCATTTGAGGATGGGATTTTTCATGTAACCAGAATCTATAAAGTGGTCCTTAAGACTGGAGAAAGTCTAAAGGGATTTTTACTCTAAAGATGTTGCTTAAAATCAAGGAATTCCTTTCCTACATGCTGCATTGTTCTCATTCATGGTGGAGGAGGCAGGATTGAAGGATCAAATCCAGCTTGCTTGCTTGTCCTCTCTCTCCCTGAAATGCTTTATTACAGGACTCAAGGGCAAATTTTTCCCTCAGACTCTGTCTACAAGGTTTTGCCTGCCTTTATGAAATATTGAATTTACAGCTGCAGAATTTATTACAACAGTATTTTAAAACTTTAGATGCTGCTGCAGCAGCTCTAATTAGAAATGCACTGAGTGCTGGACTGTGCATGTGAAGTGTTGGTTTTAAACTGCAGCATCCGCATCGAGAGGCAAATACAGACTGTGTTTAAGCATGTTTAAAGGACAACCAGAGGTGTCAGTGAGAAAAGCTAGAGTCTGCTGTGAAGTGCCACTGTGCTGTAATTTCTTTCTTTTTTAATTTGAATTTAGCACAGCTTGGGCCAGATTTTTTGTCTCTGTAGCATCACTGAGTTGCAGCAGTTTAGCTGAGAGGGAAGACTTGTGCTGAGGTGCTGTAGGCTTTGTGTTACAGTGTGACAAATTATGTACTTTGCTGTGGTGATCAGTAAGAAGTGATTAAAATGGCAGGTGGGAATCAACAAAGTCAATTTCTACTTGGCTAGTCCATTTCTATTCAGCTAGTTGCTTTTGCTTTTTAAAAAATCATGAATATCCACTAGGTCTTGTCTGATGTAACCTGGCACATCTGGGACTTCCCTAAAATCCTCCATGCAAATCAGCAAGGCCCTGGAGAGGGAACTTCATCCTCCTGTCCCAAAGCGAGGCCAACCATGTCCAAACCACACCTCTCCAATGACAGAGACTACTCAGCCTGCCTGGGCAAACCTGTCCTGGTGCTCAGCTGTCTGTATCACTATGAAATGCAGTCCCAGCATCTAGCCTAAGTCACGCTTTCTTCAGTTAGTCATTTACTTCTCATCCTACCCACCATGGACGCACAGCTACTTAACTGCTTCTTTCTGCAGCTACCTTTTCATTTCTGTATTGTATGTTCCTTCATCTGCTCTTCTGTAAGTAAAACAAATCTAACTGAATGGATCCGTGTCTGTTTCTGCTAGATGTTTATCACAGTAGCTCTCCCCTGATTTCCTTGAGAGGAAATCTAACAGGCAAAGAGGGGAAAAGATTTAGGAGATGAATGTACTAGAAGAGTTTCGGTGTACATTGCAAATTGCCCACTGCGGTACCAGACAGCCCTCATTGTTCACACGAAAAGAACATGTTCTTTCCTTGAACATTAAACATGGCAACACACTGTACTAGGACTCAGGATTGATATTGCTGCCCTGCAAGGATAATTAGGAATTTACCAGCCCAGATTAACAGACGCTGTGAGAGACGCGAGTATGATTAACTTCATAAATACATATTATGAAATCATGGGCAGTGTTCTAACTGTAATGTATTCTCCCTGAAGGAAAATATGCCTGAGTAAAGAAATCAGAAAGAACTTGATGCCAAATGCAGAATGGAAGGAAATTCCTATAAGGCTGGAGTCCATACGCATTTTTTTTGAGTGGTCTTTTCCTTTGAAGAATTAGATGAGGAGTTATTTCTCTTCATTTTATTATCCCCTAATCTCCAAACTCCGTATCACTTTCCTAAAACACACCAGCATGTATCATGTGAATACATAACATTCCCTAGGAGACTTGTTTCTGCTTTATAGTCACTGCACATGAATTTGTTTATAAAAAGGCAAGCAGCTACTTGAGGCAGAGGGAGTATAAGTCAGTATTTGCTCCTGTGCTGAAAGTGGATTTCTGAGTGTGTTACAGTATAAAGGAGATGAGTTTTCTACAAAGCTGTAAGGCCAAAGAACCCCGGAGGTGAATTCAAGCAGTCCTCACAAAGATTGTTTATTATAAAAATCTCAGTTATCAGATCTGGAGGGCCTTTAATATCAGATCTGGGTTAGCTGCTTGAATTTGCGAATTAGTCTTAGAGCTGTCGGTACCTCCAACTTGACATTCAGCCTTGCCTCAAGGAATCCTAGTTTAAGAGCGACTGAAAAAAATTGCTAGACAGTGCCTTCT
>NW_008825099.1:424375-441886 GCF_000699105.1 Pygoscelis adeliae
GAAGGTGACGTGTTGAGATTATTCCCGAATCCCACTGACCCTTGCTTGCCAGAATGTCTGTTGGCAGCAGATGTGGCATAGAAGAGCTTACAGATTGCCCCAGCTTGCATGGGTGACTGGGCCTAGGATGTCTCGGCTGTAGATTAGAGGTACACAAAGCTGCCCTAAAGCTGCCTCACGCCAAGGGTGCATTCTGCACTGCCAGGAGGGAGAATTTCAGCCTCAGAGCCTGCGCTGACAGCACTTTATGCCAGCCATTATGACCCAAAAATCTCATCCTGGTGAAGGGTGGAGTCAATCAACTGAATAACTTATCCTTTTGTTATTTCCATTCTGTTCTCAATGTTTCTTTACTCTGCGAGGGTGAACTTCTGCTGGACAAATATTTTAGAGCTGCTTTTTGCTGTATGCCTTTAAAAGCAGAGAGAAGGAGAAGTGCCAAGTTAAACTAAACTTCAGAATGTCTCATTATTTGGGGGAGAAAGCTCATCAACTAGAGTTTCCAGTGCAATGGGTAAAAAGCTATAATTCCTTGGGGCTGGCTTATTTTTGCTAAGAGTAGACAACTAGTGTAGCCATATTTTCAGTCCTGTGTGTGATCAGGGTCCTGACAGCACTAGGCAGTCTGCTGAAGTGGATTAAAGATGTGGTTTATTTTTTGGGGGGTGAGGAAGAGTTTGAACCTTTCGCATGAAACAAGCCATATAAAGATCACTGCAGAAGTGCCTCGTGAAGTTATAGCTCTTAATGGAATGAGAGCTTGTTTCTTATCCAGTCTTGATTTGACTGGGTTCAGCATGTGCTTAAGAACTTTGCTGAGTCTAGGCTGAGAAATACTTTTCATGTAGGAATGCTACAGGAAGGACAATGACCACAAGAGTCTAGGTAGCAACAGAGGCTTCAGCCTGCTCCCTTTGAGCCTCAACTTGTCTCACTTTGACATTAGTAGGATGTCAAAATGTAGATTTTAGTTGAAGTAGAATTTTTCATCAAAAAGATTTGTTTACTGGGTTTTCGCCCCCCACCCCCAGCCCTTTTTGCTTATGTGTAAGCACCTTTCTAGTCCAGGACGCTTCAGAGAAATTGTAATTTTAAAATCCTTTGCTAACTACACCTGAGTGTTCAGTCAGAACTTTAATCAAATTTAAGTGCTATTCGGTTCATAAGTGTTGGCTGATATTTAGGCTTTTGGGCTGATTAATTTCAGATACTGCTTTGTGGACACTGCAACACTCCATTGCACAGGCAAATATTGGCCCAGCATATGGAAAATGGCAAGTGATCCAGCTGCTTTGGGGCTCCTAAGTAGAGGTGCATTAAAAAGAGCTGGTTTTCAGAATAGCTCCACCTTCTGAAATGGAAGTTTATTCTTGAGTTTTAACATGGCACTGAAGCCTTTAAAATCACTGCTGACTTTAGAAAACTCATTGATCACAAGCGCAGTTCCACGTTGTTCTCCCAGTATTAGTCATCTTAATTATGGCAATGGGTTATAATCAAGTAGTGCTGGAATAAAGGGACTAATATGCCATGCAGATGCAGCTCGATCCTTGCTTGCAGAAGATAACTGAGCACAAGTGCATGGTGCTCAGCATGGCACAGCTGTCAGTACTGTACATGGTATGCCTCTACATTAACGTATGCTGGAGGCATTCCTTACCTGGCATCAATCTCTGTGCTTTTGCAGTAATCCCTTATGCATACCACCAGTGTGCTCAGAGTGGTTTCCTTCCTGGTGGACCAAGGTTGAAGTCATGCAGGAGTGCCTCCGATGGTAACCAGCTTGTGTTGTCAGCACAGCATCGTCCACAATTAGTGCACTGCTCAAGCATGCCTGTGACCTGCAACTGAATACAAGCCACATTGCTGGTAAATGTTATGTAGATAAAACATCCTAGAACTGTAGCACATCATGTCAAATCAACCCCCAAGCTTCCCCTCTTTATGCCATGCCAGGGAGTATTGCAGATGCACGGTCCTGATCCAGCTGTGGTACTTATGGATGCTGATAATAGCACTCTGAGACATACACATAGAAATAATTCAGACCAGGTGCCAGCAAAAAAGCCCACGGGTAACTCAAGCAATCCTGCTAACTTCAGTCTGCCTGTTTGGGTGTGGATTTGCAAAACCCCACCCCATAGCAATGTGTCCATACCAACATTGCCAAGCTACTTTCAAAGGATACTTCCTCTGTTCTTTGTGGAAGTCCTCACCACTTCCACAACCTCATGGTGAGAAGCCAAGAATCAAAATCAGTCGCTTTATTTTTGTTTTTTGGATGGAGTTTGTTCTCACTGGATAATTCTTTGTAGTCCCAGGGAAATTTTCTGGTAAATGTTATGTGTTGGTGGCCTGAAACATGAAGTCTGAGCAATGTGGGGTTTAAAATACAAGAGACAAAGCAGTTGCTTAAAAGTTTGCTCCCTGAGACAGCTGGTAAATTTTTCTCTCTAGTCATGTAACTCGTAAGAGGAGAGAGGGAAATAAAAATTGAGTATGAAACAGTTTAATGCAGAAATTACTCAACACTTGTTTTTCTAGGCTTGAAACCAGAAAACCAGTGTTCTGCTCAAGTGTTTCCAACATATCTATAGACAGGGTGAAATGTCTACAGTCTTGAAAGAATGCTAGTAAATTTGGCAGGTTACCAACCTCTACTAAGGTGCATGTCTCCATCGCTTGTGATCCCCAAATGCTTCTATACATAGTCGTTTGGAGCATCGCTCTTTTCAGCAGCTAGACACAATCATATACAAAGGTTGCATAGGAAATTCACACTGTTTTCCCATTTGATCTTACAGTCCGACCTTGACAATCTCTCCAAACAGAGAACAGCAAAATTGTTAGTGCCATAGAGATACAGTGTTTTCCACGTAGCCAGCTATGCAGATTGGCACAGCTTCCTGGACTGTAAAGGAATGATGCCAGGTTATACCATCGTGGAGGTGGGTATATCTATAACGGTAGTTAATTATAACTCCTAATTCTGATGTACGTTCTTGTCCTTGCTGTAGATTGTAGCGAGGATCCAGTAAGACTCTGCTTCTTTGATCTGTGGAAATAGGACCAGACTGAAGTATGAAGAGTTCTCATCTCTGCAGCTATTAAATTGATAGAAATACAGTTTCTCAAATAGTATGTAGAGTTGACAGTTTCTGACATATTAGGATGTCTCTAAAACTCAAGACTGATATATATAACATCTGTAAGACATCTGTGTCTTGTCTTTTTTTCCAGGTATCTTTCAGGAGGTGCCTTATTATATATGTTATACACCAAGCCCAAGTAGGAGCAACTGTTCGTTCTAAGGTAAAGTTCTGATCCTGCTGAGAGCAAGAGAAGTTTGGTTGGTGGGAGCCAGATTTTTGGCTGGGTTCTTTCAACTGTTATCTACAGCATGCTTCACGTTTGTTTTTTCAGTATATCCCTGAGCTTCCTCAGTAAGAGGTTGTAATTTATACACCTGGAGCCCGAATGAGCCTTTGGTCACCAGCTATGGTTACTATTTCTGTCTATTCTGCATCACTTCGGACACTAATAGTCAATGTAACCAATGGATCCAAAGGGTGTTCACTCTTGTTGTGGCAATGTAGTTCAGTGGTTAGTGTGCAGGACAAGAAGCATACTGTCTTCCACACACAGGATTAAATTTGGGTTGTTTTGTGATTAGCATTTTGTGGGGTGAAGAGGGGATGAGATTGCATTTATAGGAAGTTGCAAACTTCATCCTGAAATATAAGCATGTACGTAGTCTAGGTGGCTTTTCAACTCAGTCTATTAAAACAGAGTTTATCTCCTGTCTGATACTTTTAGCAGGAATTATTAAAAAATATTGTTTGTTTTAGACAACCCTGTGACTCTTCACTCTTACCACTCTAGGAACTGGGTTTAGATGTAGGCTTGTTGATTTGTGCAGCTGAATATTTAATTGCCAGAGTTCAAAGGCTCTTACAGAATGCTCTGGCCAGTATCAAAACTGGATTCCTCCACTAGAAATTCAGAGTAACTTCACTGACTTAAAAAATATGCTGCTGTATTTGGCCTGAGGGATTTTCACTTCAAGCTACATGATTTTTCTCAGCTGTTTTTTCTTAAGTTGGGCATTTTATAATTGTTGGGCTCATCCCACAATGATCTTGGCCGTCTTCTAAAGGGCGGATGTAATTTTGGTCCCTCTGCAGTGACAGCTGTGTAAAGATGAATTCCATATTCTTGTCAGGAGCTCAGTTACTTTGTTGGCCAGTGCATTTAGAAAGCTGCTGTCAGTCCAGCTGATTCATTTCAATGGGATTTCTTGAGTTTTTCTAGTGCTCCTCTTATTTATTTATTTTATTCCTGCATGTCAGGTAGTGTCTCAGCATAGACAGCGATCTCCAGAATAGCTATTTCTTCTGCCTTTTTCTAACCCCAATCATACTGCAGTGTGAATACTGATTGCAAAGACATTGTTTGGCTTGGTTGCAACTTCCCTATTTGATTGCTCCCTCTGCTTGCTGGGTCTGTCAGAGACCTACTGTTTCTCTAGGCATCTCCATCCTGATATACTTAAGGCATTATATATTATTTCTTCTGGCAATGTATTCTCCTGGATTTTTTTCTTTAATATCTTTTTCATTTTTCCTGTCCAAGTCTGTTCCATTGTATTAAAGACACATGAACTGGATTTACGGTGCCTGAAATACTGTTTTGGCCCTAAAACTCACCCCCTGCCATACCACTGGAAATTACCGCAACTTTTCTGTATCTTTAAAGATCTCATTGAACTCAGGTGGGCATGTGTGGCATTTTTCTGGCAGGAGAATGTTTGTTTAATCCTCGTATAGTGAAGCAGAGAGTGAAATCCTAGATCCATTCACATCAGTGGGGCTTTCCTTGGGCTCCAGCTGAGCCATGCCTTAATGGTCAGGTTTGTGGCCTGCAGTCAGCCTTCCAGCGAGGGGAGATGGAAAGCCCAAAGCAGGATTTTCACTCCCATATTCTGGGATGAGAGGCTGAGCCAAGGGGCTGCTTGCTACAGCAAGAGGTGGAGGACTTGGAGGACCAAGTTTTCTCCCTGGTTCTTGCACTGGCCTCCTGGAAGATACTTATTTATGTTTTAGCGTTTGCCTGGCTGTAAAATAATAAAGTTCCTCAGCAGCACAGTACTACTTGGATGTATAGTTTTGCTGGTGTATTGCGATTGTATTTGAGGTTCTGGAGATGCATGTCCATCTGGGACATGCTAAGCCCATAAAGCAACAGATAAGCTTAAGCTGCAGGTTTATTCAGGTGCTTAAGTGTGTTGCCTGCATGGGGACTTAATTTATTCCCTGTGAATTGTGGTGATGTGTCCCAGTGGAATTCATCTGGTTTGGTGACAAGCCCGGTTTATCCTCCCAGCAGAGAACTTTGCTGAAATAAGGTGGGTTAAAACAGTTTCCCCCTATTCCCATCCCCAGCTGAAGAGCAGTTTAAACCGAAAATTGTCAAGAGCACTTATTCAGAGAAGCAACGTTGGAAGTTGAAGATAAGAGCATTTATCTTCACGTCAAAACTACTCAGTGTCTTTGATGGACGGCCAACACGCTTTAACAAGGAGCTTAGGCTGGAGACACTGGAATGCAAGGAGTCCAGGGGGTGGTGTTTATCCCGCCAAAACATGGCATGCATCAAATCAATTACACGGTGCAAGTGTATTTCCCCCATCACCAGTCAGCATTGCAAGCTTGAAGAAAATATGTTCTCCTAGGCACTAGAGGAGCCTCCTCCCATTAGATGCTGATTTAATGTGAAATGTATATTAAAGGGGAGAGGGGGAATCTCGTATGTTCTGCAGCAGATTGCCACATCGATCTTGTCATTTAGGCAAACACAGTTGGACCTGAGGCTATGAGTCTGTGGGATGTGCTATATTTCTGTCATGAATTGTCAGCCTCAGAGAAGCACAGGAGAAAGAGAGGCACCGTAACAGAGTGGAAAGTGCAGTAATAAAGGGACCAGCAAGCCATTTACGAGCAAATCAAAGCAGTTGCCATTTTGGATTGTGCTCGCCTTCGACAGCTAGAAATGTGCTCTGCCCTTGCGTCCTCCCCCAGCGAAGTGGTGACAGGAAGAGGCAAGACATAAAGGAAAGACTGGTGTTTCTATCAGGGCTGCTCCCATCCATGCTGCTTGGCAGGAGTTAAACTGTTCTGTGTGGCTAATGGTAACTGCAGGTCCCAAAGGAACCCTCAGGCTGCCCTGTGCCTGCCCTTGTACCACTCGTACTATGGCTTGCCAAGCCCTCCCTGGTGCCATCTCTGAGCCAGCTCCTCCATGAAGATTTCTCCCCTGAGCTTGCACCCTGAAACTACAACCTGTTTTACACATCACTGACGGCCAATTTGGGAGCTGATGGGAGCACACTGAGGTTCTGCAGGGACCTAATCCAGGATAAGAAACTTTCCTGAAATAGTTCTCTCCATCAGGAGTGTGGCTTAAAAACCTGTTTTTGTTTAAATGACTGCTCTGGGAGGCATTGCACTGCTGGTGGGGGCCACAGCGAGATAGTTGGAGTGGCTTCCACCGGAAGGTTCAATCAAACAGATACAGTGGAAAACTCATCCTAATTAATAGAAGGCCTTGGGCATCCCTCTGCCTGGATGTTTGTACCATGCTGTCTGAAATGATGTCAGTGCCTTGGGATAATTGTATTTCTCCCGAGCAGAACGAAGACGCTAGAGAGCGCCATGTATTTGCAGATTTTGACTTGGGAAGCGCAGTCTGAGGATGCGAGTGCTCCCTGAGGGGAGTACATGGGAGATAACTGTTCTCAGGTCCCAGCCTGAGCTTGCTGCTGTGTGCTGTACAGGAAGACTTGTGTGCGGAGAGGTGTTTTCCCTCTTGATATGTGTAGCCGCAGATGCAACGTAGCTTTGCATTTCTTCCAGTGAGCTCCATGTCTTTGGGGAAGAAAAGGTGGTTTTGCTGTAAGGAGGAAATCCTGTTAGTCTCATTGCTAGTAGAGGAGATGCGTTTGAACCAGCAGATCTTCCCAGCCTTCTGTGCAAACCTTCTGTCACATTGTCTTGAATGTAGCAACTGAGAGAGGGTACCAGGAGGGGCCTGTCCAGCAATCTCCCATCTTAAGGAAATTCTCAGAGCAGACTAGGGTGAAACGTCTCAGGAGGTGCCCTTGAGGCAGCTTTGCAGGACGATTGCCATTGCTTTTGAGCTCACACTCTCTAGTCCTTGTGAAGAAAACATTCAATTTTCAAGTACTTCAATACCTAAACAATGTTTAATATTTTAGTATATTTGAATGGCTGTTATTTCTTTAAGAACAGGCTGGAGTCAGATTGTTTTGCTGTCTTTTATTCCCACTCCCCCAAATGGCATAGGCTCCACATGAGCTCCATGTGGGCTCTACCCTCCTCTTCTTTGTGGGAGGGTGGGAAGCTCATGCCCATTCCAGCAGTGCTGGAGAATAACTGTCCTTGCTGTTACATCATACACTGTCCTGGATCTTCTCCCACCACCCAAGGCCTCCTGAAGCTTCTCTCTACCCTAAATTGGTAGGGAAGCAATCTACATGGCATCATGCTCCTCTTAATCACCGATCATGCGATGATGATGACTAAATTTTCATTACAATGAGCTGGCTTTTTTTTTTTTTTTTCCCCCTCCAGTGAAATGTTTCCTGCAGAAAAAATGAGACTTCACCAAAACCTGACTTATCTTTCAGGGGATGCCCATCTCCATATATTCAGAAATATATTCAGAAACTTTTCTTTGAAAAAGTTCAGAGGCTTTTTAAGGGAGGTGATATGTAGGTATTTAGGAATTTTAAGTTTGCTATTTTTCTCCTTTTCTTGTGCTACTAAGTCTAAAAGGCTAAATGAAGTCTTGCAGTTATTTTTCCTACGGCATCTTTTTTATTGATTTGTGGATGTTTTTATTATCTTGCCATTTCTGAAAACATTTCACGTTGGGAAAGCTCCAAAATAGTAAAAGAGAATGAAAGTGGTAGAAAAGGAAAAAAGGTGGTAGTGAAAAGATGTTTAGGAGGAAGCATTTTTATTGCAGTTGCCAGCAGGAGGAAAAAGAATAATACATATTTTTCCTCATCGGAATTCTTAATGATGTAGATGTTTAGAAATTTAATTGAAAAAAAAAATCATATTTAGGCACATCTGAATGGATACAATTTTTCCTGTCCTGTTTTGACCTTCTTCAGTTCTCCTTGGCATCACTGCTAGTCCCCTCTGCCCCTTAGGCTGTGTCAGAGGCATCTGGAAATAGCGGATAAGAAGGAGCCTTGGGGCAGCGCAGCTTGGGAGTAGTGGGCATGGGCTGGAGGACAGGAGGCATCTGTGTGCTTTGGGGGAACTATATGGACACAAGGAGCTGCTGTGTGCTCAGAGGAGCTCCCTTACAGAGGGAAGCCATCAAAGGGGGAGCCTGTGCCTATGTGTTTTGAGAACTGCCTCTCTCCCATCCACGCAAGGGGGAAGTCACCCACCCAGCACAGGTCCAGGCTGGTATTTACCAGGAAGATGGTGTGCCTATCAGTGGGCAGAGGATTACTGGCTGCAGAAATAACTTTCCAGGAAGTGCCTGTCGAGATTTTATCTTTTTGTTTGGAGAATGTTGGGTCTATGCAAATCCCTTAGAGCACACGGAAGAAAACAACCCTGGGCACAGGGCTCTTGAAATGGAGAAAAATGAGCCCTAAGTTACAAAAATAGGGCAAAGCACTTGGGCCCAGAAATACATTACAGTTCGGTGGAGGTGTTGGAAGCAGCTTCGAAGATTCCTTCCCATTCCTTAGTGCAGTGGTTGAGACAGTGGTGGGAAGCGTGAAGTGCTTCTCTGAAGGCTCAATATCATGTTAAGTGCCCTGTGTTATCTGTGCAATATCAGCAAATAATTGCTAATTAGACAGAAACACTCTCAGACTTCACACTCAGCACCTGGTGAACAGTTTGCTGGATGCCCCTTTGCACTTACACATAGCAAATATGAATTGTGTTAATCTGATCTCTTATACTGTCCATCCATTCTTTACCCTAAAAAGTTTTGGTAAGCGTTGGCCAGTTTTGATCAAACTTGGCCAAGGGGGAAAGGTCTGAAAAATACTTTTTCCTGAAAATCAGTATCAGAGTAGGAGAGGCCCGTAGGAGTGTGGTCCCTAAGAAAGGGCAGCCCCATGTCTGGTCTGAGAAGGAGGTAGTTTCTGGGACCCTGCAGCTTCTAGCTTCTTTACCCAAGGAGTAGTAGTAGGAATAAAGATAATAGGAAGGAGCTGGAAGGTTTTGTGATGGGAATATTGCCAAACTGCAAATATTCTACAAATGTAATGGTGGGGGAGTAAGGCATATAGGATATAAATCTCTGGAAAACCAGATTTCTTGGCTCTGCTGCTCAGAGAACAACGTGTTTACTGGGAATGTTGGATTAAAACTGGATTTCTCCATCAACAACTGTGATCAGCGTGTGCTGTGTTGTAAGTGGGCAGGGGACTTTTGCCTGCATTAAGGAGTGCAGTGTTATGAATAGTTTCCTTACTCAGGATGGCATTACTCCAAGCCTCAAGGTAATTTATATCTCAGGTAGGCATGCTGTTGTTTAACAAGGCTAAATATGGAGAAATGAGAGCCTGATGTGGGACCATATGCTCTGTAAGCAACAGCAGAGTTTATGAAGGGTAGTTCAGTATTCTTCATATTGTAGGAACAAGCATAAGCAGATTTTTTTTTAATTGGATTTTGGGACAAAGCACAGCTGGTACAAAGCTTTAGCAGGAATTCAAATGCTGCTGCTTATTAATGCAGCAAGTGATCATTTACAAGTCCTAGTTTTTTCTTTGCTGTTTAATACTCCGACAGCCATAGACTTACGTAGCATTTTGCAAACATAAGGTTTTTAGAGAAAATCAGCTGCTTATTCTTACAGCCCCTCTAGAATTAAGGTATATTACCAAGCCTCTGGAAGGTACTTGGCAAGGCAGGAGAGCTTAGCCACAACTTGCTAGAGGTAATCTTGCATCTTCCTTGGCAAAGAACGGGTGGGAAGCAAGAGACAGAGGGTGTGTAAGTATCCTTCTGGTCAGTGTAAAAATAGCAAGTTGGAAAAAAGTCACACACATGACTTAACCATTTTTCTTCTCTCTGCTTAGAGAACTGGGAAAAAGTGTGTTTGACAAATGAGTTATTGCATCAGCCCCTGAGCAAAAGAAAACCTTTTTGAGCAAGAAAAGAACCATCCTTTCCCAGTTACTTTGTAGTTCTTATTTTAGTGTTTTGGGAATAGTGGTCATTTGGGAATTTTTTTTTCTTCAAGTGTGGTTTGGTGGTGGTTTTTTTTAACAGAGAAGAAAGGAGGCAGTATGTAGAGACACTAATTGGTTGCTCCTTCCCTGCTTCAAGATTGCTGGTGGAAAAAGAAAACCCAGCGATCATCCTTAGTGCACATGGGCTTCATAGTATTTGGCACGAGGCAGCATGCAAGATGAAAGTGTGTCTCTTGACAGCCAGCTTCGTACTGGCAGCCTTTACTCCAGGCAACAAATTAATCCACTCAACTGTGTTCTGCATAATTGTTGATACTGTCTTAATTGGTACCATACGTTTCTCTGTGTCGACATGTCCATCATGTTAATGTCTAGGGACTGTTGTTTCCTGCCAACTCGGGAACAGCACAGCCTGCTCCGTCTTAACTGAACTCCTACCTAAAATGCCTCAGTAAGAAATTTGACTTTATGGCAAAGGGAAAATGTAGAGCCATGTTGGGGCATGACTCAAAATTCATGGGGAAAAAAATGGGACTCTTGATTTCAGTAGCATTTGGAGATCAGCCAGCTCTTCCAGGGCTCTCTAAAGGCAATCCGGTTCAGCTGAAGTCAAGTCTGAAGGCAAAGGAGCTTATTCTCCTGCTCCCAGGAAATCTGTGGTGGGGGCTGGCAAACATTTTCCAAGCGTGTCACAGTGGGGTGTCCAGGGCAAGGCAGCTGCAGAGCTGATTGACCCCAGTGCACTGGTGGCTTTGTGGATTGGGATTAGCATTTTGAATTTCGTCCATTAATGAACTGGCAGCCAAGGCAGAGCCTGGAGTGCAAGTGCAGTCTGCTCTCCCCCCAGCTCCTCCATAGGCTGTGGTAACAGGGGCAGGAAGATGCTGGGGAGGTAGAGAGCTGGGTGCAGCCCAGGCTGAAGTGACCATGTGTGGGTATTGATAGTGTCAGCTCCTGAGAGGAAATGGCCATCTCATCTCCAGGCAAAGGCATCACTGATCCTTCCCTCCCTGGCAAGGCAGGGTGAAGGCACTAGGAAGCATTACTGGATTTGGTTGCCTCTGAAGAGTTAGTCTCTAAAAATCCCAAATTAGGCACTGAAATAAAAGGGCACTTCTGACCGTCTCTATGGCCACTTCCACATCTCTGAAATAAGAAGTAGTGCCATTCCTTTGTTTCACCGAGGAGTTGCATGGTTACAGTCATTAAAGCTTGCAAGCAGTCAGGATCTATAGGATAGGCATCTCAGAGGGCTATATGGAAAATGAATAGCTTGTGTTCAGAGAAGCGCTGGAACCATACACAGTCCATAAGGCACAAGCCAGCAAACTGAGTGATGAGGATCAAATGTTGAATAACTTCTTATTCAGTTAGTGCCACCTCTGCTAAACATTGAATCATCTGGGATGGAAAAAATGGCATGTGATTATGAAATACAAGGCTCTAGCATGTGTAGAGGGAGCAATGTGCAGGGAGGGCAAATGTTTGCACAGGCAACCTCACTTTGGACACCTCCGGGTGCTAGGTTACTAGACTTTGCTTCTGCAATGAAGTTTTTTTACTATATTATTGCCTGTGCATATACACACATGCTCTCTCATTTCCTTTCTCTGCTCCTACAGTTAATTGATATGAGCTACACTTATTTATATCATTTTATGTGCCATCACCTCTTGTTCAAGCCGGTGGCCGGTTTTAAGCAAAAGTATTTATGTAGAGATGAAAGAAAGAAGGCTTCTTCCCTATCCTTTTGTAGAGCCATCACTGATTATTTAGGCTACTGCCAGTGTATGGTTGAAAAACTCATTTGAGAGAGCAGCAAAACACATGGTAACATGTTTTGTGGAGGTTTTAAATTCTAATGTTGACATTTGGATATGGAGAAGAGAAAAGCAGGAGGGGAATAAGGAAGAATTTTTGGATGGATTTTTTCAAGTGTAGCTAGAAAATATAAGTCTACTGAGCTATAGCATTTTATTTAAGAGTCCTGGCATTCTCAGAAACCGGTTTTTGCATGTGGAGTGCAGTGGCAGTATTGGTAATCAATATGCCAAGAGAAATGTTGTTCTTTTGAAAGCTGTGGGCTGCCTTGTCCTTTGTGGTTCCCAGGAACTGGTATTGGGAAATAAAAAAAAAAAGGAAAAAGCTGCTTCAGCAAATTGACATGAGAGACAGATGAAATGGCTGAACTAAAGGAAAACCTTTTACACAAAAAAAAAAAAAGTGCAAAGTGAGACCTCATGCTATTTCTGGCATCTCTCCTTACACCTTTGGTGTACCAGAGCACATCTGCAGTGCTGAGTGTCCTGTCTGATGTAACTTCAAGCTCAGAATCATGCAGTCCCACAGCTTCCACCCCAAATCGTTTCTACTCTCAGAGATCAAAGGATTCAGGTAACAGCTGGATGAACTTTTTTGTTTCCTAAGTGTCTTGAGGAGCCTTCCATCGGTTTACCTGCAGATAGGTGCAGCCAAGAAATGGAACATTTCCAGGTAGCAGAGGGAGGTGTAGGCTTCATGCATAGAGAGATTATAGTCGCTAAACTGTCCTAATGAAAGGAACAGCCCAAGAGGTGATTTGAGACCTGACACAGAAAGTAAGGGGGCTCAGCAGCTTGACTTCTGCCTGGGGGCTTCGCTCGCTCCTGGGAGCAGGGCAGGATTTGGCCCTGGCACTGCTGCTGCTCGTGCAGAGCAACCCCCTCCCTCCATTAGTGCTGGCAAAGTCAATGCAAGTCATCGCTCTGGTCCCAGCATGGCTGGGAACAGGGAAGCAGGCAGGAGCTGCGATCCCATGGCCATGATCACCATGTCTCCTGGGGGAGAGCCCAGCAGGTGCATCCCACTGGGTGCCATGAGACCTGGCCTGTCAGGTGCTGCCTAAATGCCATTTAAGCATCACTTAGTGCTGACTTGCTTTAGCAGCTGATGGAATTGTGGTATAAAGTGGTTCAAAACAGGGATCAAACTCAGGATCCTTGAGCTGCTGCTAGCAGGGACAAGGTGTTTCTGAAGGAAAAAACCCCCTCTACATTTATGATTATTTTAAGACAGCTCCCCCTCCCCCAATGACTCTTTATAAGGCGGTATCTGGGGAGCCTTTTAGATTTCTGCATTTGTCTTGTGTGCTTCAACCTGTGAAGAAATCATCCTAGCTGGGCTTTCTAGAGAGCTCTGAAACATTTCTCTGCACTTACGCTGTAGCAACAACTCTGTAAAGAATCCTCAAAGATGTGATTAAGTATGTTTTGTCAGCATTTGAAGTGGAGATTAGATCATCTTGTAGTATATGTATATAAAATCAAGTGATAGTAGTCTTCCATTTCGTAATGCATATCACCGTGAGGGAGACTTGAACGCTGCATCTGCTGATCAGATGCGCAGTACAGCACTGCCTCGTTCCCCTACTGCTTTAATTGCATGTGGTAGCAGTTTTTTAGGACAGGAAGTTTATATTATCTTTTCCAGTTGAAACTTTATTGAAGTTGAGTAAGGAATTGGAATTTGGATAGGATACTGTGTCTAATGTAGTTACGTGAGCATTTAGAAAGATCACTTAGGGACCTTGAATGATAACAAACTGGACTGCCTGATGCTTCTAAATTAGGTGTTGCTTTTCATGAGAATTCTCTTTTAAAATATATTTCTATTATAAAATCATCAGGTGGGTTTTTTCCCAACTATTTAACTAAAGTGCCATTGTTTTCTCCACTCCTATGTTTCTAGTATTTTTTGCAATTTTCCGGGGGAAGAAAAGGTCACAAACAGATTTGGCTCAAATGCTACAGTGGCTTTTGGTTGCTTCTGCTTTTGACCAAGTCTAAACATTGCTTATCCCCAAAAGATGTCACTTCTCGAAATGGGGATGCTTTTCTGGGGCTAATTCCGGCTGAGGGAGGAATGGTGCCATTTCCTTATCACTTCTCGTAGGCTGCAGTGGTGGATGCTGGGTCTTCCAGTGACCTGAGAGCCTTCGCCCTGCCTGTTGGCTCTCACCTTGCCCTCCATAAACACCTTCAGCCAGTCCACCCTTGCTCAGCTTCTGAGGGGAATAGTTTCAGTCCAAGCCAGAACCCTTGTAAATCACATATTAAAAATGTTTTACAAGCCTGTGCACTAAATGGGAAACATGCACACAGGGAGCATTGTTCACATACGGCTGTAATTGAAGCCAGAAACAGCAGGAAAAGGGGAGTGAGGCCATGTAAAAAGCCCAAGGGAAACAGTCTCTAGTCATGCAACTACACAACCATGGGCCCCTTTGCAGGTCGTTGGCTGGTTGCTGCGGCTGCATTCAGCTTTCAGAAGCCTTTTTTAATTCAGACACATGTACAGATGCCCAAAAAGCACCTAGGAGCCAGACAAATTCAATCCCTAGTCAGTGAGCAAAGAGGCTGCTGATGGTAACAAAGGGGAAAGGATCAGCTTCCCTCGGTGCCTTGGGGCAGAGAAGGGTCCAGGCAGAGGGGAGCAGGGGCTGCTGGAGGAGCAAGGGGAAAAGGCAGCAGGGCACCTTGAGGGCTAAAATTGTTTGAAGGATGGGACTGTTTGTCAGGGAGCAACAAATCAGTGTGAGCCCCAGAGTCAAGGGGAAAATGTCCCGAGGGCTCACTCCAGCAGCAGTTTTGGACTTAGAGCCTGGGGATGGGTTTCCTAGCAGCTGCAGGCATCGAGGCAAGCAGCTGGACTGCTGTCCCCCTGCGGCCAGAGACCTTGCACCCTGCAATTTAAATTAAGCTGGCTCGGGCCTCAAGATGTTTGTGCTTTCATCCTGGCTCAGCTAAACCTTGTCTACTTGCTTTTTTTTCAGGCGTGCAGACAAGACCAGGGACTTGTTAAATGGGGAGAAATAATCTTACATTTAACATAATTATAGTATTTATATTTGAAGAAACAACTTGAAATAGTTTTAATGTTTAGCTGTAAAAATCACTCTAATATTTTAGATGGGCTTTTATCTGTCCACATGAGTCTTTCTTTTTTCCCCCCGGGTTAAACTTGAACTTCATAAGCACTGATGATGTGAAAAGATACAATTAAATAAATGTATCTAAAGAAATTAAGCGCATTAGGATGCTGCCAAGCTTTGTGCAGGGCTTACCTCTCTAACCTCTTCTTCAGTGTTGCATCTAGGCTCTCTTCCAAAAGTTTTTACACCTTGCATAGCTTTCTTGGCCTCACTAAAGCTGCATCCCAGTGTACAGTGCTTTCAGATGTAGCCACGGGAGTTGAACGGGTGATCCCCGTGCCAGAGGCTGTGCCTAGCTGGGGCAGTAACATCTGAAAAGTCAAGGAGGTATAACATAAATGTAAGTTACAACTTTCAGAGTCGATTTGAACATCGTGTTGGAAGACATGCCTGATTTTTTTGTCAGCTGATGGTGGTGCTGGCCACCCGTGATCTTGCTGCTGAAGCGTGTTGTTGGCAAGCAATGATTCTTCTGCCCACTGCAGCTAGGGGCTGAGCTTCTCACCAGGGAGGGTCTTTATTAAGAGTTGTGCTGAGAGGCGACTTTGAGAGGTGTAACCTGCAGTTACTGGAGACTCTCAGTGGTGACAGCTTGGGGACCTCAGCTCAGGATTTTCGTTGACTTTGTTTTATGAAGGGTGTTTTTTTGGTTGTTAAATGGGTATTCAAGCCCTCATGTTCCCCAGGTGAGTGGAGGTCAGCAGGAGCACCCTGCACGACCAGGCTGGGCACATTGGGCTTTCAGGGGTGATTTCTAGGCAGCGCTGCTGAGCTGTTTCACACCCTGACATCAAACTGCTGCTCTCCAGTGTGTGCAGCTGCCTGGGGCTGGGAGGGTAGTCAGAAAGCTGACTTTCTGGAGGTAAACCCACCATATTTCCTTCTGAGTCCCCTTCAGGACTCAGCTGTTAGAGGCTGGAGTGCATGCAGGAGGGGGATCTTGCCTGGAAAGGGTGTGCAGGGCAAGCAGAAGTGATCCATCAGATTCAGTGTGACTCCCTCAGCTCAGTGCTGGCAAAATGCAGGCACTGTTAGGCTTGTGAGGAGCCTCCTTTTCTGTAGCCCAACCTTGGCAGCTTCTGTGCCAGGGATCTGAACTGTCACTGTCTCCTGGTCTTTGCTTTGTGAGCACCAAATTTCAGTCTATTCTGTGGACTTCTAGGATTTGACAAGATGAAGCTGGTCTTTAAAGTAACTTGTACCCCAGTTCAAGCCAATTCCTAGGTCCAGTCATTTTTTCTGGGTCATTTTTCACCATATTTTCTAGGTGTCACTGGCCTAGAGGCTCGGTCAGCCAGTACAGTGGATCTGGTATCCGCAACAGTCAGACGATGTGCATATACTGATACAGGATGAAGGCAAGAAAAGAAATAGTGACAAATATCTTGTTCAAAAGTGCCCTTTTGGGTTAACCAAAGAATGACAGGATAACAGAGGCTGGTAGGAGTCTCTGCATGTTGCTACTCCAACCCCTGCTCAACACAGGTCCAACTGGATCAAGTTGCTCAGGGCCATGTTTAGTTGATGTTTGAATGTCTCCAAGAACATGTGAGACATGTTCTCATGTTCTACATGGTTCTACAGTCAAGGCAGTTGAGAAGTGTGCCCCACTCTGTACGTACCACCCTCAAGCTCTCCAGAGCTTAAACCAGACTGTAGAACCTTGACTTGTAGAACCAGTGAGGTCCTACCACCTCACTGCACCCGGCTCCAATGTTTGACCACCTTCATGGTGAAAACACTTTTCCTAATATCTATGTGGATTTTCCAGTCTTCCATCTTGTGTGCATTTGCCCCTTATCCTTCCTCTGCACACCTCCAAGAGGAGCCTAGCTCTGTCTCCACTGTAACCTTCCACCAGTACGGAGTGAACTGTGCACTTGGCCGGTTTCTCAAAAGCAAGACGAGATGAGTGAATAGCTCTGTAAAGCCAGCCTGTATTCTGTCCATGAGGAGGGTGAGGTCATGCTGATGGTGACAGTACTTTGTGTTGGAGAGTTCATTATTAATTGTGTTATCTAGACTTTAATGCTCTCTTTGTGGTGTACTAAACAACCGCTGTTTAACAATGCAAAGCACTCCGTCTCTGGGTTAAAGAATACCTCTGCGTTCTGTCTTTCATTAAATTTGTTCTGCTGTGTGTGCACAGCATTCCTTTCTACTTAGCCAGCCATCCTCCTAGGCTTTTAAGCAAGCCAGGCCATAAAAATATTTACATTTTTCTATAGCACTTGGTCTGTACGCAGTCAAAGAAGCATGGCACTCGCTAAGAAGTGGTGGGACTTGGATT
>NW_008825099.1:441911-442646 GCF_000699105.1 Pygoscelis adeliae
CTTGCCTGCTCCCATCCCTGCAGTGAGGAGACCTTCTCATGCAGAAGTGTCTCTGTTGCAATGAAGCTTCTTTGCAGGTGCCCTAGAAAAAGGCAGTGTGTTGGAACTGCATATCTAGACATAATTCCAAGTAGCAGGTTGTTAACATTATTTTACTTGTAGGAAAAGCTCTTCTTTGTTTTAAAGACAGATGTGGTGTTCATTCAAGACGTGTTTGACACAGTTAAAGCCCAATATGTAGCAAGGACATTATAGTAGATGCCCTCACCACTGCTTCAGGCTGTTAGGATGGGTTTAGAGGTGTTTTGTCTCCTGAGTCAGTCTTGATCCTTCATCTGCTCCCCTGCATGCTGCTTATGTCAGCTCTGTGATTGATGGTGCAGAATCTGGCCTTTGGGGCTTATATTGCTGAGCAAGGTTTGTTGCTTCTATGTGCATGTTTGTTGTTCCCTGTTCTTTGTACCCCAGTTTCGGAGCAATTGTGGCAGCTAGGGGCAAAGTGAGCTCAATGGGAGCAACCAGGCTGCAGCATGGATACAACCCAGGGCACATGCTCCAGTCCTGCAGCACTGTGAGTGCTCACTGGTGCAAGGTTTTGCTGGAACTTACTGGATCCAGGTGTCCCAGTTTCACTGAAATTTAGTGGGATCCTGGCTCCAGGCACTCTGTCACATGTGCCATGCTGTTACAAGTGAGACTTAAGTAGCTACAGGGATTTTCCAGCATGCCTGGGCA
>NW_008825099.1:442667-455788 GCF_000699105.1 Pygoscelis adeliae
AGGTAGCAGCCTTGGCATGTTTGAAAATCCCACTAGACATTTACTGCAACCCTGCACAGCCAAACCCCTCAGCCAGGCTCCTTTTCCTTTCGGCTATACTGCGGTAGCACTGGAGATAGAGGGAACAGAAATGCAGGAATCAGGCCCCAAAACTGCTGAACTGATACCTAGTTGTCCTGAAAGACAGTAAATCCTTTCCAGATGTTAAGAAAAGTAGCTTAGCTGTCTTCCTCTGTTATGAGGCAAAACCTCGGACTGAATTTATATCAATTTATGTATTTTTATATATATATGTATATTGCTGTAGCTAAGCACAGTACACATTAACTGTCTGATGTGTCCACTGAAAGTCAAGAAACAGTTTCTGTAAAAGCCACAGTGTATTGCCCTGTTCTACTGCATGGATGTATGAATTTGATTTTATGTGTTCTTTCACATATGTATGTATAAATACAAAAATATGGCTCTATAGACTCTTACCTGTCATTCCTATAGACTCTCATCTGTCATTTCTATATGTACTGTATGTATGATCTGTCTGTCTATCTGTACGGTGTAGTTTGTGAGCGATGATATATACATCTGGTATAGTGTGGGTTTTACAGAAATATTTCTTTGCTTTTTGTTTTGACACAGATACATGAAGCGGCTTTCCAAGATGACCCTCTGAGGAGCACACTAAAGAGCTCTGGAGAGCTTGAGGGTGGTACGTACAGAGTGGGGCACACCTCTCAACTGCCTTGACTGCCCTGAGGCATCCCACTGAAGCTGACATTTATGTTAAATGACTTCATGCTGATTGCATTATTGCAGTAAACACTAAACGAATCTGATGTTGAACGCTTACAGTCTTACCTTTCTTGATAACTCTATGTTAATATTACATTAATTATTCCTGACTTACAATACTGTTGAATGTTGATAAAGGCTGAATTGCTACTTGAAATGCTGATCCTGACAGTCCCGTGGCAGGCGTTAAAAATGTGATTTCCAAGTCTTAGGGGAAAAGAGGGAATACATTACTATTTCTGATTAGAGGACTTCAGAAGAAACATATTCTAGTCACATCTCATAGGGCACTCGCCTGAATCTCTCTTGCTTTCAATAGCCCATGCCTTTGCACAAGACGTAAAAGGAATACACACTTCACTTTTTTTATTTAAAATTGTATAGTGATTGCTGATGTGGAATCAGTTCAGTGTGTATGAACGGTTCCCCACAAGAAAGATGCAGTGTGTACGTGGAGCAGTGGGCATTTCCTTTGCTTGTGAGAGCTGACGCATGGGAGTAAAGCTTGCGGAGCAGAGAGAGACCACTTCTCACTGGTGTCAGCTTCCCTGCAATTTTGGATCTGAACTTTTTGACTCCTGACTCTCTTAAGGCCCGTTTGTGTGCACCTACCATTTATCTCATGTATCCCTTGTGTAACACTGTCATTTTCATGATGTAAAGAACATGGGAACGCATAGGAAAGTTGAAGACTGCCAGGACTGGGAAATCACAGTGCTTAATTTTCCAGCCAGTTAAGTGAAATATGGGAAGAAAAAGGGTTTGGGACAAAATTAACAAAAGCACCTAAGTAGCTTAGGAAGCCTCAGCCATAAATTATTGAAAAAAAACCCTCTGTGGTGACCTCAGGTATTGCCTCTTTCAGCTGGTGGTTCCTGCACAGGCAGATGCTCTGATGAACACCCATCAAAGGCTGTATTAATGCAGGATCCCATCAGCTATGTTCAGCTGTCGTCCTCCAAAATCCCCTCCTCTTAGGTGCTGCAGGAGGAAATAAGCAGCTGTGACATTTCTCAGTACCTCCACCCCTCCCCAAAGTCTGGATGACCTGTGTGGCAGGGGAAGGGGTGAGGAAGGGAGGAGAAATGTTCATAAAGTGGGATTTTGGGGAGTGGGGGGAACCTTCTTCCACTGTCCTGCACAAGCAACCATTCTGGCCTTCACTGTAGGAAAAATGTTCCATCTCTCAGAGGGTGTTTGAGGTTTCTGTTTGTTTGTTTATTAAGAAAGAAAGCATCTGGCATATGTATGCAAACATTAATGACTCATTTAAAAATATTCTCAGCGCTGCACTAGTGAGGCTGGGATCTTTCAGCTATAAGAAGAAATGTGATGGAAGGGAACAGGCAGACCCTGAAGGACGGCTTTCCAAGCATGAGGAGGGGATACAGATCTTATATTTACCTCCCTCCTCTTCCCCCCTCACCACCACTCCCAGGAGCATTTCCAGCCCTCTAAAACCCCTGGGTGAGGACTTTGAAATCCGAGTTAAAATGACTCGCTTTGAAGCTGCTGTGCCCTCCGTAGAGAGGCCAACGCTTGCCAGTGGGCCTCTCCAAGAAAAGCAGTTTATTTCCAGCACTGCGCAGGGCTACAAATAGACTTGCCAGTGGGGAGGGAGAAGTGTGCGTTGGTCTAGCTCTGTCCTTTCTGCTGTGTCAGCCAGCAGCTGGAACCAGTCGAATGAATTCAAATTCATAAATGTATGAAAAGTAAAGCTCTAAGAAGACTCAGCCATTTTCTTGGAGGTTTATGAGCAGCACAGCAAGCTGGAAAGCTTTGGCTGGAGCAATGTTTGAAGGCCCGCAGATGTAGGGATCCATTGCAATGCTGGGGTTGTAGGAATTTCTGGAGTTTCTTTACAGGAGGTGATTTCTTAGTATAAATTGAACATTTAAATCTCTGGCAGTGTAACACTCAGAGAATTCCAGTTTTGGGAGCAAGAACTCTTCCTGCTTTAGATTTATTTCCGGGAAGGAGGTATAAGCTAAATCTCCCAATAGGAAAAAATATTCTTATATCAGGTTACGCTTTCAATGTAAGTTATATCAGTGGCAGTATGATTATGTTGCGTTGGCTGCAACAAGCATTTTCGTCCTGTAAATGAGCCCACATGCTCAAAGGCGATTAGAATGAAACTGCTGTGCCATATACAGATACTTGATTTTGTTTACTGCTTGGTTTTGTCTATTCCTGCTTCTCAGGCCTTTACTATAGAGAGGGGGACAAGAACTGAAGCAACTCCAGCACCTGGGACATGTTAAATGGAGAGAAGACTTGTGTGACCCAAGCATCTACTGAAATGTCCCCACGCACCCAGAAAGATGCTCTCTCCTGGTTCTTCCCTCTGTCCTAGTGAACTCATTCATCTTCCCAGTGCTTTTTGTAGATGGCTGCTGAATCACGCACAGAAACATTGGTGGGAGGGAGAAAAGAGACTTCCTCAGGCAACACCCAGCAGTAAAGGCTGGTTGAACAGACTTTTCTGGCTGCTGCTGCAGAGAAGGCTCTGGCCATTGCATGCAGGTCCAGCACCCCTGTTTATGGAAGTAGTTTGCATTTGAGTAAAAACAATCTATTTTTTATTTATTCTCACTTTAGATGCTTTAGATGGATACAACTTATTTCCTTTCACCTTTGGAAACAGCTGTGCCTATGTTGTGGGGCACAGCTTTGCTGCAGCACAAACTGCATCGGCTCCAGAGGTATTTCATGCTGCACCAGTGTGCATAAACACTTACAGCTACCATATGCAGATGAACCCTCGGTATTCCTCCATCTTCTGGCAGTGTCAGTTCCCTGTGGACAGCTGGGTCCAGGCTCCAGGATGCAAAGAAAAAGCATATTTCAGTCTGTCAGGGCTCTTTCGAAGAAGTGATGCAGCTGCTTCATCTGCCATGGCAGAGCTTAGATGCCTCCCAGAGACTCCTCCTGGGTTTGTTCATCATCCCACAGGCTTTGGATGGAGGATGGCTTAATTTTGTCCAGGATGTTTCATACTTCTAAATACTGCATGCTCTAGAGTGCTGTGTGGCTGGAAGGTTAGAACTGAACCATACAAAAGTGTATATGAAGGAGAGAGGAGGCATCTTCTCAACACGGTTAACAAAGAGGGAACCAGTACGCCTGAAATGGGCCAATGCTGCAGGGAAGGATTTTGGTGGTCCTCTCTTTTAGTGCTGCTTGTGAGGCTGAAAAAGGACTGATGCTTGAGCAAGAGAGAGCAGATATCCAGCCCCAGAGCTAGAAGTATAGGAGGGATGAATGAGAGAGTGGAAGAATGGGTGAATTTTTCTGCAGATGGCAGTGGTTGCTGAAGGGGCCACAAAGTGTCTGATGAAGAGTGCGTCTGCAGAGAGGGTCCGTGCTTCTGCATCCAGGCTGGTGCAATAATTAATCTTTTGTGATTTTGACAGATGCCTACAGAGGAGCAGAAACAAAAGATCATGGTCTGACAGTGATTAATGCATCGTTAGTTGTCAGACTAAGAATTTTGGAAGTGGGTAAATAAGCCGTAGGCCAGGCTGTTGATTGTCTTTGAGAAAACTGGAGAGGATTACAGCGTAGGGGGAGCTGGGGCTCAGCACTTATTTACCACACACTTACTATGTCTTGTTACTTGTCTGAAACCACCCTGTTCCCACAACAGGAGGAGAGGAGGAGAAATAGGGGCATGATTTCTGAAACAAAGCTCTGCCTCAAGCCTTGCTTATGCTGAAAAAGTGGCAAAAGACACAGCCGGCCCCAGCCTATATTGCCCTGGCATCCTCTTGGGGTATGGAGGTGGCTGGACAACAGCTGCTACCGTCGTCCAGGACACTGCGACACTGTGAAGCGTCTGCAAAGGAGGGAAACATGGCTCTTGCTGTATATACTCACAGCTGTGGATGGCTTTAAGGTAACTGAAGGCTCTGCTGTGCTGTGTTGTCTGCTGCAGAATGCTTCAGCCTCGATCCAAGAAAGGCCTTGTAGCCGCTGAACGCCTGGCATCCCCTGCCAGGCACCGAGGCTGCTGCAGTGCATGAGCCAAGCCATGTGCCTGGGGCGAAGGGCAAGGCCTGGCTTGCTGCGTGGGAACTGCCTGGGGCAGCCAATCCCCCACTGGGCGCCTTCCCCACCAGTGCAGGCTCGTGCTCCCTCTCCCTCTCGCCCTGCCCTGGGCTCTCTGTGTCTTGCTTCCTGTGAGGTGGCCAGGCACTGGAGGGGCTGTTAGGGAGCTTTTGCCCCACGGGCCTGGTAGCGGATAGGATGGGAGCTGCATAGGGCAGGATGTGGGGTCGGGTGCTCTGCTGAGAGCTTAACACCTTGGGCTGCTGCAGAAAAGGCATTTCTTGGGGGGTGGTAGTGCTCACCACTGTGTTTCACCTGCATCCTGCTGCAGGTCCCAGGCTGGTCCCTGTCGGGGATGAGGACAGCACTGCCAGCCCTGTGCAGCGATGCCAGATCCTGGTGGCACTCAGGTGTGAGCTGGAGTGGAGATGTTTGGACTGGAGCAGCACTGGACATGCTTGGGAGTGGGTTAACAGCCACCTACAGAGGCTGAGAGCTGAACCAGGAGGCAGCGGGCAAGTTCAGGCACCTCCAGGGCTAGGCAGCAGCTGAACGGGAGTACAGAGCTCCTGGATTGCAGTTTTCAACCAAGGTGCCCAAATTCTGCCAAAATCTTGCTTAAGGTGCCTATGGTATTTGCAGGTTTTGTTTTTATTTTAATGGCGGCAGCCTTTAATCTCTGTGGCTCGCGTTCTCCTTGTGTAAGATGGGGTTACTTATGCTCAGCCCTGTTTTGCAAAGAGCGCTGCTGTCTCTGGGTGAATGTTCCTGTAGACAACCACAATATTTAACGTATAGCATCACTCTGTGGCTCTGCCTAATTCTCACATTGGTTTCCAAGCTGCTTAAAACGTGTACCTCGGGTCTGAGATGTTTGTCAGTGAGTTTTTAGAAGAGGGATTTGCCCAGGAGTAAATCTCCACGAATGGCTGGGGAAAGAGGATGGCTGTAAGCCCTCATTAACTTTAATTAGTATGGCATGAACAGGGTGGGGGCTACACACATCCCTTCACCTCAAGCATCCAGCACCGCACAGAACCCATTGCTCAGCACTGTGCGCAGAACAGGCGTTGAAGTATTAGTTATAGTCGCACATGGCCATTCTATATTTGCTGATTTTCTTCTGGGTGTCTGAATGGAAGTGCTTTAATCCTTTCAGTTCTTGGTATGAAAAGCTGTTGACAACCTGTGTCTGTCCCTTGGAGGTGATGAGTATCACGGTCCAATCCTGCTCTCCTGACTGCCCGCATCGGGGGCTCTCTTGGGCCTGTTGCAGCTCTCCTCCAGCCCCAGCTCTCCCAGTTTCAGTCCTGAAGTGTTTTGTTTTGTTTGCTGGACTTTACCCCTGGTACTCATGTTATTCACAGCGACTAGTAACTGCCCCGTTTCTTCTCCAGAGTAATGCAAAGCAAACCAGCATCTCCAAATCCCACTCCTCCCAGGCACGGCTCAATGCCCACAGGGGCATCCAGCCTGCACATTAAGAGGCTGCTCAAAACCTTCCGGGATTGAGCTCTGTGCCATGAGAATACGGAACCACGTTCTTGGGCTGATGTAAACTGGTGTAGCTCCATTGATGTTGATCTGGCTTATACAAGCTGAAAATATGGCTTAGAGTAAATGAATCATTCTGCTGAAATGTAGCCAGCTCTGAAGAGTACCTGTCCCATGAGGATGCTGAGAAGTGAAAGTTGCTTCCACCCTTTTTGGCTGATAATCCACAAATGAGCCACAAATCTGGCACGGAAGAAAGGCTGCAGTGTAATGCATGAGTCACTTTACTCACTCTAAAATGTCACCAGTTCTGGAGAGAGATGCAGCAGCTGTTTAGCAGAGTGTAGCCCAGGTGGCAGAGATGGTCCTGTTATTTATATGGCTCCATAAATGAACTCAGTGCTTTGCAAAATAACAGCCTTTCCTCGAGCAGTTTCCAGTGTATCTCGCTCCAGAGCAAAGCAGGACTGGGCTGCCAAGAGCCCAATGCAAGGAAAGTCCCAGCTGCTCCAAGGGCCATAGGAGCGAGCCCTGCAAGAAAGACAGCGCAGTGGGGCCACGAATGCACGGCAGTGCATTCAAAAGGAGACAGGTAAGTGCCAGGTAGGGGGAAGACGTTACCCTCAATGTAGCTCTATCCCCTTAAAGTCTCTTTCCTTTCTGTCCTCTGTGGCTTTGCAAAATGTGTCTGGAGGGCAAAGCTCGCCTTTCCTTTTGCTTTCTTGCAGGAAAGTTGAGGAAAAGAAGAATTGCTCCATCTTGCAGCTGCAGATGTGAGGCACAGAGATCTGAAACAGATTTAGGCCTATGCAAAAAAAGATGCCCCAAGACACGTTTCTTCACAGGGGCCAGAGCCGGCATGGCTGAACAGCTCTCCCAGAGGCACCTGCTTTGCTGCATGAAGATCTGCCCAGGACAGTAACATTTCTGTTACTGGAGCTAAGGGACATTTTTCAGATTCCCCTGGATTCAAGGGGTTGTGACATATGGTCACACCCATCTTTTGTCTTTTTTTGTCTGTCTTTTTTTTCTTTTTTGAAATTCCCTCTTTTCTCAGGGGGAGCCCAACTTGCAGGTGCCAGGATGCTTTTCTGATGGTTAGGGGTAGGGCTGCAGGACTACGGGCTCCAAACTCCACACCGAAAGGGAGAAGGAGGTGGAACAAGAGGGAGGCAGGCTATTAGACACCGGGAACCTGGGCTTTCCCCAGGGTTGTTCATGTATGCAATCACAGGGTTTTTCCAATGTGAAATGCATCAGCAGCCGTGCTAGCTGATGGGGCAGGAGCAAGCATTGCCAACACTACAAAGCTGCGCCC
The DNA here is from genome assembly GCF_000699105.1 of Pygoscelis adeliae. Classification (NCBI taxonomy): domain Eukaryota; kingdom Metazoa; phylum Chordata; class Aves; order Sphenisciformes; family Spheniscidae; genus Pygoscelis; species Pygoscelis adeliae. Next base: position 450,319 of record NW_008825099.1, read on the forward strand.
TGGAAAGAGCTGCTGTGATCTGAAGGTGGAGTTTATTAACTCCAGATTTTTACAGTGTAGCTGGCATGCCAACAATACGGTCCGAACACAAAAAATCACTTGCAGATATAAATCAGGGGAAAGCATCTCCAAAGGCTCCTGCTAGCCTGAGTCACGCACAGCTGCTGTGCCAAGTGCCAGCTGCTGAACGGCAGTGGGCCCACAGCTGGGTCACAGGCACCGAGCTGGGGGTGGGGTGGGGAGGGCATTACTGATTGCCTGATTAGCAAAACCACTAAGAATGGCAACTGATTTGCTGACTACAGAGCACAGGTGCCTTAAACAGTGGGCTTGCCCCTTACTTACAGGCAAAGGGAGGTTGGGCCAGCTAGTCAGTCAATAGGGTAAAAGGAGGAGGTGAGTTATAGGTCCTGTGGTGGCTCAGTTGAGGAGAGGCCTTAGGGAATAGTTGTGGGATTTACTCCTGGAGAAGGAAGTAGGGCAATAGCTGTCACTGTCTCAACCATTATGACTGTCTACCTGCTTTGAGATGTCAAGAAATACCTTTACTATGTCATTTTGTCTACAGGAACAGATGGAAAGGCTGGAAAGATTACCTCCTGCTGCTGCTTGATGCAGTCCCTCAGCTGGAAATAACTCCCTTGAGATGAGCCATTAAGGTGAAATGTGTTTGCACCCTTTGTCTGCACTGGCACAGCATCGGCCTTCCTGCAGGGAAGGGCCAGACTCTGAGCCTCCCATCATGTTGCTGCAGTGGGCTTGCACTTGCCCTGCTGGCTGGGAGCTTGAAGCTCCTCTAGCTGTACTTGGAGGAGAACCCTTCATTTTGTACTATGTCCTTAAGAAAGGTTTAGGAGAGGGTTGGATGCAGCAATAACAGCTGACAGGTTTGCAAGCAATTCTCTTGCTGTGCTCCTCCTGTATGATGTAATGTCTTTCACCCTTCAACTCCCCTGCAAATGCTGCTTGAGCTCATTAGCATGTGCAGGGTTTCTGGGAGGTAAATGAGTAATTATGTCCCCCCCTTTTTTTAATGGGGGAAAGACCATGCCTGGGGGCTGATCTGAGGTCAGAATTGGAACTGGAACTTTCAAAACAAACCTTTTTTTCCCCCAAAAAAATGGTGCTGTAAGCTAGTCTCTCAGTCTTGTACTCAGGTAAGGGGTCTAAGACTGTTGAGCACTGAACAAATTTTCTTGCTGCTGCTAAATACAGTAGGACTCAGGTGAATGGTTTTTGCTGTTCAAGTCTGTCCTGAACTTGCTGGTTTTTATCTCCTTTTTAATAACTGATCATCTTGAACCTTCCCATTTTGCTTGGAGCATAAATTTTCATGGAGGCACTTTCCTGTTTGCCCCCACCCTGTGAATTATGGTGTTAATCTTTGATTGGGACCTTGTTGGTATTTCTGCAGGGTAAATAGAGTTATCAAATGTATTCAGAACTTAAAATTCAAGAGAGAGCAGCTTGCGTGTGTGCAGGGATGTGCATAGCAGAGAGAGGCAGAATAAAAGTTCAGTTATGTCTCTTTTCTTTTTGTGGTGCAGGACAAACCTTGCAAAAAAAATGAAGGCTCTGCCACATGTTTTCTGTAACCAGCCAAATAAAATATTATGTTTTAAAGCATTCAGGGTCAGCGAAATAACTCAGGCTCTGGGCTTAGTATTTTTTTCTTCCTCAAAATAGCTTCTGCTGAATGATAATCTTTAAAACTATGCATATGGGGGACCAGATCCTGACCCCCATTGCATCTGCTCTGCACTGCTGCAAAAAAATGCAGAGCAGGCAGAAAGTTAGCTTAGCTGGATTGCTGGAGATTACCCTGACCCAGGTTGTCAGCTGTGGTGCCGAGACTGAGTGCTGTAGCCAGAGTATGGTACAAGGAAGAGAATTTGTTGTGATGCTCATATATTTGGGTATGAGTTGGGTGGGGTTGTGAGTATCCCCCTGTTGGCACCTCAAGGCTGAGGTGGTCCCTGGCTACTCTCACAACAGGGCTCTGGTGCTTGGCAGCAGCCAAAACCATGGCTTGACTGTTTTCTGGAGATACGTGTCATTGCTGTATGAGAAATGCATGTGTTACATGAAGTGCGGCTTTTACAGCTTTCTCATGTGTATGTTTCTTGATGCAAGCTTCAGAGTGTCTCTTTGCTAGATAGCAATCTAGAGCAAGCACAGCAGCTGGGGTGTTCCTGCTGCAGTCTTCCCAGGGAGCAAGCCTGGGTACAACCACATGCATTTCTGTCATGAAGCAATCTGTAAATGTTTCCTGGGGCGTGTTTTCCTTTCAGCAGCAAGCATGGGCATTGCTGTGTTGGAGGGCCACCCTGATGTCTAACTCAGTGCTGGCTGCTACAAGCAGTGGAAATTTTTTCTGCTTTTGAAGGGAGAAAATCAAACTGAGTGGGCTGGAGCTATTCATAGAGCATGCTGTGTTTGAGTAACCCAGCCTTTTTCTTTAAAGACTCTGAATAGATTGGTTTATACAGCTTTTTTCACTATTTAAAATTGACATCTTGTTTTAACAATAATTCAGTCTCGGCTAGTTTATTTAAAAAAAAAAAGTCTGCATTGAGTTTACCCATGATTATCCACCTCTGGAATTCCAATTTTGCCTATTCTCCATTTTCTCACAAATCGACAACACTCTGAGCTTTCCTCAGAGGCATGGATCCTGAAACAGAGACCAAGAAGGAAATTTTAGTTTTCATTCCAATGTAATATTAAAAAGCATACTTCTTTCTTTTGTAATGATGGAGGAAAGATTGAAAACATGAGCTGAATATACTCCACAGGCTCAGGAACCAGAAAGCAATGCATAAAGAACCAAAATTCATTGAGTTTTTTGTTTGCTTGGGTTTTTCTGGTTTTTAAACTAGCAACAGTTTAAAGTTGAGTTGGAGGCCTCACTCACACATTTATCCTTAGAAATGGGCAATGCTGGGATCCTATTGAATACTGCAGGACAGCTGCTTGGGAATTGCTTTGCGTTGTCCCTGATTATTAGTCCCTGAACGTGCCCAAGGTCCTTCTCTTTCTACCCTGATCTCTTGATTTCATTTACTGAAGCCTGGAGAGCTCGTCTGTGTGGCGAAACTCCCTTTGAGTTTGCTTGTGTTACTTGTGCTTATGTGACCCAGTGGAGCCTGTAGCTTGGAGGATGGGTGCCTAATGACTGTGCCTTTCACAGGCATTTCCCACAAGATAGGTGTCCATCCTGTCTGCCCCTGGAGCTGATCGCTGCAGGATGTGAATAGGTTTCCCTGATGCGCCCTTCCAAAACTGGGTGATAAATGGCCACGGAATTGTACTTTTGCTCCCTCTCATCTCCCAGATTCCTGCAGGGTGCATGCTGTTCCCTACCCATTTCATGCATCCTTCTGTGCCCACCAATCAAAGCCTCGCTTAGGAGGAATGGCGTTAACACTGGACCTCTTTTTTCCACCAGCATCCATCAGCCAGCCAGGCTGCCACTGATGTGGGGAGGCATGGCCCCACCTTCTTTGCTCCTGAGCATGTTCTGCTGCTGGCTCTGCTTCTCTACCTGCTGTTTATAATAAGGACTCATCACAGATGTGAGCTCATTAATCATCCCCAAGCCACACTTCCCTGATTCCATTTATAGTGTCTTCTCCCTCTATTCCTTTTCACAGCCCCCACCTTAGTCATTACTCTGTTCTTGGCATCTGGGGTTTGTTTTTATTTAAGCTTGGAAATGATAAAGCATGAGAAAAGGGGAAAATTTGGAAATCATAAAATCATACAATACCAGGTTGGAAGGGACCTCAAGGATCATCTGGTCAACCTTTCTCAGCCAAAGCACAGTCTAGACAAGATGGCCCAGCACCCTGTCCAGCCGGATCTTAAGTGTCCAATGTTGGGGAATCCACCGCTTCCCTGGGGAGATTATTGCAATGGCTGATTGTTCTCATTGTGAAAAATTTTCCTCTTGTGTCCAGTTGGAATCTCCCCAGGAGTAACTTGTACCCATTACCCCTCATCTTTTCCATGTGACTCCTTGTAAAAATGGAGTTTCCACCTTCTTTGTAGCCACCCTTTAAATACTGGGTCTTTAAATTAAAGGGTGTAGCCACCCTTTAAATACTGTATTAATACTTCTAATACATGGTGATAAGGTCTCCCCCTAAGCCTTCTTTTCTCAAGGCTGAACAAACCCAGTTCATGTGGCAGGCTTCCCAGTCCTTTGATTGTCTTTATAGCCCTTCTCTGGACCCTCTCCAGCCTGTCCACATCTTTTTTGCTTAATGGGAACCAAAACCGAACACAGTATTCCAGGTGTGGCCTGACAAGTGCTGAGAAGAGTGGGATAATGACTTCTTTATCTCTGCTGGTGATGCCCTTGTTGATGCAACCCAGCATCTTGTTGGCTTTCTTTGCTGCAGGAGCACACTGTTCACTCATATTGAGCTTGTTGTCCACCAGGACTCCCAGGTAACTTTCCACACAGAGCTCCCCCAGCCAGTAGATCCCAGCCTGTGCCGCACTCCTGGGTTACGTTTTCCCAGGTGCAAGACCTTACATTTGTCTTTGTTGAACTTCATAAGGTTCTTGTTAGCCCACTCTTCCAGCCTATCCAGGTCTTCCTGCAGGGTGGCTCTCCCTTCCAAAGTGTCCAATTCCCCACTCAGTTTGGTATCATCGACAAACTTCATCAGAGTACACTTGAACCCATCATCCAGATCACTTATGAAGATATTAAACAGCGTTGGGACTAATATTGATCCCTTGGGGACCCTCCTTGTGACAGGTGGCTGGTTTGAAAAGGAGCCATTTACCACCACCGTCTGGGTGTGGCCTGTCAGCCAGTTCCCCAACCACCGCACAGACCACTTGTCTAGACTATAACCCATCAGTTTCTCTAGGAGGAGGCTGTGGGAAGCCATATCAAAAGCCTTGGAGAAATCCAGGTAGGCAATTTCCACCACTCTCGCCACATCAACCGATCAGGTTACTTTGTAGAAGGCGATCAGGTTTGTCAAGCACGATTTGCCCTTGGTGAATCTGTGCTGGCTTTTCCCAGTCATGTGCTTCATTTGACTTGTGATAGCCCCCAGGGGGATTTGTTCCATAACTTTCCCAGAGACTGAAGTAAGACTGATGGGCTTATAATTTCCTGGATCCTCTTTTAAGCCCTTCTTGTAGATGGAGGTGACATTAGCCTTCTTCCAGTCTTCTGGGATGTCCCCCGATCTCCACGACTTCTCAAAGATTATGGAGAGTGGCCTCGCAATGATGTCAGCCAGCTCTCTTAACACCCTTAGGTGGATATTGTCAGGGCCCATCGATTTCTAGGGGTCAAAATCCTGTAATAGTTCACATACCAATTCTTCCTTCACTGACTGTGGGTCTGTGTTTGCATCAACCTGGATTTTTGTTCCAAAGGCCTGGGGCCCAACAGTGCTGGTAAAGACAGAGGTGAAGAAAGTGTTGAGAAACTCTGCCTTTTCAG
>NW_008825099.1:460745-469110 GCF_000699105.1 Pygoscelis adeliae
GGGGGCTGGGGCACCCTCTCACTCCCTGCGCCTTTGCTTTTTGCGGGTTTTGCCGCTTCAGGAAGGGTCCCCTGGCGCGATCCTCCGCTTCGGAGCCCTTCGCCTCGGTGGCTTTAAGATCATCAAGTCCAACTCTAGCCAAATCCACCACTAAACCATGTCCCTAAGCACCACATCTACACATCTTTTAAATACCTCCAGGGATGGTGACTCAACTGCTTCCCTGGGCAGCCTGTTCCAATGCTTGATAACACTTTCAGTGAAGAAATTTTTCTTAATATCCAATCTAAACCTCCCCTGGTGCAACTTGAGGCCATTTCTTCTTGGGGAAAAAGAGACTGACACCCATCTCGCTACGACCTCCTTTTTCAGGTAGTTGTAGACAGTGGTAAGATCTCCCCTCAGCCTCCTTTTCTCCAAACTAACTAATGTTAGTTTTTGGCTAGTTAGACTACTTGGCCTAAAGAGTATGGGCAAAAGACTGGTAGCAAAGCTATTGCATTAAATGAAATAGAGACCATTTACCCTAAAAAGTTAAAAGGCACAGGGCAGACAAACAGGAGCCCTTTCATCTTCTTGGGATTTCTTGGTCCTGCCAGCAACTGGGGTTGCTTTCTTGCCCTTAGCACTGGTCAGTCCAGTGCTGACCCTTGGCCACCAGCCTGGCTGGGAGTCCCATGAGAAAAGGGGAAGTGACATGAAATCTAAAAGTCTCTGCAGAGGTGTTTAGGTGCCTGAAGGTGCACCTAAGACTGGAGGGAGAGAGGAGGAAAAGTCCCGTCTCAGGGATTGAGTCTGAAGAGCCTGACACACCTCAAGACCTTGGAAAACCTCACCAGGCACCTCTCTTTGTGTCTAGGCTCCTAAATATCTTGGGAAGTCTGCTCCAAAGCAATTATTGCTTCTGTTGAGCAATTTCCGCTGGCCCAAGGTTAGGAACAGAGTCTCAGTAGTCCCTTCTTGCTGTGTGAAACTGCTGCCATACCACCACAGTGTGAGGGTTGTATGGATCCCAGGGAAGACAAATTACTCCTCCAGCAGCATGTTTCTAGCTGACATTGATTTGCAATAGGGCTGTCAACAGCAGCTGGAGAGCCCTGATCCTGGAAAACAATGTCAATTGCCTGGGTTGGTTTTAATTCTTTAATCCTTTGTCCGCAGCCTAATGTGTTGCAGCGTTACTTAGAGATGAGATGTGCCACTGCTGCTTTGCTCTTGCTGTTTTGGAGCATGGGGTTTGTCTGGCCAGGTCCAGGAAGAGCTGGGAAGATCAACTGGCTTGCAGTAGTTTGAAATTTGCACAGACCTGTAAGTCACTGTATTTACATAATTTTGTCTGTCTCTTTCTACATCTGAATTTTAAACATCCATTATAAAGCAATTTTAGTGCTTTTAGTGGCGAGCCAAGTTTTTCTTCTAAAACACATGTTCCCTAAAGCCTTAGTACTTTATTTCCTTTGTTCTGATTTATTGCTGTTGCCCTACCAGATGTGCTCGGCACAGAAGAGGAAAAACTACCAGAACCAACAAAACAGCCCTGTCTACCCCCTCTCCAGACCATATACATCAGGATTAACACACTGAATCTATTATATCAAGTGATTCAACAATGAATTAACTTGCATATAATTTCTTAGCTGCTTCCAAGTAGATATACCAATGAAGAGTGAGCACAGGTTAATAATGTGAAGATTATGATAAACCCAATGAAAGCTACTGTGGGGAACTGAAAATTGGGATAGATGCTAAATCTAGAGAATGATAGTGAGATTAAAAAACAAAAATTGTTGACTGCATTTTCTAAATAGGGATTTTGTGGCTATCATTTTTATATGCCTCTTACCAATATCTAAAATGGCCTTATTTTGTCAAGGGATGAACTCTCTTCCACAAAATAAGGCCACCTGATGTTATCTCAGGGTAAGCATCAAGCAGCTGAGGCATGTAATTGCTGGTCACTTGGGGAGAAAAAAAAAAAAATTGACTGTTACTGTGAGGTTTGTAGAGCTCTTTGAGGTAGAAAAGTTCTACCAAAGTTTGCTTTCTTGGAGGTTGTTCAGCCTTGACAATAGCAGAAGGCTAAATTATTTTCATTGGTATTTATACTAAAGTTAGCTCCATGTTTTCCTCCTCAAATGTGAAGCAATAGTGCAGAGGTTGAGCTGTGGCCATGAGTCAGATGGACCTCAGCAGAGAAACACTGATTTGGTACTATGGGGTGTCTGTGGCACCCACCTCCTGTACCCTCAGGCACACCTAGGAAATGCCTGAGTCCATACCCATAACTGGGTTTGTTTTAATTCTGCAAAAACTTACATATTCATATTGGAGTTTGTAACTCATTCAATGCATACTGGACACTCAGTGTCTTGGCCGTGTCCTTGGTAGGAGGAGGTCTCTCTCCGTCACTTCTAGGACAGGTGTGGGCAGAGCCTCTACCATAGCATGATTCAGACCATGGTGGAAATCGTGACTTGCTGCATTATCTGTGATGGTTTCCAAGCTGTAGTTTGTGCAAAATCCCCACTGGCCACTCCCATGGCTGTGCTTAGCTATGTGCACCAAAAGTAGAGCTGCTGGCTGGTTCAGGCAATACCCATGTGCCATGTCAAAGTGGCTGCTACCAGCATTGCACAGGATTTGGGGATTTTGCGAGTCAGTGGTTGCCACTGAGTTCAAAGACATTGGGATGAAGCCTCTCTTTGTAGATAGGCTGTTTGTGTTCCCAGTGACAGTGCTAGCAGGGTGCTGGGGTATGCTTTCCTCCGAGATCACCATATGCTTTAGAAAAGGCAAAGTGGTGAAACCAGTGTCCCAATGCTCTGTGAACACAAAGGTCAAATAAAGCTAAGCGATCACAAGGGAATGGATGTCCTGGCAGAGGGGAATGCTCTTAATGCTTTACTTTCTTCCTTTCTGTAAATCAACTCGACAGCGGCTTGTGCTCTGTTGGGTATACTCACATCATTGTTTGAGCTGATGTATCACAAACTGCTTTTCTTTACTTGTGTTTTCCCTTTGGGGCAGGCTATTGATGTGAACCTCGTTGTCATATTCAGGCCTGTTAGCTGTGCTAGTTAACAAAGGAGAGCATTCAAAAGCCTGCTTAGAGGCATATTTGTGTTTTTTTGTTGTTTTTTAAATGGAAACCAGCTTTCCTAGCAAAATGTTTTATGGGATCTGCTTCCTTGAAACCAATATGAGGCAACAACAGTGATTGCAGCTAGTTGCAACATCTCATCTTGCTAGATGTTACAAGTGGTGCTGCTAGCGAAACCTCTGTGAAGGAAACCTACTGAGACCTGTCTAGCTGGGGGTTGTTAACTCACCTGAGGTGAGCTGAAGACCCAATTTCACTTGGCTTCTTTGAAGAATGAGCTGTACATACTTGAGCCAAGTTCAACGAACTGAAGCTTCATAAAGCTAGACCTGTATTTGAAAGAATTTGGGCCAATAGGTTGGTTTTAGTGAAAAGTAAGTCAAACTTTGACCCCAAACCAGCAAAGCTTTCTGATTTTGAACATCTCTTGAGGATTCACTTAAGCCAGGAAGTCAGAGACAGTGATGACACAGAGATTCAGTGCTGGTGCATAAGTCTCACCTAAATACTAAAGGCAAGGTCAAATCCTAATATAAAATGGTCAGACCACTGCTTTGATGAAACTCAGAACACAAATACTGTAAAATATGTATCACTGAGCATCTTTATAATCATAATAATCAAATTATTTTAGATGGCTTTCAGGTCCAACTGAACAGTGCTTAAAGCAGTGTACTTGGTACCAAAGTCCAGTAAATTATTTGCATTAGTATGGCTTGTGAGGTTCTTGGAAGGTTTCTCAAAGGATGAACTCTGTTTTGTTTTGGGGGGAAAAAGGCAAACAAACCATGCTTGCCTGGTTGAAAACTGCTTGTGAGAAGATTTTTCTCAGAAAGACTTAAGAGCATTGGGCCCTTTTTTGTTTTCTTAGAAAACAGGAAATTAATTTTAGCTCTAGAGTTAACTTGATTTCTTAAGTGACTTGCTTTCTACGATTGCTTTTGGGTTCTGGAATGCTACAGAAATTATCTGAGGGCATTTTCAACACTTCAAAATTAAAATAAAATTGTTGAAATTGTGCCAGCATTTAAATGAAAATTATTTTCTTCAAACAAACACTTGAGGACTTTCAATATTCTTTTAATCACAAGAGCATTCTTAACTCAAACACCTTTGCTTTGTGGTTTTTCAAGTATCCAGTCTGCACTGCTAACACCAGATGTGTCTTAGGATGTAATCGAATCCAAGATCTTTTTAGCCAAAAACTAGATGAGCAGGGAGTGCTAGTTTTTCACACAGCACAAAGACATAAGTGGGTGTAACTGCAAATACCATCTCTGCCTCTGTGCCCACAGAAGTGTCTGGGCAGCAATACCAGTGCAGACTTCTGCTGTGTGGAGAGGCGTCAGGCGTGGGGCTGAGCAGCTGGGGCCTGTGCAACTAAGAGCAGTGAGCAGGGAATAATGGAGGCCGGAGCTGGCTGTAAAATTTGCTGCTGTGCAGATGCTCTGATATTCAGCTTTCCACACAATGGAGACGAGAGACACACAGAAGACGCTGCAGATTAATGAGGGAGGATTAGCGCAGCCCTTGCATCTCTGGGTGGGGTTGGTGAGCTTATACATGGCTCAGGAGATGTTGCATGTAGCCAGACAGTGAGTCTGTGTACCAGGAGCAGCACCTAATCTGGAGCTCTGAAGCACCGGAGCTTCTACCTGGAGCTTTTCAAACACTCAGGATGTGGCTGGCTCTTGCTCTTTTCCCATGCAATGGGGTGTAGCTGGCTCTGAGGTGTGTCGTGGACTCTAAAGCCTCTCAGGCACAGGTCAGGCTTGAGCTGCAAATCAGAGCAGCCAGAAGCTGCCCTGTATCCTGCTGTAGAAACCTGGAAATCCAGGGACTGGTGTTTCTGTCAAAGTCCATCTAGGCCAGTATCTCATCCATGACAGAGGCCAGCAGCAGCCGTCTAGGAGAAGAGTTTGAGAGCAGGAGGTGTGTGTGATGACATCATCCCCCAATGCTCCCTGCTACCTCTGGGATTTTTAGAAGCGAAGGATTTCCATGGGGCTCTGTGACCCTGTCCTTCTCGAACACCCCAGGCCAAGCTCCACATCTAGGCTCTGAGTGCCAACCCTGCTGCCTGTCCATGGGGTAAGGTTTCTAGCAGCGACGTGTGAAAGCCTGTCCCTCAGTGCAGGGGCTCCTCTTGGGAGAGCCGTCACTGTCCCTCAGTGAGCTTTCAGCCCTGTTAGAATAAGGCCTTTGCTGTAGCCCCAGGCAGGTGTTTGGTTACGATTGCTGGGTGGTAGCTAGTTGTGGGAATGGGAAATTAAATCAATGTCCATAAAAGCAGTGGTTGAGGGGTTTTGTCATCATTTCACAGGTGGAGTTGGGAGAAGAAGGAAGGTAGCCTGGTGGATGCCAGCTGAGGATGTGGTCCTTCATTATTATTGCCTCTTTGATAGCCCAGGAGGAATGAACAGGATGTTTCTCCTTTGGAGACCAGAAGTAGGACTGCTTGAGGAATATGTACCCTGCTTTGACAGACTCTGTCCTGTCTGTATGTAGTAAATGAAGAAGCCTGAAAACAGTTCCCCTCAGCAGCACAAATTACTTGCTGTTATTGACTAACTGCAGAGCTTGTGCGTTGGGGGGGGAAAAAAAAAAATCCCTCCCAATGACCCCAGCGACACATGCTTCTCAATCAGCTACAGGTCAGATATTGGTGCTGTTCTCACGACAGGGAGCCAATACTGTATGTGTGCTTTCAGAAAGGGTGCGGAGCAGAAAGCATCTCCTGTGGGGATTTTTTCCATCTTTCAAGTGCAATTGGTTGTACTTGCTCCATCTACAAATGCTTTTAATAAGTGCTGTGATTCCTTTGCTGCAAAGGACATGTAAGTACAAGTGACCATGCAGTCCCTTGTGATCCCAAGACTTTGACGTGTTCCTCCAATATATTGGATTTCCTGGTATTTGCTTTGAGATTAACAGCATTACAAGGAGGTTGCCTACAAAAAAGTTTCCTATTAAAAATGTTCCAATATCCCCAACTTTCCCAGCCTTTTTCTGCGGCAATAAGTAAACTCTTTGCACAGCTAGTAGCAAGGGAAATGTTGTAAGTCTTAAGACACCTCTCCCTATGTGTAACCTTAAAAGTTACAATGCAGTGACCTAGAGAAGCTACAAACAAAAAAAGGGCTTCATAAAACCATTTCAGCCCTATGGACATGGCAGTCCTTCAGACCAAGACTCCAGAATACTCTTCTCCAATACATAATCCCACATATTGTGAAGGTAATGCTGTTACCCTCAGCTGGCTTCTGCTTACTATCTGGGCCTGGCTGGGGCTGGAAATGCAGAGATGTGAGTGGAGATAGGATCTCCCAGAGGCTTATGTTGGCCAGGAAAATGCTGGCTTGGAAAAGGATGTGGAGCATGTCCAAATAAGAAGAGTCTGGAAGGGGAGTGTGTGATGGCCTGTTATTTCATTATTAGCTAGGAGATGTGAAATTTCCTTTTCCAGATGAGCACATTTCATTTTTTTTGCATAAGACAGCAATTGCTTCTTGTAAGACTTAGCATTTCTGCTAATTTAATGAGTTAGCCTTACAAATTAACTACATTAGTCATTGGAAAGGCCTTTTTCAAGTTCCACAGCCATGTTTTAGACCTCCTGATAAAGCCAGTAGCATGCTGGACCTCCACAAGCAGAAAGACCTTCAAAAATATGCACGTAATTTCTGGCATGTTGTACTCTCAACATGTCAAGGAAACATGGATTATTTTTACACAAACAGGCAAATCAAAATGGTTCCTTAGCAAGCTCCCAGGAACATTCTTGGGCCCTGAGAAAGAAAAAAAAAAAAAAAAAAAAAAAAAAAATCATTGCTTCTGAATTAGGTTTCTTAGATGGATCATGTTGTCACACATTCAGAAGTTCATTTGCACCAGTTTGGACCTCTGATGAATGATGGAGGGAGTGAAGAATAAAATATGAAGGAAAAAACAAGGACCAGGAATTAATTTGGATATTTGATCTTTGAGTGGACTTTTTTTTTTCCTTACTGTGAAATTTATCATCAAATGTAGACTGTGACAATCTGCAGACAATTTTGGAAGTTCTTTTTAATAGCTGTTAATTGAAAGGTGATGTGTAGGTGTTGAGAGGAAAAGGATCTCTGGAGCTGAGCAGGCCTGTGTGGAAAGAACATGCCAACATCTTGCTGAAAAGCACAAAGCAGTGCACCAGCAACATTACTGGAGTTGTCCTAAACTCTTTTGACATTGCAGCACGCAAATTAGGCTATACACTTTGCAAATATTGGAGGCTATTTTGAAACTCCCTATTTAAGGATTACAAGTGCTGCCTGCAGTTTCTAGGCAAAGGCAATTAGATATCACAGCTATGGCCTCCGCTCAGTGTTTTATGTCTGAGCTGGTATTACTGTGTAGGGTTCTTATGCATTAGATTACCTCAGCCAAAATCAAGTTACGACACTCACCAAAGCTGAGTCCTGTGATTAAGGTAAAAAAAAAAGTACAGCCTGGTCTCAGCATTTTTTCCATTTCAGTGTAGAAAAGTATTTTCCCACACAGTGAAGGTGCTTTTTAACAGAAAAGAGGTGTAAAGCATCCATAAACATTGATATTTAACATGCATCCTCATCCATAGTTGCTTCTCTGGATAGTGCTTTTACTGGTTCAATACCCATGTCCAAATTCACGAGTAGCACTTGTTGCTTGGGCTTGGTGGAGCCATCTATGTCAATGTTCATTTTGGCCCAACTAGTGTCACTAATGCTTATGTAGATGAATGTCAATAATTATCAATAATTATACCTTTTCTCAGTGTGAGGGTAGTTGTTTTGCAAATACATTATACCAGGAAAAATAAAAGGGAAGAGGACATTTTTGCGTGGTCAAAACCTCCGGCAACTGAGTGCTTTTACAGATATGTTGATGGCTAGTGCAACACAAGGGATAGTGCTGCTGTGTGATCTACATTGTATCTACGTGACATGAAAGTTCACACTGCCTTCTCTTTTTTCCTTTGTTTTAACCTTGCACTAAAAATTTGCCCTCTCTCCTCTGACAAGCTGCAAGAAGCTTTGAATGTGGTGCCAGTACAACAGCAGGCAGAGTGAGAGAAACTAAGACAAGTTCCTCTGATACAATTAGTGGGCGATACTGTTATTTCCTATTTTTCATCTGAATCTCCACTCCTGAGAATTTGAGTTAAATCCTACATTTTCTTCTTATTTTTAAGCAGAACATCCAGCAAGTTAAAACTCAGCATCTTGAGGTGGTCCTAAGATGGTGTTT
>NW_008825099.1:469136-482776 GCF_000699105.1 Pygoscelis adeliae
TACAAATTGCTACTAAAAAATGTTAGAGAGGATGGTAGTTGCTGTGCTGTCACGTGGGCTGATACAGCACAGAACCTGCTTAGCATTCTTGAAGAGAAATTATCCAGTGCTGCAACTCACAATTTATAATTGGTTGCATGTTAATATCCAAAAAAGGCAATAAAATCCACTGTGTGTTTAAAAAAAAAAAAAAAGTAAGTAGGAGTATTACAAGCCGAGCAGTGAAAAACTGGAAGACTCCTTGGCTATAAGCAGAGCTGTATGCAGAGCTGTTTCTCCCTTAATTACAAGCAATTTTAAATCATCTCCTTCCTTCAAAGAAGGATTTTGTTCAGCGTTTGTGTTAATTTTAATCTCGCTAACGTGATACTCTCTTGGAACCTCTCCCTCATGTCATAACAGCGAGACATGTTGCCTCTTTTGTCCCTGCTGTTGGGAAACGCACAGCTACTGCTGCTTGGCACTGCAGCCCTGGGGTTGTTACTATCAATATACCTCCCTTTAAAGGAAAAGAAAACAGAACAAAAACCAACAGCAGCATTTTTTTCCCCAGAGTTCACTTTTATTTGTAGTATTTAAGCTAGACTGTGCACGTGCTTCATAAAAATCAGGGGTTTAAAATGTATAGTGCTGTATTGTAGTAGAAAGCTTGTTATTCAGCATATTAATTATTTCTGAGTCACTGTATTTATGAAATGTCATGTAATAACTACCTCACCACAACACAAAGTAAATAGTGCAAAATCAGGCATTTTATGATTTTGACATTTTAGTGTATAAACATATTCCTGAGTCTCTTGGGGGGGACTACTGGGAATTAGATAATGTTTTTATGACTTCTAAAAAATGACATTGAATTTCATAATCTGTAACACTCCATATATATACTCCATGTTGTGCATTTTATTACAGCCTGAGTGGCTTATATTACAAGTGTCTGCTGCCAAGAGAAAATGTACAAAGGCTGGTTTGTGGAATAGGGAGGGACAACAACATGGTAAAATCTTACAGTGCACACACCAAAGCCCTTGGGACAAGCTGTAATTGCACACCTGGGCCATGCTGGGACACCAGAATTCACCCCAAACTTTTTTTGTTTCAGGATGGATTACAAAGCCCTCGCCGAATGAGGCTTTCTGGCCAGTGCTTGTCACTAGAGGATAAGTTTGGGTTTTTGTCGAGCCCTGTGTGAACAACCCGTTCTCTCCAGAGTAACTGGGATGCCTTGAGTGTCTATGAGTGACAAACTGGGAGTGAGTACAGAGGGGAAGGAGGACGGGTTGCTGCTCCAAGTGGGCTTCTGAGTAGTCCCGCGTGGTCTCTGAGAACAATGGGTGGATGCTTACCAGAATATGTGATTTCATAAAATATTGTGCATAAAACCAGACCTTTTATTGCTCTTTTGCAAGCTTGCTTGGTGTTATAAAAGTCATGGGTCACGTGCTTGGATGCTGGGAGAAGTCTCTATCGACAATAGTTATCCAGCATCTTTCTGACAAGTGGTGATGAAGCAGCCACAGCTTCAGAAAACCTCAAATTGTCACTGAAAATAAGAGAAGGCCGTGACCGCTGTTGGGTGATAGTGGTAGTAGGTGTCCAGCAGCCAGGCATCTCGCTGCACGATAGGGTTAGCCTGTCCCTTTCTGACATGGAGCTGGTGTTAGCAGCCTCCTGGAGACTTGGCAGCATGTCAGAGCTGCCAGCCTGCTCACACATGTACATGAGTACAGGATGGGGTCCTAAAACTGTGGTGGATTGGGCTGGGTTCTGCTTAATCTGAATTTACAGCTGTTGGCAGACTCAGGTGACACATCCTTTCCTTAGTGCTTTACCTGTCGACATTAAAAAATTACAATGAGTGTGATCTACCATACATTTCGCTGAAAGTGGGGAGATGATTTACCCTTTCCATATTAGGATATCATTTTCTTCATTTCAGAAACAGACCCATAGTCTTCAGGCTATTAAACCACAGATCTCGTTTAATTTTTCTGTGAGCTTTTATGCTTGTTATGAGTCTCAAGGTCTTGCAAAATGATGATTTTCCTAAACTAAAGCTTCATGGAAAGTGAAATTTTGTTAATGAAACAAAAGTGAAATAATTATTTTTACCATTCCAGGTGCATGGCTACTCTGACTTCCTTTTCCTTTCATGTTCCAAGTGCAAGAAATGCACCAACAGCTGGTACTGAGAGAGGTAAGAGGCTTTCACTCATCTTTAAGACAAGACTCCATATTGTATATCTTTTCTGACTTTTCTATAAGTAAAAACAGCTATTAAGAATGCCTCTGGCTATTATATCCAAGGATAAGTATTTAAGATACATGAGAGATGCTCAGGGAATTGATAAGTCTTCAGGAGGAAAAAAATGTCCTGAGATCAATTTCCTGATTCAATACTGAAGTCCTCATATCATATAAAATGTAATGTGATTGTCCATGGCTCTAATAAAATCTTGATTTTTCCACCAAGCTTTCATCTATAAAAATCAAATTTATCCAGCATTAGTCTGCATTTTGAAAGGGATAGGGGTTTTTTGAAATAGATATGATAGTAATCCTTTATGGTACATTAATATAGGAGAACAATAATTTGTTGCATTTTCTTCACACAGAAACAATCAGCTGGGAGATGTGCATAATAATTGTCTTTGTCCTTCATTGTCACAGGCCATTAGCTAATGAATTTAAGCTGTACTTGGCTCTTGCTCCAATAAGAAAACTACATTAGGGATCTTGTAGCCTTGGCATTATATAAAACCTTTCAGTGGGTTTTATTTTAGTCTCACTGAGGTGATGCTGCCATGGACTGAGGAATGCATCATGATTTTGCGGTAAGCAATGAGGTCAACATTGTCTGATGTAGTGGGTCAAGCAAGCTGAAGTGCATCTACAGTTATTAAAGTTGCCAGATGCTGGAGCCTCTTTGTTTGGTTCCTTATAATTTAGCCAAACTTTTCAGGCCTACTTTTGTGACTGTTTCAGGTTCATCTTTTGGGTGGGAAGATTTGCTAAACTCGGTTCAGCTATTCTGAGATTGATGCTAGGGAAAATAAGTAGTTTGGGCAATGCTTTAAATAAGCAATAGGTGCATGTAACTGTAAGTTGAGCAGTCCTACCACCTTTGCAGTTTGCCCTCTCAAGTAGAAGGCTGGCAAAAGAAAATCCTGTGATGGAAGAAGTGCTCTTCAGTGTCCTGAGAAAATCCACTCACATTCTGGCTATTTGCAGAAAAAGATTTTATGCAAATTAATGGCAGAATTTGTTTAGCAATTGTTCCTCCCCAACAAAATGATTTTGGCCTTCTGGAAAGGGAGCTGCATTAGAAATCACAAAACCCAGAGTGCAAGCCTTTTCTTTCCTATTGATAGTTTGTAGCATATCTTGGTCCATCACAAAGTGCCTGAGTATTTTAATCCTACTTTTAAAGATGGGTAACGGGATTGTTATCCTCTTGTTGCAGAGAGAACTAAGAGGCTGCATAAGCTAACCTTTGGCAGAGCTGGGAATGGATGACACTTTCAGACCTTTAATCAAACTGCTTCTCTACATGTGTCATTAGTGTGCTTGGCTGGGACCCCACTGCTCCTCCCACAGATCAGAAGGACATGGGAGGCCTCTTCCTGCAGCTCCATTTTCCCTCAGCCGTCCTAGGCCAGCTCTTAGGAGCTGTTGCTGCTGCATTGGGCACTCATATCTGCAGGCCACTAGGCACTGCAGAGCGGAGCTTCTGAGCCGCAGCACAGAGAAGCAGCAGGATTGCTCTGTGGGGCGCCAGCTGCTGTAGCCTCAAAAGAGGCACCCCTGCTGCCGAGCCATACTGGACCACACCAGTCCTCCAGCTATGCTGTCCTTTTCCCCATCTGTGTCACAGCTGGGGAACGACACACCATTCCTACTGCTTCATGGGTTTTGCCTACTCCTAGGAAAGACACAACCCACAAGTTCAGTCGGGTTGCTGCCCAACTGAATGGTGTGCAGAAGAACAGCAGGAGCCAGAGACAAAATCCATACCACTGTCATTTGTGTTGGGCATCTTATCAGTATTGGAAAAAGGACCTGAAACTTCTAGGCATTACTTTGTATCTGAGCTTTGAGCTCACGGATGTCTTAGATTTGGGAGAAGAATGGATGGTGAGTGTGTGATACACATCTGCTACCAGCAGAGACTCTCAGGAGAGCAGTTGTGACATGATTCTGTGTCTGTTCAGGGATTATTGTTTCTGCACAAGCTGCAACACTACAGCATTCGAGGGATGGCGGTGGCAAAACAGTGGTCAAGTTTTGTTGTGTCATGTAGAGAGACATGGCACCAGACAGCAGGCAACACAGGCTATTTCACCTGCAAAGTGGTGTGAGAAATGAGTTGGGACTGCCACTCCTGTTAACAGGCAACATTTGCTCCCTTACCTCTTTTCATCTTCATAACCAGTCTCTGAGGTTTCCATGGCCTGCGGACCCCCATTTGGTCGTACCGTCTGCCTACTCGGGCAAATGTTTTTAGTAGATAGTGCAGGAAATGTTCTGAATGCTATATACAAAAATGTGATGCTTCAGTGTAAAATGAGCATTGCTTGCAGCAGAATAAGTGGCTAGAAAACTTTGGCGCTCTGAGGCATGCAGAGGTCAGGTGCCAGATAGCAGCGATCACTCATTTTTCTATACCGGCAACTCTTACAGCCCCACTGACAGAGATTGATTCACACTAGAAGTAAATTCAATATGCATGAAAAGAATCTTGTTCTTCAGCGCAGAGCATAAAGAAAGACTGTCAGACAAACTAATATCTCTCTGATAGTTTTCTTTTCAACATCATTGAACTGTCATTTCTCCTGGGCTTTGCCAGAATATTTGATACATCCGTTGTTTCCCAAAACAGACAGATTTTGCTAGCTTGGATGATACAGGAATTTTTGCCAGGAAGAGAGAGGCTGAGATGCTTTTATCAGCCTTTTGCTGTTGTTGTATGTGTCCTTTGCTGAGCTCCAGAGCTCTGGTTAGAGACAAAAGGAAGGTATCTTGGTGACTGATTAGGTTGCATCTCTGAGTGCAGCCAAGGAATCATTCCCAGCATTTGCCCTGGGCTGGGAGCACATTTGCTGGGGTTTTGGGGTTCTACTTTTTCTGGAGATAAACCCATTTATGCCCCCAGATCTTTAATTTCAAAACTAGTGGTTCAAGATGGCCCTAGGCACCACTGTGTCACCCAGCTGCAGTTAGAAAGTAGCCCAAACTAGAGATTTCCTTTTTTTTTATTGTCCCTCTGTGGAGCTGGCAAAGCATTCACTCCTCCTAGGCATGTGTGAAGAGTCAGTAATATTCCTAAAACTATTCAGAGAAAAAAAAATCTGAATGTCCCTTCCCAAGACTGTGGATGAAAGATGCCTACATTGAGCAATCTCCTCCTTAGCTGGGGACTCACTGAGGAGTCTGCCATAGGGATACCTGGTCGGTACGGCTGCATGTCCTCCACAAGCTCTTGCAGAGGAATTTAGCAAAAAAGAGATTCTGAAGTGGGGCAAACTGGAGGAGCCCAACCACCACCATGATCTGACAAAATGAGCCTTACATCCCATTTGTAGTGAGCTCTAACAACTTTTTTTTCTAACTGTGCTTCAACCACCCACTCCCTAAGTTAGCCTGGATATTAATATCATTGGAGAATTTAGGTTATTACCTTAGGTGTTTAATGTACCTTTTTTTCTCTTGGAAAACATGTTTTTGGGGTCCTCAGGGCAGCCAGTGAGTCTCTACAGATCTGGAAGGGGCTGAAGAATGGTGATCCCATTCTGTAGCTTGGGGTGGTTGGCTCTCTGTCTAAGTGAAAGCACCACATGAATTAGTCAGCATTTGCATATTTTTTTCCTAGTGCGGGGCTGCCAACAGTATATAGTAGGCAGAGATTTGGGCTGTAAGGAATGCTGGTTTATTTGTTAGAAGTGTTTAATGATTGATCGGCAGATGGATTTCAGCCCCCACCCCTGCCAGAGCATATGTACCAGAATGTTCTCTTTGCCATCGTACCAGAATCACCTGCAAGAGGTACCTTTTCTGTGTGGCATGATGCATGTTCTGTGGAGGACCTAGTAAGCAAACTCACACCATTTTGTATGGATGAAGTTGAACACGGTGTTGCTGCATGCAGAATTTTGGAAGCTAACTGTCCCCATGTTTTCTGACAGTGTGACTTTAATATATACAGTTTAAAAAGTGTACAGGGAGATTAGTGATAACTTAAGGTAATGCACTCAGTTAAAAATAACTTGCAACACCATTTAAATCCATGTGGGTTAATCTGGACAAGTTGAAGAGCAGTTTCTGAGTCTGGAATTACCTAATTTGGCAGTGATTGTTCTGTTTCATTTCCAGATTAACTACAGATATTTATCTAAACTGGGTGGCTGGTGAGATTTTAAAAGTTGGAGCAGGAAACTTTGCAGTCAGTTTTACAACACATTTAATTGCTTGTCCTTTCAAAACTGATTCTCTCCACACCATCTCACACCTGCCCAACACCATGACCAAAGTCTGCAAACACTTGTCCACTTGCATGTCTTGCATGCATGAATAGGTCCATGGGACTCATTTTCATTAGCTATGACTTTGCTAACAATAAATCTTCTGCAGGATGAAGGCCGCACCACATATACATATTCCTACTCTGCGTTTTGAGATTCTTTTCATCAAGCACTAATGTCCTATTGTGTGATGTTTGGGATTCTGGTTGTACAAGTTGTTAGATACAAATTTCCTCTTAGTCTGGTAGGAGCACTGGTTTGCATAATAGATTGTTTTATCACATCTGCAAGGTAATTGCTTCTAGACAGGCTTCCAAGAAGGCCTCAGGTTTGATCTATGACGGTCTGTGCATTGCTCATGTCTGCGCTCCAAGGAAGTGCACCTCTGTTACTGATGTATTGCATGGATGACTGATGGTGTAGATCCAAAGTTAACTAGGCGTTCTCTTTAAAGGCGACATATGATATTATATTTGGGCAAAGAGGAATTTCCTGCATAATCTTTAGAGACAGCTGTATTACATTTTGTGATTTCTCTGGCATTTATGCAGAGTTACAGAAATACAGTTAAAAGGCTTTAAATTTTTCCAGTTCAGTATTCTGATTGCATGCCCAGCTACTCATTTTCTAATAAACAGGATCTCAGTAGAAAAAAATAAGTATGGGTTGTACAACCTTCACTCCTTGACCTTCCCACCTTTGAATCTGCAGTTTCCTTAGATACCTCCATGAAGCATCTGGATTAACCAGCAGCTGGTTAATCAGAGATTTGACATATCCAGCATCATGTAGCATGGGTGTGTGTATGGGAGCTAGGAAGCAAGTCTTCCTCTGGACTTGCTCCATCTCTTATTTTCTTCCATAGCTCTTAGAAAAGGGTCTTTCTGTTCTAAATCTCTGTCTGTGGAGAAAGAGTCTCACTTTCTCACTTGTGCTGCCATACCTACCTGAGATGCTTTTTTCAAATCCTAGCCATAGGTTGCTCCCTGTCTTTATCTTGTCTAAAGTTTGGCCCTTTCACTTTCAGCTGTCTCCACAGAGTGTTGGTGGTAGTCTGTGTAACAAGCAATTAGGTTATGAAAAAAGTGTATATTAGAAAAGAAGGGCATGTTTGAAGTTGAAAAGAACTGTAGAAAAGAAGAAAAAATTATATTATTACAATGTGAAAAAGTGAACAGTTCCAGAGAATCAAGGTCATTGTTTATGAAGGGCATCTTAAATGAACATCTGAATTATTTGGTAAGAAATCATAGAATATGTCATAGAATCATTTAGGTTGGAAAAGACCTTTAAGATCATTGAGTCCAACCGTTAACCTAACACTGCCAAGTCCACCACTAAACCATGTTCTTAAGTGCCACATCTGTCTTTTAAATACCTCCAGGGATGGTGACTCCACCACTTCCCTGGGCAGCCTGTTCAGTGCTTGATAACCCTTTCAGTGAAGAAATTTTTCCTAATATCCCCTGGTGCAACTTGAGGCCGTTTCCTCTCGTCCTATTGCTTGTTACTTGGGAGAAGAGACCAACACCCACCTCGCTACAGCCTCCTTTCAGGTAGTTGTAGAGAGCGATGAGGTCTCCCCTCAGCCTCCTTTTCTCCAGGCTGAACAACCCCAGCTCCCTCAGCCGCTCCTCATAAGACTTGTTCTCCAGACCCCTCACCAGCCTCGTTGCCCTTCTCTGGACACGCTCCAGCACCTCGATGTCTTTCTTGTAGCAAGGGCCCCAGAACTGAACACAGTATTCGAGGTGCGGCCTCACCAGTGCTGAGTACAGGGGCACGATCACTTCCCTACTCCTGCTGGCCACACTATGTGCTGTTTATTTTAAAAAGAGAGGGACAAAGGCATTCTTTACCTCATTAGTGCTGCAGGATGTCCTATACAAGCATAATTATACTTTGCAAAAAGGCTAGGGAGACCACACAGGAAGGGTATTGAAGAACTGGAAAAGGTACAGGAGACACTAAGCACAATAAAAGATCGAAAGTTGTTATTTATGGACAAAGTGCTGCTGCTTTTTTTTTTTTTTTTTTTTTCAGGTTACAGAGCAATTTCTGCACTAAGAGATCTACACAATTCTCAAGGATATAAAAAGGTTAATGACAAAACTCATCCAGACCATCGCAAGCTGACTAACAGGAGAGTTGATAATAAACTTGGAGAAAGCAGTGCTAATCCAGAGTTTTATGATACAGAATAGGGAAATGCTGTCTGTAGCGTGTGGGTCTCCACCATCAATACCCCATCTTTTGTCTTGCCTCCACAGGCTGAACTGCATTGCAGCTTCTGCATTTCAGGAATGTGACTCCTGTCCTTGACCTCGTCTGCAGATAAATACAACATACCCCTTACTGCTGAGTGGTTTGGGAAGAATTTCAGACAGACAAGAGAGGGGAGATAAAGGAAAGACAGGTGAGGATGTTTTTCATCCACTCGTTTTGAACCAGCCTGCTTGACTTTACCTTCAAGGCTTTGGGCAATGGGGTTAAGTGGGGCAGGGCAGGGAGTACTTAGTTCCTCTGGGGTGGCATAATGAAGCTGGTCACAGGAGAGGAAAGGGGCTGTGACGTGAGGCTGCCACCCAGGACACGTGCCTCTTGGGTACCCCTTCTGGCACAGAGCCTGGAGGGGAGGCACTCGCTGCCTGGCTGAAGCACAGCAGGGTCTCACCACATATAGGTGTGGGCTCCAGCCACAGAAGGAGAACGGGAGAATAAAGAATCCAGAAAAAAAGATGTGCTGGTGAGTTAACCCAGCCCCTGTCTCTGCAGATTACCCTTGGCAGCAGAGCTCGTGTGAGCCTACTCTCTAGGGGGGCAGGCTCTGGATTGGGTTTAACAGGGTGGGTGCCTGTACGCAGCTCAGTGCCTTGGGCTGGGACCTGGCCCCGGGCTAGGAACGCTGCGCAGGTAAGCTGGTCAGTAGGTATGTACTAGACCGGCCTGCCTGCCTCGGCCCATGCCAGAGTGTTAACAAAACACGAGCCCACCAGGGAGCATCCTAAAATCTACTTCTTTTGCTGATAAGAACAAATTGTGATGTTTTTATGCCTCCTGCCTTGAGCGCAGCTGGGCTTATTGTTGAAATTATATGCTTTTGTTACAGGCTATGATAGTAACTGGGCTATCTAATTCTGCAATGTGGGAATCGCCTTTTCTCAGCTGCCAGTCTCAAAGTCAAGCTTTCATTGCACAAATAAAATGGGGAATTCCACCCTTCCCCCCCCCCCAGTTGTCACCAATATCTAGCAGAGGGAATATTCAAAGCATTTTTCCCTCCAATACAGAATGGCTGTTGGGTGTCATCAGATCATGTGAAAAGAGAGCTGAGTGGAATTTTTCCAGCAACAAACAAGAAACAAAATAAGGGAGGATTAAAAATAATTATTTTGTTGCTACATACATTTTTATGATGTGCTATGTATATATTTTTTTTTTAATTACTGTTGGGATGTGAAGAAACAAAGAAAGAGCAGACAAGCATGCTGCCATAGAACTTGGTGAGCATTACTTGTTACAGAACTGAATTTTAAGGCATCACACATCAGTTAGTGACATGTATTGGGGACCAGGAGGATGGTACTTTAGCTGGATCTACCGAGGTCTGTGCAAATTCTCCACTCCTTTCGTTAACATGGGATCAAACTTTTGATGGGATCTAGAAATACAGGGAAGTTTAAAATGTAGCAGGTGAAGGTAACCTCATGTACATACCCCATTGCCTCAAAAAGCTGAATGCTCTTGCAAATTTTACATAATCCAATTAGTTGATTTCCTCGGTGACATTTCTGCAGGCTCACATACAGAAGGACAGGGAAACTGAGATTTATGATAGCTATTTCTAGCAAAGGTCATTTCTTTATTGGTGAACAACCTGTCCTTAGTTATGCTGATGACGAGGTGTTGAAGGATAAGGGAGAGGCTGTATAGCTTTAAAGCTTAACAGGGAATAACATAAATAGAGCATAGATCATCTTTCTACTTGGACCAGGAGGCTTGCAATCTACCACCATCAGGCCAAAGCCAGGGAGCAGGAGTCAAAATCCAGAAAAAAAAAAAAATTGGGATTTCTGTGGAGATTGTGGGGGAGCCACAGAGCACAAGCGTGTATTTTTGGATAGTAAGGGTGTCCTTGGTGGAGCCAGCTGCTTATAAAGAACCAGGTCAGGTTGCTCTTGGAAGTCCCTGGTTGGCCCCACCAACTTCACAATTTGAGCAGCTCTCAGCATCCTGCTCCATGCCATTTCCAGAACGACACAGATGAAGGCATGTCAAATATCCACAAATATACTTCCTCAGCTGTCCTTCCTTGGGCAAGGAAGGCAGCAGTTTTGACAGGAATATGGTTTAAATAGATTGTATCATACATATTATATACCTTTAAATAATAAAACAGCATCTGCCTATTCATCACAGGACTATTTTTCCTGCTTGCAGAAGAGGTCTTTGACACTGTGCATAAAATGATGCATCATTTTTTTCATAATCAGGAGGACCCTTCCAAGAGTCATGTGAGAATTGTTCATTCAGCTATTGACCTTAAAGTGAGTATTGAGCACTTTAGTGTAACTAGCTTTGCTTTATTGCGTTAAGTAAAAATGTGACTGTTTCCCTAGATTTTTGGCTCAGATCCTGAACTGTGCTCTATAGCTGAGCTGTGGTTTCTGCTGGATCACTGGCACAAATCAGGCTTACGGCTGGCAGGACCGGTCAAGAGACCTTTTCAATATGGCAATGAAGTCAACACAGGGGTTCCTCGCTCATCTGTCGGAGTGTTCTGACCAGGGGAAGGGGTATGGGGTTCTTCATCCATGCTCTTGCTAATCCCTTTTTGCCAATTATTGGTTCCTTTGGGCTGTGAGCTGCCAACAGAAGTCACAAGGGCTTTTGAGTTGGTCTGGTCTAGGACTCAGTCCAGTAACCTGAGAACGCTGCGGTGGCCTGTAGCTTCCAGTTTGCAGCTGAAGATCTTGCCCTTCTTTCCAGAGTGATTGCTCACACCCTTTGAAATCTCCTAAAGCTTTCCCCAAAATTGCAAGAGCTGAGGATTGCTACTCTTAAAAACCATAAAATAAATAGATAATCTGTAGGATAATTGCCTATGTTACAATTCTCCCCACGCAACAAAGGAAAAAGCAGCCTTATGCTGTGTACTTCTTAGGCCTGGTGTAACTTGAATCCGAAAGCTATGAAGGAAACGGAAAATGTTAATAAATAATGATGTTTGAAACACAAGTCACTGAACAAACCACCAGACCTTCTGCATTTACTCCACAGGAAAGAAAATGTCTATCTCAGTTTGAGGAAAATAAAATCTTGGCCAAAGATATGTCTTAGGACATATCCAGGACAGCCTGGATGCTGCATGGTATTCAGAAGATAAATCAGAGCAGCTTACAGATTAACTCTTGGTAATATATACAGAAACTTTTGAAATAAAAATCAGTACAACCGACTACTTGACATTTCCCTGGTATGAGGAACCGAGGATCTCTCCTCAGGGCCACTGGAATTTTAAATTACCTTGTTTGATCTGCTTTACAGCTGCCAGATTTCCATCTGGTATTTTCCAAGTCAGAACCAAGCATATGTGTGCTCCAAACTGCGCGATCTCAGTCTGATGTGTTCTGGAAATCCTGGCCTCATTTCCCAAATCCTAAGCAGGTGATCTGCACTTAAAAAAACCCAGTAATGTCTCCCTCAAGTGTGTTGGAATTACTCCGTGTGTGCAGACCAGCTGCAAAACTGGGACAGAAATCTTAGACAAATGTGCAAAACCTTCAAATTGTAACCTCAAAAATATTCAGGAAAAAAAGAACATTTCCAAGAAAATCTGCATGAGTAGTACAACTGTCTTTCACATTCCAGTGTAACACTTTAAGAAGGAAAATCACTGCCTCTTCCAGGACAGCTCCAAATAGGTAGAAAATGCATGCCCTCTGGCAGCTCAGATAAGTAAATCTGTCTTGAGAGAAGGCAACGGAATGAAGACTAACACATTATAAGCAAAGGGTTGACCTTTTTAATAGCCCAAATATTCACCCTCTCCAAAGTAACTTAGTTCAGCTTAGGCCTGTGGCTGTCCACACAATCATTCTCTCTCTCCTCTCCTCTCACTCCAGCCACTGAACGCTGGCAGCCTCTGCGATATGCCAGCACAGAGAGAGGCAGCTTAGGGAAGAGGAGGAAAGGACTGGGATAAGGAGCTTCCCAGTCCATGGATCAGGCTTGGACTCCATTTGGTTTGTCATGGGAAAGAACATTGAGGAGGACTGCAAAGCCCCGAGGCTTCGATTTCACAGCGGCTCTCAGACCTCCACTGCATTATCTTTCTTACTTCCCTGTGCTTCCACTTGACAGCTGGCTTAGTTTCTTACTTGCCTGGCCGATAGGTTTAGGATTACCTCCCACAGCATCTCACACAACCACGTTATCCTGACTCTGGAATCCACTTGTTGCAAACAGCGCTTTGGGATCTAAGACTTAACACTCCTGTACGGCTGTAAGGAGAGGCTTCAGAAGGCAAGCGGGCAAAAAGCTGTGGGGCATTTTCTCTCTGAACCAGAATAACCCCCCATTTCATTTTAGATTCATGCTGGAACCAAGGGTTTACATCTGGCTCCTGACACCCCCTGAACGGCAGCGCACTGTAGAAGTGTTCAGCCAGCGTTCTCAGGTTATGGGAAATTCCCAGCCCACGCTCCACAGGTGGGAGCAATGAGGGGGGCTCATCTTCCCCCCTGCAGATACTTTTACATAAAACTACGCAGAACATCCAAACCCCAATGTTTGGGTGAAGTTCACAGAGCACGTAATCAAGTTAAATCGGCAAAGAAATATCGCCCTGCCTGCGTTATTTAATTTCATATTTCACTTCCATCAACTTCCCATCCCCGCAAGAGCTCCAGAGCACCTCCAGGACCAGGGCCTGTGCTGCGGGATTTGGGCCAGGCTTGGCGCTGGACCGACACCTCCTCAGGGCCGAGCCCCGGCGCCGTTATTGTCCCTCGCGGTGGTTTTTCCTCCCCTCCCGCCGCCTCGATCCGCCTCCCGCGGCCGCTCCCTCCCTTCAGCCGCCCCGCGCCCACCTGACAGGCGGCGTCTGGGGCCACCTCCCCC
>NW_008825099.1:483807-514312 GCF_000699105.1 Pygoscelis adeliae
GCGGAGCGGGGCGCTCCTCGCCCGTGGGGACGGCCCCCTCCAGGGGTGCATTCCTGGACCCCAGGTTGCCTCCTTGCCAGCTTTGATGCCATTCTACCTGCCTTCTCGCCAGGTGCGGCCACCTCTTGCTTCCCCATATTCCTAATTAAGAGGCGTTTTACTCCGTACCCGGCAGAGATGCTGCTTTCCTTTGGAGGGAGAAGACCCATCTGGGTTTCTCCTCTCCCTTTTCACCTCCCCAATGAGCATTTCTCAGTTCAGGATGGAGAGGCATTTCCATTTCAATATGATGCAGCGAGGAAGATGGGGAATCCTGGGCAGCCAGGGCTCAGGAAATGCCCCTTCCTCTTTCATCCTCCTCCTCACCCTGGCACAGGCATTTAAGTAGTAACACTCCCTTGCTAGCTTCCTGGCTTTTCCTTCTCCTTGGAAAGAGAAATGCGAGCGGGAGGTGTGCGTGTGAGAGGAAACAACTGTTACACCTTTTGTCATCAAGACAAAGAACTTGTCTTCATCTCCCTGTGTCCCTCCCTCTGGGTGCATATTGGCAGCACCTCAGCCACTTTGCATTGCTTACCGGAGATGCTTCATAAGGATACAGTGTGGCCCTGACCTGCCCTTTTTTGTTGTTGTTGCCAATTATGATGGTGCTGATAAAAGGACATGTTGATATGTTTCCAAACAGACTCGCTGTTTGCATTCCTGAAATTGCTGCAGCGTTCTTATTTATTTATTTAATTGGAGGGGGGGATGACAACAGGAAGAGGGTATGTTTTTGTGGTTTATTGTAGTTTAAAAGGTATGAGATCACGTGCAATTGCAGCACTGTAGTATGGAGTATATCAACCAATGCTCTCTCCCCCTGTCTTATTTGTCTTCCAGTCCTGCAGTCTCCACATCATCTACTGTGCGAGGAATGATGATTCCATGAGAGAACTTCCTTTCAATTACCTGCCTGCTCCTATTGCATGCTGCTCCTGGCCAGTGATGAGCCATTCAGCTAGACTGGGATTTACCATGAAGAAGGGAGAGGCAGAATATGAACTGTAGACATCCCATCAAGTTCCTTGTGCACTGTTTTTACTGTGTCTGTATATAAATCTGCTAGTATAGAGCACGCACACACTCTTAAAACTAAGTTGCTTAAAACAGTTGCTACTGTGTAAGAGGACTGGTATTTCTCACCATCATGGCTTCAGTTTGGAAAAGACTGCAGCGTGTTGGGAAACATGCATCCAAGTTCCAGTTTGTGGCCTCTTACCAGGAGTTGATGGTCGAGTGCACCAAAAAATGGTAAGAAGCAGCTCATGTTGTTGCACAAATGGTGGAGTAAGTTGCTGGTGCTGAAATAGGAAGGATGTTGCTCATTTTGTATTGTTCGGTGTGCATGCATTGGTCTTGCCTGCCCATTGCAGAAGCAGCTGCATGGGGTGCTTGTCTTTCTTGATGAGTGCTTGCTTTGCCTGCATACTTATCTTGGACCTGTTGGTTTTGTTCTGTACTCTGATTTTCTTAGCTGGCATTGTTGTTATCATGCAGAGGACGGTGCATTTATTAGCTCGCCATCTGGGTTTGGGGTTTTTTTTTTTTTTTAATATTTCCTGGGAGCTGTTTTCCAACTTCCAGCTCTGCTCTTGGTGCTGAGTGTTATCTGCTGACACTGTTGTTAGCTGACTGAGGCATTTGAGATCAGTCCTGAAGATGGTGGCATTTTAATCTGGGGTGGATATGATGAAATGAAATACCCATTTCGATTTTGACTTTTTTACCTGAAGATGTCTTGTCTCTCCTTCTTTTCCTTGTTCCTTTCCATCTTTTAATGGGAAGAGGCAAGAGACAGATCCTTGGGAATTGTCTTAAGGTATTTGTTTAGTCAGACAAGAATTTTGTGCAGTGGTGGTCCAGTTGGATGGTTTTGGAGCTGACTAGACAGCAGTTAACAGTTAATGGTATGGGTCTGGCGCATCTTCCTTCCTGTGCAAAATGAGCTTAGATAAATCTGCTAGGGGAGACGAGAAGCAGCTTTTAAATAGTCAGACAAAGATCTCCATTATACAGATACCTAAGTGCTGTTTTCTATGTTTGGAATATTGAAGTTACTGACATAATTCTTCACGTTGGTGTGAGCCTGTAGCGTCAGGGGACGAAGAAAGTACTTTCCAGACCTCATGGACTGAGATGTTCAAATTGTCTTGTAATAAACTGCAGCCTCCTTTCTAATAGTTGGCCTTTCTTCTTGTTGGCAAGTTTGGCACTTGCATTGGCTGCTTTCACTGGTTATGAGTAATTGCCTCTACAAATTTAAATTCTATCTCTTGGAATTGGAAATCTCTGTCAAATATGCTGGAAGGCTGCTCGCTGCTCTGTCTTAAAGGAACACTGTCAGGTTAAAAGTTTTTTTTAACAAGTTATCTTCTTGCCTAAAATGTTTTAAAAGATTATTAAGAAATGGGATCGTTTTGGAAATTAAACTTGCTTTCACAGAATAAACTACAAATAAAACCATTTTAAAAGTTGAAAGAGGCTGTTGTGATTATCTCACGGGATCTACTGTCTAGTTCAGGCCAAAGAGTTTTCCACAGTAGTTTTGGTTTATCAGGTTTATTTCAGCAGTTGTGTTTATTGCTTTTTATATTTTGTTTGCATAAACTAGCCTGTTTTGGCTTTCATTTTCACTTTGATTCACTCCTTGCTTGAGAATTTGCAGAACGCTTCGGCACTAAAGTATGAATGCTGCAGGGGAATGTTCAGATTGGATCTGCAGCTAACTTTCGCTTGATTTAAGAGAAAGTCGCACACAAAAGTTCTCTTGTGAACAATCTTGTTATTTTAGAAACAATTAGCTTATTGTTTAATCATAAACTAGAGCACCCACCTAGCAAAATGCCTGTGTGTAAAGCAGTGAAACAGCCTTTTAAAACCTCAGATACACAACTAATCTTTTAAAAATAGGTTGTCTTTCTGAACCTTCATTGTATGTTCTTGAATTTAAATATAGGCAAGATCAGTGCTTGTGTTGGTTATGATGAAGCAACAGTATGGTGGTGAAATGTGGATGAATTCTAGGAAAAATAACAGTAGGGGGGAAAAAAACATCACTCACAGTTGTTTGATTGTAGGCTTTTCTATTCTGCTTCCTCTTGTATGGAGAACCTTAACAAAAGTGTTCTTTAAGCATTCAAGCTAAAATATGATACTTATGCCATAAGTGGAACTCCCTATATGAAACAAAAGGGTAAATATATATTTTGAGAGCCTTCAACTAAGTCTTTCCTTAACTTTGGAGAAGATAGTTTTGCATGTGCTGACAGAATCGCTGCTTTCTCTATTTCTAAAGCTTGTCTCTGAGTTTGGTCCATGTAAGAACAAAACAGAAGGAATGAACTCCATATGCTGTTCTTGCTGAAAGCACTTAATACACATTAAGTGTTAGTGCTGTAGTCTGTAGTTTGTTTGATTGAAATGTAGTAAGCAGTACATTATTTTAATGTACTGGCATTTTAACAATGCTGTGTTTCTGGAGGAAAAGAATTCTCCATTCATATTTTAAAATAAATGACAATGTGGTCATAAACACACTTGAACTGAGATGTGTCTGTGAGCAAGGATTGTGCATGACCAAAACAGGCTGGGTGCCTGTCTGTGAACTGCTATCTTCTGTTAGGTTTACATTTGTCTACCTCTTCAGAAAATGACTTGTGTTTTAGAATATTTTTGTAACTGATTGTGTGTGGTTTGCAATGTTGGGTGTATTTCT
Organism: Pygoscelis adeliae; assembly: GCF_000699105.1. Taxonomy (NCBI): domain Eukaryota; kingdom Metazoa; phylum Chordata; class Aves; order Sphenisciformes; family Spheniscidae; genus Pygoscelis; species Pygoscelis adeliae. The sequence goes on from NW_008825099.1 coordinate 487,565, forward strand.
GGTTGGCTTTAATACTTTTTGTCTCCTCTGGATTTGTATTCATTTGAATTTTTTTTAATTTAGTGTTCAAAATAGCTCCTGCTCTTTTTTCTGGAGTTATGCTAGCTGTGTGGGAAGTCGCTACCACTCTGGTGTTGCTGCTTCACTCTTTAAAAGGGTTATCTCTAGGTACAGCAGCATTTGTCCAGCATAGGCTGAAACTCCCTTTCCTTGCTTTTTCTGCTCTCTATAATTTCTGATTCTTATCCCTACTAATGATTAAAGACAGCCACTCTCAGATGATTGCTTTTCATCGGTGGTGCATTTGGGGGGACAGGTTGTGATGAAGTGTCCAGTGTGGTCGCTGTTTCATTAGAAAAAACTTATTTTCAGGTAATTAACAAGACTGAGTTGTTTCTGTGGCATTCTGGCTGCTCCTGCTGACCCAGACCTAATTATTGTGGCTGCTCAGTACCTTTGAAAAATTGAGCAGTTGGTTGATGGAAAGCCTTTCATTAAAAATAAATAAATAAATGTAGTCTTGGTCTTTAATATGGATTAGTGACTCCTGCTACTGTGAAAATGTTGTGCTTTGCATTAATCATATAAGCAGTTGATTTTTTTGAAAGGCGCTTGCTTGGCAGTGCTGGAGCGTGTCCTCCTCCACTTACCCTTGGAATAAGCTGGGGCAGCGCAGGATTTTCTAGCCAGCCTCGCCAATGAGCTGCAATCCTGGCCTGGAAGGACTATGCGTGGTAGGAGAGAGTTAATGTAGTCCGCCTCCTCAGTGCAGAGCCATTGAATAAAACCAGAAATCAGTCTCATGCATTTTGCTTAGGCTTCTACAAAGAAAAGTTGTATTTGCTGCTCTGTGCTGTCGGAGCAAGTGTTGCGGTGTGGGAGAAGAGTGTGCTGGGCATCGCTGGCAGGTGTAATGCTGTGACTTGCATAGGGGACCCAGTTCAGTTGCCTGAACACTGGTGTCTAGCGCTGTTTGAGATGCCTTTGGGTTTCCTGCCAGTCCCAGCTGCCAGTTTGGAGAAGCCCAGATCTCCTGTTGATCCTGTGTCAAGCCTGCCATCCCGGCATACATCTCTTGTGTACCCTGGGGCTTCTCAGCTGCTGGAGGCCTCTGTTCAGGCAACTGAGTCAAGGCTTGTCTGAGGCACAGGCTCAGCAGAGGAGCCTCATAGGAGGAAAATGCTCTTTTGGACCAGAGATCAGTTTCAGTACTAGGACCTGAAGCTGTGGTAGCTGTTTTACAGAGCTGCTGAAGCACCTAATGCTGAACACGTGAGCTCTCTAGGATGGCTTTTATGTTTCCTTATTTTTGTGTGATGTCTCGCAAGTCAGGGACCCAACCAGGGGCTTCAAGTGTAGTATTGACTGGTTTCCACAGAGAATGGCCTAACTCTTACAGAGTTGAGGTTGCCAAGTTCCTAATATGATGTCCATTGGATGCTTTTATGAGTGAGAAAGCTGCTCACCTGAATGTAGGTGCTAACTGCTTAAAAACTCTGGAAAAGAATAAGCATAAGAAGGCTTTTCTACAGGACTTGCCATTCAATAGTTCCTTTAGAGATAAAGAAATATGTTGTTTTTTACAATGTTTGTAATACCTGTCATCTCCTATATGAACTGCTTTGCTGTTAAATCCTGCTTAAAAATACAGTGAGCCACGATGTTCTAAAAGGGTTAAACTCTTCTTGTATGCTGCCTTAACTGAAGGCAGGCTTCATTTCCATGAGGCAAATCTCCTATTTTTGTATCAATTAGGTATGGTCTGAAGTAGGTTCTGTATTTTCAAATATACATCTTTCTCTTTTGGAAATGAAGTAACGCTTAAGCTTTTTTTTCCCAAAAGGCTTTAGCCATCTGTTTTTCTCTTCTATTGTAGTTTCATAACTGGATGCTGCAGGAATTTTAAGATTTGGCATACACTGTGCATGGGAGAGAAATGAGCTTTTTGAGATTCCACGGTTCACACCAGTCTGCTTGCCTTCTGGTCGCTGCTTTCCAGCAAATCCTTCAGCACTGAACGCCACTGAAAGAACTGGAGTTAACTGGTTGCTGTAGAAATCCTTGGGGGTTGTCTGTACAGGGTCAGGCTGTCAGATTGCTCAGTTAATTTCCTTGCTTTGCACGGTTGTTAAGAGGGGATTTTGTGAGCACCTAAGTACTTTTAATTATTAAGGATGATCGCATTAAAATGTGTGACAAAGAGATAAGTTACAGGTCAATTCAGAATCTCTTTGGGTTAGTTTTGGTGTGAACCGTGCGTTTGTTGTGGGCTTGCTCTAGTGAGTGTTTGATTGGATTTGCATTTGCCTGTTAGCCACGTAGGTATACCGTAACAAGCATAGCTTCTGCAAGGAAAGAGTCATGCAATTTCTCCTGCTTTTTAGCTTTTTTACTCCTTCTCAATTAAATTATACTCTGTCCTCACACTCTTCATTGAGATCTCTGATTCTACACCAGATAATCACCATCTGCAAATGCACTTCAGCATTTTCTTCTCCATCCCTTTCCAGTTTTGACTGAGGACTTTTTGAGGGCTTAAATTGTATCAAACTTATTCTTTCTGAATAATCACCACCAGCTGTCTTACAGGTCTGTCTTGTCCCTTTCTTCCTGCGGTCAATTAAAACACTTACTGTCTACATGCAAAAGCAGTTCTCCTCTGTCACCTTGCATCTCTCTCCTCTTTGTATCAGAAAGAAAATCCTTGATTCCACAAATTTAGATCTGCTCCTTTAGGCTCTCTGACTGCTGTCAGGAGGTTGTCTACCAATCCTGACTCCTTAACACCAGCTGCTTTCATTCCCTATCTTACCAAGCTAGCCTCCTGGCCCCTTCTGTAGCCCTATGTCTGTTCCACGGACCACAAGTTAGGGATTTCTCATCAAAATTGTTGGTTGCATATTGTGCAGTGAAGAGGTACGGGCTCAACAGGAGAGGTACGGGTGTATGTGAAATCTTTCTTGCTGCTGACTTTTTCAGATCGTCAGTGCTGTGTACTTATACACATTTTCTATCTACAGCAACTCTTTGAGAGTATTTGAAACTCTGTGTCCAGTTCCTAAAAGACCTCATTGGTAGAAGCACACATGAAGTTTAGTATCTGTAAGGTAGAAAGATTTGGGGTTGTCATAAATATTTGTTCTAAATTTTATTTGTCTTTGAGAGACAGAATTCTTTCCAGCAATTCCTTGACATGGTTTACTATCCTGGCAGTAACAAAAATAATTGTCTAAAGCGGAAAAGATTAGGTTATATCCATGTTGTAGACAAATCCATCTTAATGGTCTGTCATTCATTCATTTAAAGGGGTGAGGATGTCTCCTTGAAGAAATAAAATATGCTAACTTACGTTGTAACACTGCTTTATTTTTTGAGAGAGAAACTGTGTGTGTGTAACTTCCTCACAGAGCTTTATAAATAAATAAAACCTGGCTCTGTTCCTGCAGACACCGTGTTGCACGCATACAGTAAAGTACGTGTACTGTTCCTTTGAACCCAGTGGACTTGAGCTGGAATAAAGAATTTTTTGCAGGATTGGATCCCTGTGAATTTCAGCTCTTTGTGTTATGACGTTAAATAAAACGAAATATGACATTATGTAGGCCTCATCTGAGCCGAGTCTTCAGTCTCTTAGACTGCTCAGGCTGTATAGTGCCAGTCTGTTGCTTCAATTAGTTTTTAATTGGCTGGAGAGAGCTGAAGTCCCTTTCACAGTTTAGTGTGAATAAGGAGAAGAGGAGGAGGCTGGTAAGGTTGACTAAATCTGAGGAAACTCTTCTTATAAGACAAACCCTTCAGTTACTGTAGTAAAAGCATTCTGCTTGGGTGGCTTTCTGAGAATACGGGGGTGGGGGGGTTGTTTGTTTACTTCTAAAAGCTTTCCCAGTTTACTCTGAGGGGAGTGTGTGAAGTGTGTGTTTGTTTCCTTGCCCCCTCTCTCCTTTTACTCCTTGGGGTAGAAGCTGGCCCTGGCAGGCTGTTTGCTACCTTGCTGTGGGACACTCCTTAGCTGCCCTCTGCACCAAGTCTGTTCTGCGTGTCCTGGAGTGGACTCTGAAATACAGGAACTATGCAGCTGAACTTTTGTTCCTTATTTTAAGATATGCACATAGCAATAGGGTAAATAAAGCCTTCCTTGTTTCCTTCCTTTTGTTGTCTTTATTTGAAAAATGTATTTCTGCAGCATACAGTTTATGTAAGTGCATCAGAGCCTCTCAGCTGGGAAGCTGTATGTTTTGGCAGTTGAGGTGTAGGGTGGTTGTGGCTTTTGGCACCTGGAAAGGCGTTGCAGGGACTTGGGAACTGGTGGTTAAGCATGAGCTAAAATTAGCAGAAACATAACTAACATTGCTGTTGTCTAAGGCTCTGACTCATGATGCTTTCTGGATTCAAGAGTGGAGCTGAGATGTCACTGTCCCTTAGCAGTAGTCTTCCTCTGGTTTCCTCTGCCCTGAAGCAGAGGTAGGATGACAGTAAGACTGCCTGGTGTGTTAGTGTTAACTGCCATCGACTTCAGTTCAGATTTGTAAGGTGAGAGTGAACTGCAGCAGTTGAGGAGCGTATGCACCTCCCTTATGCTGCCCTGATGCAGTGGGGAGGAAAACCTGCCAGAGGGGTGAGATGAGCCACAGCTGCGGGCAAGAGCATCTTAAAGTGCTTCAGCTAAATCACCCAGATCCTGAGTCAGTGCCCTGTGCTGTCACTGTAGGGCTTCCAAATGCACAAGCCTTTGGGATGAATCAGAGGTGCAGGCCCTTCTGAACTATAGTTTCCAGGTGCCTGCAAACCTGTAAAGATGAGCAGTACAGAAGTAATTCTCATTTGCCTGTTGAGGTTCTTTTTGTAGTGGAGAGTCATTATTGGGTTTTTCTTTTATTTCTGTTTTATTATTATTTAAGGAGAGTTTCTTGAGAATTACTCCAAAGCTATGTCTAGGCTCTGCAGCTGCTTAACTGTCTGCAGCTGCTGAACTGCGATCTCTGTGGCTCTGTGTATTTATTTTAGCACAAACTGGTTTCGGGTTTTATTTCATGTGCACACTCAGTCTCCTGCAGTCATTCTGTGGGCTTTGTTTTGGGTGAGCTGCTGTATCAGAGCCTAACGGCACACTAGCAGATCTGATCTTTCTTTTCTAACAGATCTGTTTTGAAAAATTACTTTGGTGCTGACCAAACATCACAAGGCAAACTAATTTCTAGTTCCAGGGACAACTGAATTAAAACAATCAGGGATGTTTTAAGACTCTATCATATCACATCAGTTTTGACTCTCATGTTACCATAACTCACATGACTACCACTCGTTTCCTTGGTGCCATCTCAGCAAGTACCTGTGATGACCAGTCATCCTCCATGTTCGCTACCTCCTCTTTCTTTACCCGAGAAGTAATGTTTGCTTCCTTGCTCCTGTCCGATGGGTCAGAGTTGTTGGGGGTTGCTGGATGAGTGGCATTGGCTGTTGTGGTGGTGATGTATGTTTTGATGGGTGTGCAGCTTTGCTGGGAGCATATATTCATCTCCACCTGTTGGGACAAGCCCCATCACTTTTCTGTAGGCCAGGCAGACCAAAGACATTCCCTAAGTCAGCTCTGGGCTTTCCATTAGTTACGTTGCTGCCTGATGCCCCAAGATGATAGCTGTCTTGAACTTTCTTCAGGGCTAATACTAATGCGCTGGTGCCCGTGCTTTTAAATCCAGTGTCATAAACTGACTTTCCCCTCCCAGTTGTGCCTGGGAAGAGTATTTGCGTAGCCAGTACTGTTAATATCAAAAGCCATATTAAACGATGTAATTGGAGAATCTGGACCATTGAATACAGTTGGCAGTACATTGTATGCTGCCACTCAGCATGCACTGTGAACTTCCTTTACTGTCAGTGACTGCTCATTAAGTAAACTCTGAATCCCTTTGTTTATGGCAATACATAAGAGGAGATTTAAAAGAGCTGTCAAAACAGCTTAATTCTCTTTTCCAGCAAAGATCTAACTCAGCAGCCTGTAAATTTCCAAACCAACCTGTTGCTGATTTATCTGTGGTTTATTAGCAGAGGACTTAACCTTGACAGCTCCTGGTAACACCTGACATGATTATAGCTCTGCAGTCACAGCTCAAGCCATGTTGGCAGGTGGGTGAGTTTGTTTGGCTGTTCTTAACTGCTTGGCTGTATTTTTCTTCTGGTTGTACCTACTGTCTCTTGGAAAGCTGATGTAGTGGTTTGTCTCTTCCTGTAGGTAACCTGAGCAGTAGTTGTATAAACCTGTGCAAAACTTTCAAGAGAACAAGATTTTTGAACTCCTTTTTCTCTTCAAGTGCAGATCTTAACTGGATAGAGTACTTGGAATAAGCGTCTCTTAAGTCGAGTGAGTGAATATTCATGAAAGTTCCCCTTGCATTCCTTTATCTTTGACATGTAAGAAAATTTTAAGAATGGGAAAGTCCTGACCCATTTTTCTGCACGTCCTCTCATACCACAAAAAGCAAAAGAATCTAGCGCAGTTCTGCTTGGTTTTGAGGCATATTTGGGATGGTTCCTGTTTACTGTTAACACTTTTTAAAAAGATTTTTTTTTAAAAAATGCCTATGACAATGGTGTTTTCACCCCCCTTTTTTGGGATTTGTGCATGTAGAAAAGGGAATTTGGGATTGTAGGCTTTGCTCTTGGTTTTTCATTTTCTTGTTAAAATTGTTTACTTTCCTCCCTTTAGATGGCTGTTCTGAGCTCCACTGTCTGCATACCCTTTCAGAATACCAAGACACAGACAATCTTAAAACAGTAAAGGAATTATTTTCTTTCCCATGGATTCCTTTTTTCATATAGTAAATGGGATTTGATTTTTTTCATTCTGAACTGAAAGATGACCAAGAGTAATCTTAACACCCTGAAATTCTCATAGTGGCTGATGTAATCGTGGGATTTTTTGACAGAGGATTGAGAAAGTGTGTGATCACCCATACTGCTAGAATTGTAAACATCTAGTGCTTTGAGACATGATGCCTCCTTTAGTCCATGGCTGTAAGACTGTCCAGTAAAGGGGGAGGGGAAGGCAACTCTTCTTTCCTGCCCCAGCACTTCTCCTTCTTTTCTGGGGTAAATGCTATGCCAGCTGAAAGCTAGCAGCAGCGTAACAGGGGAGTGCCAGAATATGATAATATAGAGAGCTTGGTAAAGGATGGTGCGAGGGGAATGCCCCTGACACATCATCTGCTATCTGTGGGCCTGTGGCAGCCTACTCTGCCATGCTGCCTCGTCAAAGTGTCATACCTCCACACCAACACTGCTGTCTCTGCTGTCCTTTCTCTAGAGAGCTAGGACAGCTCTTTTCCTGGGCACACAACACTGCTGTGGTTGATGGGGCCGTGCTGTCAGTGGTTATAACAAGTTAGCTTGCTGTGTTGTTGTTTTTGAACCTTGGGCTTCTCCCTTATTTTTAATGTTGCTTCATAGGGAAAAAGTTCTCCTATGATGTTAAAATATGTCTGAATTGTCCGTCTGGCCAGCAAATTCAGTGTTGCATCGAAAAGTTTCAGCAGACAATTTCAACCAAAGCTTATGGGGGTGGAAACCTCCAGCTATTATTTCCATGGGTTTTGTAATAAAGGGCTTCTGGATAGAAGAGAGGAGTCTTGGACAGACCCTGTGGCTGCAGGTAAAAAGCCAGTAACTCTACCCTTTATTAGACGCTGGAGAATCTGCAGGGGCGAAAGCTGCTGGCAGCCCGACCCCTTTCCCTCTGCCTGGAACTACGGGTTTGTTTCAGTTTGTGCTTCCATGCGGCCCTTTGTGCGAGTGTATTTTTGGAGCAAGGAGCTGCTAGATGTTTCTGTGTTTCTCTGCTACCCATCTGTTACTGTAGTTGCCTCCTGCTCTAGCTGCCTCAGGAAAGGCTGTATTGCAAAGGAAGATGGCAGTAAAAACAGGCGTTACCTGTGCTTTTGGTTTGTGGGTTACCCAGTCCTGGTGCTTTGTATTCATCTTACCCATCATCGGTAACTTCGGTACTGCTGATAGCGTGGCTAATGTTGATGTAGTACCACTGCAGATGACAGTGCAGTCCCTTGTCTCCTTTTCCTATTGCTGTACCAGGAAGCAGGAATATAGAAATTTTTGCCTATAGGTTCAGTCTTGTTGTCTGGAGTGGACCCTAATAAAGTATTTACAATGCACCAAGTCTGCTTCCTCCTGGAAAAAAAAATGCTGATTTCAGTAAATAAATTTATTTCAGACAAACTTATTCTTAGGGAAGCAGAGCATGTACTGTAGGGGGAAAAATAATACTTCCTTCTTTTAGCAACAGCTGGTAAAAGGAGGGTGCTTGCTTGATTAGCAATTAATGATAAAGTCAACAAACTGTAATTTTAAAAAAAGAAAATAATCTTGAGCTACTCTTGACTATAGGAAGACTGCAATTTACCCTAACTTGTTTATGTCCACCTCATTGTGAGAACTGTCAGTATCTCTTATGGTTGACAAAACCCCATTAAGGCCCAGAGAAGCAGAAACCTGCTGCCTCATTAGCCTCACAAAGCAAGTTTTCTGCCTTCCTCTTCCTTCTGTGCTGTGCCATAGGTGGGCACAGAGGAGGCTTGGTTAGGTTTGCCTCAGGTTGTCTTCTACAGGGTTTGTTTCTTCTTTGCTGCCCAAGGAGGCCTTTAAAAAAAAATGGTTGGTCTTGCAGCTTTTTACATGGAGTATTTGCTTGTTGCATTTCAGCATTGCTCAGGGATGGGCAGGACGAGGTGAGGTGAGCTGACGGGGAAGCAGGGAGAGTGAGGAGCAGAAGGTGAGGCTTTTCTCCCTGTTTGAATGTCTTCTGGTCTGCCAGTATGGGATATACAAGGCAGATCCTGCTGGGCTTGGAGATAGAAAAACAGTGACCTAAATACGAGCAACCCATGTGTGAAGCAAAAATAATTATTTTGGAGAACAGCTGCGGAGCTTTCTTGTAGTTCTGCCGATGTCATCTCTTTGGTTAGCATGTGTTTTATTGATGGGGTCTTAACTTCTTCTTATACTGAACATCCCTCCCAGCAAAGGAGAAGTTAAAAGCGGTGGGGAGATGTTTCTGGAAGCTGGTAGCACATGACAGAAGTCTGTCATCTGTGCATAGTATGCACAAATATATAGTTCAAGATGCAGTGTGTGTATATGAAATCAATGTACGCTGTTGAACCATCTTAAGAGGAGGGAAAGCCTGGATGCTGATGATGAGTAGCAGAAGGGGTGGCTGTTGCTAGTAAAGGACAAGTCTTGTCCACCCTTGGTTACTCTGGGAGGCTCCCAGGTGTGCTGTGGGGCACATGGGCTGAACAGGGCCAGAAATCTCACTTTCCTTACAACCTCAAGCCATCTCGCTGGTAATCTAGGTAGCTTTGAAATAGTGAAGTATTTCATGTTACTGAAATGCTCAACATTGTAGTAAACCCCAGGCCTTTATTCTCCTGTCGAATACAATTCCTTTCAGCTGTAATCGGATTTTTGTGTTTTATTCAGACGGATGTTTGCTGGCTCAGGCCACGTAAAATTCTTATGACAAAATGTGCCCACTTTAAAATGGGAACTTACTGTGTCACATTGAGCTTTCAGACTTGATTTTGCTGAACAAGCAATATGCACATATGTATACTTGGACCTCATCTGTATGCAGCAGCTCCACTGTTTTACTGTGCCTTTGCAATCCATGTCATACAGTACCTATTCTTCCCTTATAGGCAGGAGGCAGCAGTACAGAAATACATTATCTAGAGACATTTTCATGGAAATAGCTGCACAGCCAGTTTAAGCACTTCTGTAGCAAAATAAAGTGCTTTTATATTTCTGATCGTATCAGAACAACTATTCCAGTTTGGAGTAGCTTCTCTAATTGAAGTAGTTTTGCTATCACAAAAACTGTCCTGAGCAAGCCTTGATTATCGAAAATGTTGTTGTGCCTCTGAGTCACTGCGATAGTAGCAGTCATACTGTTAAAGAAGAAATCTAAATTTAAAATGTTTCAGGGACTCTTTTTGTGCTGAATGAAAACAAACTGCATTATTTAAATATTTCTACCTTTAAGACACAGGTAGAAAAAGTGTGGCTATTAATATCACGTGATGTTAAAAAAAATTCTGAGTGCATTTGAAAGGGGTCTGTTCTGTTATTACATTTTCTATTCAAAGGAAGATTTATAGCTTTGTAAATAAAACTGCAGTGTATGTCTGGCCTTCCTCAATGTAACTTTACTCAGTTCAAATTAATGTCCCGACCTCTTCAACCTGACGCATCTTTATATTGTCACTGTGTTTCATTTTCTTCACTGGATCTGTGTAAGTTGTTTTCCATATTGGTGTCACATGCCAGTTTCCAGGTGGTTGATGTGGAAAGGGTAGGAATAATGCAGCATACACAGAAAGAGTACTGATACGCTCTTACCGTTTGGTGCATTTATACATAGTTACAGGAGGATAAGAACTTATTTACAGTTTGGGCTTTTTGAGTTGATTATTGTATGAAAGCATGATTTCTCTCGTTATTTGAACCTGGGAAGCTGGTTCTGTACATGCGTGGCTGTGGGAGTTTAATTTTTTTCTATCCCAAGGGTAAGTGTCCAGTCACAGCAAAGAAATCACACACGGTGTTCTCTCTCTCACTATCCAGATGTAGCCAGAAACTGCAGAGTAGGGTTTTCTGAGTACTGAAAGTAGAGGAGCTTGCGAGGCTATGTAGGTTTTCAGTTACTAAAAGTAGTAGTAAAAGTTATTTTTGTTCCTTACATAAATAATTCTGTGTCGGTCAGTTTAGCACCTTCATTTGTTCAGAGCAGACTTGATAAATTCTGTGCAGTTTTTTCTATGTAAGTGTTTTGGATTTGGAGGGGGAAATAAAGTCCTTTTTGCTTCTCCTTCTACTAGGGAGTGTGGTCTAGTGGTAGAAACAACAGAAGTCAGAAAATCCTGGTTCCACACCAGGCTTTCTTTCAACTTCCCTTGTAACTGTAGAAAAGTCATCTTTTCTATCACTCCCTAATTTGCATGCACAAATCATCTTCTGTCAGCTTTCCTACAGTTTTACATCCACAATTACTTACAAGTAGGATTTATGTCTCCTGTTAAAGGCCAGAAGGTAGCAGCTCTCCGTTCGGTGGTACTGGCGTGAAACAACTAAAAAGACACTTTGCTTTGCGGAAATAAATATCAAGTGCTGACAATTTCTCTGCGCAAAAATTCTGCAGCTGCACAGCTCCATTATTAATCCAGTCTTACAAGACTGCTGTGTGATGGAGAAAAATGATCCCTGGTTTATATCTCTGAAACTAAAATACAGAGAAATTGTGGAGAAGGTGCAAGAAAGCCTCTCTGTACTGATAGGAATTGTATGAGTGCACATTTATGGTAGCAAGATGCTGCATAAGCGAGGAGGAAACTACAAGTTATACCCTACAAACTGGAGAAAAAAAAAAAAAGAAAGAGAGGGGGCATTTTTCTAAGTATAAGTCATGTTAATAATGAGGTAATTTGCAAGTGTGTCTGGTCATATGGGGTCAGAGTGGAAACTGTTGCAGAACGCTGTATTGAGGTAGAGCAGGACCAGTGAAGCAGAGTACATGGGGAAAATGGGAAAGGTAATTCTGGAGGGGAAGTGACCGGTATGATCACTGATCTACAGTTACTGATGCAGGAGCTTAAGCAAGTTTTTTGTTGTGAGGAGGGGTTTTTGTTTGTTTTCTATTTATTTTCCTTTGAGTGATGTGTAATTAAGAGTATGTGTAATGGATAAATGCCAGATTGAGGGGAAGGAAGTAATTTGTACTAGGCTCTAAGTACATCCTTTCTGGATTGACGTTTCTAAAATATTTTATCCAATGGTGGCGATATATTAGAAAATGACAATAACTGTAAGGACCAAGCTCCTCTTCAGTAGAGGTGATGGATGCCTGAAGCATGTAATTGCACTTGAAAGGCTATATGTTGATGACTCCAGTGCAAAAAGTTCAGGGGACCTATGCTGTTTGTGTCAGATTCACTTGCAAATGGTTGTGACAGTCTGCCTGACAGTTCAAACCAAAATGCTTTAAAAAAGGTGTTTATGTAGAGACTATAGCACTAAATGAAGGAAGAGAACTTGTTAAGCTCTGTGAAGACTTCTGGGAATAAAGCTGGTAGGATGGAGCTCAGTTACAACTCCAACAAAGCTGTGGGTGCACAACAGAATATAGGCTTATCATTACTGTGATATAATCAGAGCTGTTGGAATATTCTGGTTAAGCTTGTTGACTTCAATATATACATATGCTGGCTGGATTAGAATTGCTGATCTTCCCCCCCCCCGCTGCAGAATTTGTTCTGTGATTTATTTTCTGCTTGGACTTCAGATGATAGCTTTTTCTTTCATATCACATCCACAAAATCAGTCCCAAAATCTAATGTTTGTGGAAGAGAGAATGTGACTATTGGGGGGGAAAAATAACATTTTATTTCCTACCCTTTAAAAAATGCCAAGAATTCTATGCAGAGTGTTTGTTGCTATTTTACTTGTTTGTTGCTCCAGGATATCTGTCCTGTGACTTACAGTGTAAGAAGAGATAGGGTAGCACGTGAGATATTTGAAATATTTATGAGGCTAAACTGCAAGAACCACTCTTGAGTTTGGTCAGAGACAGGCTAAACTCTTGACTCTGACTCTCTTGAGAGAAGCAAACCTCCATCACCCATTTCAGAATTGCCAGTCTGGTTTGTGGCTGATTCTTGAAGACCAGGATTGTACAGCAATCAAATACTTCAAAGCCAGAAGAAAAACATAGGTACCTGTTCTATCTCTGGCACTGTTATTTATGTGATGAAGCTGGCCACGTGTCATCTTTGCCTTATGGATATTTTCTCTTTGATTGTTTGAATCTCTTTTCCCCCCTTTGGGTGTTTCAGCTGTAAGGTCCCTGGGCGTGTGTGATCCCTATCCATGTCTTAAGAGAGGTAAGAGGGGGAGGGGAGAGTACAGCTGAGGAGAAGAGCTAGCCTGCATCTGTCTTTAAATCCTGGGGTCCTTCAGATGTGGAGAGGTTCATTTATGATAGGTAAAGCGGGAAGTGTCTGATGCAAGAGCTTGTCTGCACTTTGGTCCTCCTGGTCCCGGTTTCTGCTCTGCCACCTTCTGCCATCCTGTTGCTGAGGGACATACTTCACTTGTGGGATGGCAGAGGGCTGTCAGTCCCTTGGGAATAAGGGCTGCATACGTTGGTCCGCTTGCCTCAGGGAAAGCTGATGCTGTGTGCCTGCACGTGCTGCTGGGGACGGGCCCCGTGTGTCAGATGTGGCTCAGACGCTCTGGATTGACTGCGCATCTTTACAGAAGGGTCTTGAAGTTTGGAGGCTGGACATCACGGAGGCAGAGTACTTGTAGGAGCTGTTGCGCTACCTGTGCGTGAGTGGAAGTGCATCATGTTCTGGCATACGCAGCTGCCACAGGGAATCCCGCCCTGCCCCTTTTGGGGAACTTAAAGGTTTCTTTGCATTGTTCCAGCGGTGTGAGGTGACATTACAAAAGCCAAATGTCTGGCTCTGGTTTATACTTCGACTTCATAATTTTCTCCAAAACACTTCTTTTCATTGGCTTTGAAGTTTGAGGGTTTCAATGACCCGAAGCATCTTTGAATGTTAACTGCATTGAAATGAACGAGTAAATTCACACCTCATTTGGTACTATATTGCTTGTCTGGCTGCAGAACAAACAAAACCAAACCCTGTATATGTTAAAACTGAGCGTTAACTTTTCAGCCAGAGCAGTGAGAAATATGAGCCCTGACTCACCTGCAATGAAAGAGGTTAAAGACTTTAGTCTGCTAGGTCGCCTGTCTGCCTTCGTGCAGGTCAGGTCCAACTGAGAGCTGAGCACAGAGGACAGAAGTCGCACTTTCTCCGGCAGACAGCGTTAGGGAAGAAAAGCTGTTGAGAAGGCGTCGGTACTGCATGGTAACAACGTGTTAAATGGGAAGAGCTAGATATGCGAGCGCTCACCTGTCAAAGCCCAAGAGACAAGGTTAAATTAACAGATCAAGCTGAGATAAGCGTTTTGTGTAAGGTCTTGTCTATGCTTAGAAACTGGAAAAGTTAAGGAGAGCTGACTTAAAGCCATGCTGAACTCTCCTATGAATACACTCACTCAGAAGATTTGCTTTTTACGGTGGTGGCCTGGTGATCTTAATTTTCCTGAGTGTTCCTCCTTGGGCCTGCCCATCATTTTGAAGTGCTCGTACCACTGGAGTGTGGGCATACACGAGCATGGGCATGCACACGCATGTGCAGTGCTGGCCCTGCGAAGGCTGATGTTCCCTCTGAATGCTCCAGAAGTAAATATGTTAAAATTTTGCAGGCTTCAACTTTTGAGCCTTGTTTGTTTTAAAGATGAAAAGTGCATTTTCTATCAAATAAGCTGAAATATGTGGAAAATCTTATTTTGCAGAATCCAAGGAGTTTGTGTGCCCACGCATCTCTATTGTCCATGTTGATGACGCTGCACATAACTGGTTTTCCCCCTCAGTGCTCTGTGTGAGCTCTGTGCAGCTAAAATTGATTCCCTTTCACTTGATGGTTAGTTTACAGGGTGGATTTTATTCATTAGGCTTCTTTGACCCTAACTAGGCAAATGTATTAAAATACCGATTTGAAATTTAATCATTTACAGTAATTTATCTTAATTTCATTTACTATAATACCCTTCTAAAAGCTTGAAATCAGAATTTTTCTTCCTGTTTATCCTCATTTAGTGCCAGATCCTGCAATGCTTAATCTGGTAGGAGGTTTTGCCTTTCACTGTAAGGACACCATTCTTCACTTGGCCCAACTAGGTGTTGCAGTAACTTTGAGAGGCTTTGTCTTTTACTTTAAGTGGATGGCTCTCAGCACTTTGCAAGTTTAAGAGTGTATTTTGCTCCAGGAACCAACCTAGCCTCCCTTTTTATTCACCTTTCTGCTTCCAAGGAGAACTGCTTTTCACACCAGACACACTAGTGTTTACAGTTAAAAAAATTTTTAAATTACAGTAAAATTGAAATCTAGGGTGAGGCAAAATTACTTAATCTTTTAAGCTGTGTGCTCTATGGGATAGATGGGCTCTGTGTCTTTATCCCTTTGCCTCATTTAATGGTACAAGACTGAAATCCAGCCTGCAAGACATCAAATCCACTTAATAAAAAATCTGGACAGCATCCAGGAGTCTGTTCTTTACAAGTGCCCTATGCTAAGATCCATCAGCTGACTAAAGTAGCCATCAGCCTAAAACACAATCAGGCATTTCACTATAGGATGGGGAGGGTATGGGTTCTGTCTATTTTAAGTTGATATCAAGTACTAACTATGATAGCACAGGAAGAAGGGAGAGGGCAGCATGGTGGCCAACATAGTGACCAGGTTTCTTCTCCAGTTACAAACTTGGTGTGTGACAGGTAGCAAAAAGCTTCAACTTAAGACTGAAACAGTTGATACTGGTGGTATCTATACCTCTTTGTTGGGAACATAAGCAAGGAAAGGGCAGTGTTCATTTTTAATAGTTTATATCTCAAAAAATTCTGAGGATGCAAATGACCTTTGTACCTTCAGGAGTACCTCTTGAATGTTAGTAACCAGCTTTTCAAAGGAGTATAGGCACAGCTCAGCGTACTGAAAAAAATACATGAAGGACCACTACTCTTAGCTCCTGTAAGGATGCTGAGCCAAAGGGCTGACCTAGCTCTGAGGGCTCTGTTTATAGGAGTGTCTGACTTGAGTGAAAGCTAGATCAGGTTCTAACATAAAAATATCATATAGGAAGATTATTTAAAAAAAATAAAAACCCCAAACAAACAAAAAAACCCTGGCTGGCTGGAAGATACAATTTCTTTGTGCATTTTCAGCATCAGCATGAATTCAGTTATACTGTAGGTTCTGTTTGCTTTTTTTAATCAAAACCCGTGCTTTAAAACAGTCATATTAGATATGCTATTAGTTTCCAGCTTAGCTGATCTTGAAATAATTAGTTACAATCTAGTTCAGATTGCTGTTGGGCATCTTACAAACAGCAGTTATTAGCAAAATCTGTTTAGGTCCTTAGTTGTTGTTGGCTTTAGGGTTTTTTTGACCTTGAAGGGTGGTTTCAATTGTATCTGCAAATTTGGAAGTCTCAGAATACTTTCCAATTTTTAAAAGCTGTAAGATCCATTTTTTTTTCATTATTTTTTGCATTTCAAAATAGAAATAGAGATCTTCCAGTTAGGAAATTTTTTTGCTTTTTTGTTTTGTTTACCATATCCAGCCCCTAGTGTAGAGGTTTTGCTTGGTCTCTTGAGTATCCATGAGTTAACATGCATTTTTTTTTCTTAGCCAGTACTTGCTGTTGGGTATGAGCCAGGGGTGAGACTTCGAGGGCATTAATTAAAAGGCTCGGTCAGTTTAACTTCCTAAAAATGATACACATTTTTAGACTTTGGATGTACGATTCTAGGGGAAGAATTGGTGATAAATAAATAGAAATAAACAGTGTTGCTTTTGAGATTGACTTCTGTAATCAGAAGTGTTAACTTCTGTTTCAGGAGGCAGCTTGGAAGCGTTGTAACAACTTAATTAAACAGATTGAGCAGGAAGAGGAGGAGTTGTTCTAAATTAGCAGTCTTTGCAACAGTTATTTAGCTGTAAATACTGATCAAATAATTTTACTTCTTATGGCCATACCTCCATCTTAAAGCAGCTCTCGAAAGGCCCCCAACATGAAATGGGGCATCTCATGGGAAATGATAGTGGCAGTTTCTAATGGCCTATGCTAGTTCTTTTGAAACCACATGCAAAAATTCTGTAACTCTGCTAATTAATGTTTTAATTTCTTAACATGCAAGAAAATCATAGCTTTAATTTTGAAAACTATCCACGTAGAACTTACTGCTGCAAAATTTATCACGTTGGCTTATTTTAAGTTTTTACATTTTGAAGGTCTCATTAAGCTTGGAGAGCATGAGGTCTGTAGAGGCTTTGGGGCTTTTTGTTTTGCTTACCGCGCAAGTGTGTGACTTCAGTTGGGACCCAAGTTTAAATGCAAGGGTCCCATGTTTCTCTGTGGTGTTTTGATGCTGTGGCTGCTTCAGAGACTTCCAGTAGCTGGTGCATTATTGCAGTTGGTAAAATCTTCTAGTTTTGTGCCTCTGAAGGGTGGCAGAAAGCTGTATTACTTCTACCAGTGCCCCAGCTATTGAGAAGAGGAGGCATGTTCCTCCTGGTAACGGGGCGCTTTGCTGAAAGCAGGCGATTCATAATCCTGTGGTTGGTCATACAGCAAAGGTGATGCCAGAATCAAAGCTGAGAAAGCAGTTCAAGATCTCATCTTTGAACATCCTCCTTCCCTGAAAGTGAGTTCATACTTCTTGATACCGTATCTGTTATGGCTGTGACTGAGAGCACCTGACAGTATTTGCAAAGTCTGGTCTCCTGTGTAGAGATAGGGGAAAGGAGCTAGCACAGCATGTCACATTTTCCCTTCCCCCTCTTCCCCCCTCCACTCCCCCCCCCCCCCTTCCCTTCTTTGTGATATTTAGAAAAGCGAAAGGAGGCTGCTGACAGATGAGGAACCTTTAATTGGACAGCTCATTGTGCATGGGCCAGGAGTGCCCATGTCTCGGAATACGTGTGGATTAATTTAGGGCTCAGTAAAGTCATCGTTTAGAAAACTAAGTATGAGTTTGTATCATGCTAGCCCTTCCATGCTGCTCCCTGTATGGACACAGCATACCATAGCTCTTCCCCTTACCTTACTACGTACTTGTGTCGCGCTACCCAGTGTTGGGCTACAATCTTCTTTGGAGTGCAAATCAAGAGTTTGCACTGTCTTTATAGCTTCAAGTATATATTCAAGCTTTTCAGACTTAAAAGCATTGAAGAGGCAGACTACTGTGTGTCTTAGCACTCATTTGCTCTTTGTAGATATCAGCCTTTTTAATTAAAAACAGTAATTACTGTATAAGTACCTCAGTCCCGTAATCTGGGCACTTGAGGTAGGTGATATGAACTTTCTCTTCAGACAAACCCTACAAGCTTGTACCATTCTGTACTTGCTGCCCACTCAGAAACTTCTAGTATGTTCACAACTTCTGTGCATCTTCAAATGATAGAAGTTGCTTTGTGTAATCCAAAACATGGCCTTAAGAAACAAAAACAAACAAGAAAACCCTGTTGCTGTTGGTTTGGAAGGGAGCTTTGAAAGACGCGTGGCGCCAGATTCACCTACTCCTGCCCACACTGAACTGTAATTCCTTCAGGATGAGTCCATGGACTGCAAGGAGAGGAAGAGGATGGAGGCATTAACACACTGTTGCTTCTGAGACTTGCTTTGTCCAAGTCCTAACGTGGACATTGGAATCCCTGTGGAACAGCATGTTGCAGCCTGTGTCTCATGAATCTAAACCTTCATTCTTGTATCAGTGTGTGAATATGAAACTTGCCCAGGCAGTAAGAACAATGAAGATCATCCTCTTCTTTAATTGCTATGCAGAATCTCTCTTAAATCTGTTTTAGACAAATTAGAGGAAGAAGATTCTATTGTGAATAGTTCAGTTTTCTCGCACTGTGGTTTTGGTGAAAGATGCACACTTTTCTTCGTTCTGCAGGAACTGCAGAAAATTTTCCTCTACTGTTTTCAAATTGAAAAACAGAAGGGCCTTCTGTTCAAATGTTATTTGGGAAAAAAAAAAGCAAAATAGAATAGGATCTGTTTTGTAATGCGGTCTGATTAAAATTGACAATGGTGTGCCGAGAAGCCTCTTGCATATTTTTAGTACAGAAATATATTGTTTAATGTGGACATTTGTTTTTGATGGGTTGAAGCTACGTTTCAGGCAGCATTTGTCAGTCAGTTTTATTTTAGTTATGTTTTTGCACTTTTTATTGTGAGAATACATCTAACATTTACACTCGTAGTGCCTCAAAATAAGAAGGGATAACACAATAGTTTAAAGTAGCCTCAGTAGTGCACATACATTGCTGTATGGAGATATTATCTTTGATCTGTAGATAGAGGTATAGGTAGGTCATGGAGCATGACTAAAATCAAGGGAGGGTTGATGCTGCTCAGTGTCCGTCTTAAATTTTTCTGAAGGCTGTATAGTCAGTGAGGACAGGAGCTGGAATTTGAATTCAAAATTCCTGGTTTACTTGCTCAAGTTTCCTAAAACTGCGTTTCCCTGGTTCTTGTTTCTAATCTGTTTTATTGTTTTACACCACAGTGAACATGGACATTTGTGAAGAGATGGGCAGATAACGCTGATCACTTGTGTCTGCCTAAGGAAGTGCAGGATATGGAGGCTGGGTGTACAGAGGTCTGCATTCAGCACTTGGGTTTCATAGCAGATAGATGGTCTAGCACTTCACCTTCTTAAACTAGCTTTCAAATGCACTGTTACGTACGAGGTGAAAATGAGTTTGATTTCTAACTAGTTTGTGTTTATTCACTTGGCAGTTGTCAGGCCCCAGCTCTGCAGGGAAGTCGATCAGAATAGCGAGTTCACCGCGGGTCAGGACTGGGCAGACTGCGCAAGCAGGCTTGCGTAGTGCCTGCTCTTGCCACACATCGCTCAGGAGGAGCATCTTACCAACTCTAAACTGAAAGTTTTTTTTTTTTTAAAACATTGATTCATTATTGTTAAAATATAGAAGACTAAATATTCTGAAAAAAAAAAAACATAGAAAGGAAAATCAGACATCTGAGAAAGATCTGACTCACGGTAGCCTCCTGTGAACTTTCCACTATAAAACAACCCCATTTAAGGTTTGTCGGAATGTCTCCGTTAGCCTGTGCTCCTCCCTGCCAGTTAGCCTGAGCCCCCACTAGCCATGCACAAAAACCTGACCTGCATTTAGTGGAGTTTTAATGCTCTGAACTTACTTGACTGGGGAAGCTGGTTTTACAAGCAAGCTTTCAGGTGGCCTCAAGCAGCTCTTGTTTTCTGTAGGCATTGTTTGTTATAGAGTATTGGGAGGCTTTTCTAAGCTCAGCTGTGGTAGAATGTGTAGCGTGAACACGTGGACTAAGCATTGCTGGAGTAAATGTCTGCCTAAGGGGAGTGTCTATGGTTGTAGAAGAGTGAGAGAAGAGATCCACTTGGTCCTTCTGGTGCAATACTCTTAACCCCTCCTTGGAACAAGCAAGGCTAAACTGGATCAGGCAAAGAAAGCTGGAGGGCAGCTGGATATGACACAAAATTCATGACTAGTCAAGGCATCTTCCTGTTACTGCCAAAAGGACATTAAAGAACATAACTTCTGAAGACTAGGGTCAGTTTCTATGTTCTGCAGTATAAAATTCTGTTGCAAAAAGCTTTAAGAAAATATTTTGCTAGATAGTCCTGCCAAGTTTGTTTTGCTGAAGATTTTTTGCTGCAATAACTCCTTGAAAAATGAAGCTGAATCTGTCCTTGTCACTTGTTCTGAAAAACAGATGAACTTGGGCTTTGTTTAATCCAGCTCATTCTGCAAAGTTCGTTTGTGTTTGGTTTAAGAAAACCAAGTCATCAGCAGTATGTACTACATATTCCACGCTCAGCCTCGCAAATAGACGCTGTGCAGATTCAGTAGGTCTGACTGCACTTGTAAAATAGTCAGTGTCTTGCTTTGTCCCATTTATTTTGTTTAAACCAAGCAAAGCCAGACTAGAACTTCTTTTGAAAAGCAAAGCCTAATCTTGAGACATAAGTCTTGTAGAAGCCGGTCCATTTAGCTGCAGCTGTATTAAAAAAAAGCCTAAAATTCCGTTCACAAGGAAAATCCTGGTCTTTTGGCAGCTTGTGTAGTTTTGAAAAAATATGTAGAGACCTCTGGTGGGAAGAAATGAAGGAGGAATTTCCTGTGTTAAGTGTAGAAAGTGAAGACGCTGAAGTGGAAGGATCTTGGCTATGGCATCCTCTTGCTGTGCCTGTTTTAATGAAATTTCCCAGCCTTGCTAAGAGTACTGGATGGTTGCAGTGAGGGAAGAACAAGCTTTGTCTTATTTTAGGGGTTTGATGCATATTCCGCAATGAGTTAGGTTGGGAGACTGCTGTTTTGATTCAGAGAGTCTAACGTGGTAATGCTGTGAGATGGTTCAGGAGTCTGTTCACAGGCCTTGTGCAGGAGTCTGCAGTGGAGAAGTGGGAGTAGACAGGCTAGACCAGGTGAACATGTCAGCCATCCTACCTGAATTTGCTGGTGGATGTGTCTTGGCATCTTGTACAACTACATTGAATGGTGTCTGGGTTACAAAGTGTTTTGAATACTGATGGAACTTCCATGATGGAAGTTAAGGGGAGGCAGGGAAGAAAACCCCAAACCCTTCCTGAAATGCAAAGCTTCATCTTGTAATGTACGTCATCTTATAATTAGCTCAGATGGGTTTTATCTGCACGGCATTTTATTTTCTTCTTAATGTTTCTGGCTTTTGCAATCAGTGCTGTACCTTCACTCAGTGAAAGCACTCATTTGGCAAATGCATCAACATATAACATCATTCTTACCAGCATCTCTAGGCCTGTTTAAAGCATCGGCGGTGACTTGACTGCACTTCCAGGAGTTGGAATTTCATTGATCATGACCAACAGGAAATTCTGAAGGAAAAAAAACTTAGTACAAGGCTTGTGAAAGGCCGTTGATTAATTCCTTGGCTAATGGTAATACACAGCATAGTGTAGGTCCCAGTGCAGAAGACTGCACTTGCAAAGAGAGCTTTTCAAAATAATTATCTGTAAAATGAGGAAAAGTAACGTTCATCCCAAATTAATCGTGGTGTAGAACCAATCCCATGTATTTTTAAGAGACCAGTAGAGAGCCTTGATAGCATTCCAGCAGTCGTGTAGAAGACTCTGTGCTGGTGGGGAGGGAGTATTGGTTCCTAATGAAAACCTCGCACGTCATGCTGGTATGCACAATGCAGAGGGGACAAAAGGTTTTGGTTTTTTTTTTTTTAAATTCTTATCAGAAGTACTTTGACATCAGTCCTCAAGTAATTATTTTTATCCTTCAATAGGTGCATCTGCATGCTATTGTGCTAACACTGCTGCTTCTCTTGTTAATTATACTCTTTTAAGCTTGCTTCACAAGACTAATCTAGCAGCCTGTGATAATTAATGCAGTTCAAATCAAACACAGTAAAAATAAAACAAGCTCAACCAAAAAAAAGGCAAAAATAATAATAAAAAAAAGGCAAACCCCAACACTTGGGCAATTAGATGCCAAAACAAACATGCAGGCTGTAGTGTACATACAAAAAAGGTACCTTGTGCGTTACAGGCATTTAAAGATTATTGAATATTATTAAATGTAATGATACCTTGTTACAAACAAATACTGTTACCTATTTTTTTTCTCCTTTCACGAAAGGGTTGTTAGTAATTGGTCTTGCCATTGGCTTCAGTGGCCATAATTAAAGTTAAGTGCATTTGCAATTCTTTCTAGCAACAGATTCTAAACATGTCTTCTGTAGTTTTCTGTTATCGAGTGGTAAATTTGGTGGAGAAATAGGTCCTGGTTAATGATACCTGCTTCTGCTAAAAGGTTTACAAAACACGAGCTAACAGGAGACTGATTTTATGTCCTTCTTTGACAAATGGTGTTTGGAGAGTTCTGTAATCAAAATATTGTGCCAAATATTTCCTGGAATGATCAAACCAAACCCCAGAAGACCTTGAATCTTGCACAATCTCCTTTTCAATCGGTGAAATTTGCGGCGTATAAGGTGATGAACAGATCGCATGTTTTTTTCCAGTCTGTGGAATGTTTTTATTACTTTATTTGAAAATTGTGGATATGGCAAAGTCTGGTTCCAGTATTTTATCTTATTTTTCTTTTTAAATCAGTTGCTGCAATGAGAGAATTGGAGATACCAGAATCATGGCTTCCATCTGATGGGAGAAGCAGGCATGGTTTTTAATTATGGATGTTTTATTAATCTGTATTTTAAATCTCTTTTTAGTTACTAAGTATGCAGGGCAATGATGAAGCTCTTTTTCTGAGCCACAAACTTTGAAATCATAATCTTCCCTGCTTCTTTGCTGAGTAAGTTTCACTTGTAAATAATAAAATAAGCTTACTACTATAAATTGCCTTTCTTCAGGAATAGTTTCTTGTGAACCACACAAAAATGAGTAAATAGCAAATACAAGTTTATGGTAGGCTTTATAAAATACGATCTTTTGGATGCAAACTGGATCCTTCAGTACCAGCCGCTGGGTCCCTGCCTTTCATGGTGGCAGTGTCTGATGCCCCAGTGCTGCTGTCTTCCTTCGGCTCCCCCTCCCAGGGGGCTGCTGCTACTTTGGCGATGCTGCATACTAGCATGGGGTGAAATGCGAAGCACCACCAAAGCAATCATGTTAGGTTCCAGTACAGTATTAAATACTCCCACTGAAAGGTTGGTGGTGTTGAATTGTATAGTTTGAAGCAATTAGCGTGGAGATGTAGCTGTTCAGCTAAAACCCAGTTCTTTCCCCCACCCCAACCCCATCATCTGAGGGTTAGTGGTGTGTTATTCCTTACCTTAAACGTACTGGCTTTGCTGAAGCTGAGTAAGTGACTATCTAAAACCTGGTGGGTTTAAAAGAATGTGAAATGTTGTTCATGCAGCACAGGAAATTAACTTTTAAATTTTTTTTTATAGCTGACCATTAGTATTTGTTCAGCTTGCACCGTTGTGGATTTTGTGTTTGGAATGATCTCTGAGTTTCAAAGTAAATTTATAAGGGAGACTAAACTGGTCTTCAGCCTAATTCTTCAGAAGGGATTTTATTTGCTTTTATGGTTGGTTAATGAGCAGCCCGGGTTTATGATGTTGAAGGAGGGGAGAAGTCTGAAGTAGGAAATATTAATTAAATACTTTAAATGAGCAAACTGCATTATGTGGTTTTGGCTGTTTCCTAGCACTGAGACATCACTAAACCTTGAATGCGAATTTGCTGATTAAAATATGAGCTGGGCTTTTTCTTCTAGAAGTATATTGGCATAAAAGAGCAATGAACAGATTGTAGAAGAGAAGGTTGCTCTTGGCTTCATTTGTAAAACAGTTCTAAGGAGATATTTTTAAATTGTTGGATTTGTGACTTTCTTGAAGAAAATCCCTTAAAACTGCTGTTCTTCGTGTTTTATTTCAGTTAAGTATGTGGTATACTTAGTGGGGAAACTCATCTTTTGGGATTTTTTTTTTCCTTCTCTTCTCTCCCCATTCTATTTTGCTAAATTTTCTGCCTCCATATTGTGATGGCCTTCCTCATTTTGTTTTGGCAAAGTACCTCTGGATGTGGATTTCTCTCATGCTTGAAGCTGAAGGAGCAAAGTATACTTAGTACTTAACAAAATAAATATACTGGTGGAAGAGCCTAGGGGAGCAAGTGCTGGTCATGCTCTTCCATCAGCGTAGCTTGGTCTTCTCAGTCTGAGTTGAGACTCTAGTTGGCTTTTTCATGTTAGTGTATTTCTTTATATTCCTGGCAGAGGGAGTTCTGCAAAATTGGGAAATAAATCCAGGCTTGGTGATAATTGTGTGTGTATGTGATGCAGACACAGCTCCTGCTGGAGAACTGCATTGAAGCATCAGCTGTCTCTGACAAACTGTGTAAAGCCAAGCAAGCAATGGTGTGGTTTAAAATTAAATGAAAGAATTAGAATTAAATGTAAGGTCAATTACCAACCTGGGACATGCTCATACCAGTATCACAGGAGATGACTGTCAAGTCTTACTGCCCATCTCTGATAATTTTTTTATTTTATTTTTTTCTGTCCAGACTTGGAAGGATTTCTGCATTGAGGCTTGTCAGCCCTTGACAATTGCTTTATGCTACTTAGTTTTTCAGAATAACTGTGTTGTGTCTACATATAGCCTCTTTACTCTTTTCTTTTTTTGAGGCATCTGGCATAGCCACGAGTCTCTTCTAGAGTACCCTGTAATGAAAAAGTATCTGCGTTGCAGGAATGTAGGTGTGGATTCATTCCTACTTTGAATTGACTCACTTTGGCGCTGACACTGACACTCCTCCTGTTTCCTCACTTTGCTGTCTTCTCGTGGCCCATTTGTTTGCACACGTGTATAACTGTTCTTGGGCCATCTCCATCGGGGGCTGGCCTCCTGGTTTAGATGTTGCACCACGTGGAGTTGGGTGTGCTGCTTCACTTTTCCAGCTCGTGGCATGTTTCCCCCCTGGGGAGATGATCCAGTGCCGTTGTAAGAAAAAAACACTTGTGATGCTAAGATAAATAAGACAAGATCAAAACAGATCTAGAGGGACAAAGCAGCATTACCGTTACCTGAGCTGGAGCTGCAGGAAAGGAAGGGACCTGGGTAGGATCCTTCTTAGCCTCCTTCACGGGATCTCTGGAAACCTGAGTGGTCTTCTGATGAAAACTTGTGGAAATATACTCTTGAAATCCATGTGTTGGAATTCAATGTTTTCATGATCTACTAAGTATACCATGAAGAATGTCTTTTTGTCTCTTACATGTTTCTGATGGTGGGTATTCCTGTACAGCTGAGAAGGCCAAGGCCACTGCCAACTATAGTGGCTGGCTGCCCTGGCGAGAAGGAACAGGGAGGAGACATGCTGCCAAGCACTGTGTCCCTTTAGGTGAGAGGGAGAAGAGGTGGAGAGCTGGTGGCAGCGTGGACTTGTGCTCTTCCCATTAACCTATGCAGGTGTTGTCCTGCCTTTTCCTACTGAAGCTGCTATTTGTGTGACTCCTGGGACACAGAGTCCTGCTCTCAGACAGAGGGTTGTCTTCAGTGTAGCTGTCAGCACTGCAGAAGTGCATATTCTTTTTCCTTTTTTTCTTTTTTCTTCCCTGACCCCCTTGCCCCTCCAATTTTGGCATTTTTTTGTGTTCAGAGGCAAGCTCAGGATTGAATGAGTCAAGGTTAAATTAAATTTGGTTCACAAGCTAGTTTCTGAAATTAGAATAAGTCAGCTTTAAAGTGCAAAGTGAAATAACTCCAGAAAAAATTGTTTTATTTTAGGCATAGGTTTGGATTGCTTTGCTTCAGGTAAATTGCTTGGGGGTGGGTTTTTTCCTGGTGGCACACACAGCTCCCATCAAAGTGAATGGGGGTGTGTGCCAGCAGATGAGAATCTAACGCACCCAACGCCAAGTGAGCAAAGAGCTTTCGAAGTGCAACAGGATGACCTCATTACCAAGCAAGATTTTGCAGGAGAAGCCACCAGCAAGAGCCAACCTACTGTTTAGGTCACCTAAACAAGCCATAAGAGTGAATTTACACAGTTTAAAATGCAGTTGATTATTTCACTTTCAATTTATCCCAACCTGGAAATTAATATTAAAGGAGTAAGGTGTGATACAGAATAGCAAATAAAAGCCAGTGTCCTCATTTCCTTCACAGGATCTGCCTTTAACTCTATTTTTCAGGGGAACTTCAGTTCTGGTGGGGTTTAAATGTGAATCATAGGTGATGTAGTTTTACTGTAGCCTGCAGAAATGATGAACAGCTTCATGGGAAGGTATATAATGTGATGGTAGCCAGCATTTCAGTGCTTAAAAAGAACTCTCAGACTATTAAACCAGTTGGGTTTTCACTTGAAAAGTTAGTTATGAAGTAGATACAGTCTCCCTGTGATAAAATACTAGGATAGCAGTGTGAACACTGCTTTTTTTTATTCAGAATACTTGTGTGGATTATTTTGAGTGCATCTTATAAAGAACGCTTTGAGCGCATCGTAGCTTGACTTTTCCTCAGTAATGTTAACTCCCCCCCCCCCCCCCCCCTTTTTTTTTTAAGAAAAAACGTTTTTTTTCT
>NW_008825099.1:514365-536832 GCF_000699105.1 Pygoscelis adeliae
AAACAGGTTTTGCTATTGGCTTTAGAAATGCAAGGATTCTTACAGTAGTGTCTCAAAGCTGAGTAGCAATTTTTTTTCCAGGCAGAGTCACAGCTTCAACACTTTTAAGTGGAGATGTGAACTCCATTGAAAATTGTTTGCGGGTGGGTTTGCAGTCAGCCTTGCTGATGGGAGTTGGGTCATCAGCCAGGAAACAAAGCTGGAATGGAGGGTCAGGAGTCTCTGGAAGAGGGGACATGGGTCTGGAAGCGGGACCAGAATTGTGGTCATACAATGGGAAGTGTACCATGGGCCAAAAAAAAAAAAAAAAAGCCTGGAAGTTAGGTCAATATCAAAAATCACTCGGAGACAATTGCAAAACTAATAAGGTAGAAGTAATAGGGCTGTAACTATTAACCAAGAAATCTTAAGAAATTTAAAGAGAAAATAGTTTGTACTGGAAATGTCCTTTATTGAGGTTTCCATCCACATTCATTAGAAATACCAAATAAACAATTGCTTGGAGAGCTGTACTGAATTTTGGCATGCTTCTGAGTGAAAGTTGAGGAAGTGCTGATTTATCTGTCTATGGTCATCCAAGGAGATTTTGAGGAGTAATACAGGACTCGATTCTCTTGTTGTTTGAGATCTTTTGGGGGTGAAAAAGTGAAATTGCCTGTCTTCTTTGCTGCTTAGCAGTACCTTTTCAATATATCTGCTTTGAAATTCAAACTAGAGTTTGCATTGGTGTTTATTTTGGGTACTGGATTGTTTCCAAGGTGTCTCTTAAAGAGGCTGGATCCTGTTCTCTGCCCCATGGAAGAGTTTCTGCTCAGGTGCACTGCTGGCTCTGGGGAGATGCCCGCAGGCAGGGAGAGCAGGAGGAGAAGGATGACAGTAGTGTGCGAATTGGAGGACAGCCTTTTTCTAAAAATACAGCATTATTTTTCCTGTTAAATGACTGGTGCTGAGAGTGATTTTTAGATGAGCTATTTTTAAGAGATAATGTATCCACTAAGGCTGTCATTATGTATTGCAAGCGTTTTAATATAAACTGTTTACATATTGATTTTGTTGTAAATTAAGCTGTTTCTTCCTTATCTTCAACAGGCAGCCAGATAAACTAGTGGTCGTTTGGACAAGAAGAAGCCGAAGAAAATCCTCTAAGGTTAGTTGATTGCTTAGTAAGTCCTAACTACAGTGACAAGAAGGGTCAGCTGTTTGAGGGACTGGTTTCTTGAGTGTGGGGAGCAGCCAAATAAATGAGAAATATTTTAATTGTTTTTCTTTTCTTTTTAACTCAGTTTAGCTGTGAAGTTCAGAATAAGCTGCTGTAGATGTCAATGCTAATCTATGGAAACAATTAACTCTGATTTCAGCTTTGGTTATTTGTTTAGCAGAACTGTATCATCATCAGTTCAATTTAAGTTATTAATTGCTACACCTAATTAGGAGAATCTGTTTCACTACTAGAAGTATATTAAACAATAAGAAAAAAAGTAATAAAGAATCTGACATCACTGCAATAGGGAGATAAAGTCTGAATAAGAGGCTATTTCACAACTAGAAATACTACAGATCAAAAAGAATAAATGCAGGCTCTTTAAGTCAGTAGTGTATATTTGAATTAAATTTTAACATTTTACTTCCACAAACACTGTGAGGAAGCATGTGAATTTGTGGCTAATGACTTGGTCACCTGAGGAAAGGGGAGCTCCAAGTGAAGTCTGCCCAGTATTGGGGGATTCATAACGTTTGTCTTGCATGCGGTTGCGTTTTTTGATGTGTAAAAGTTTGCTAAGTAGAGTAGCCCTCTCTTCTGCAAGGTTCACCTTACTTTTCCTGCAGTAAGACATCTGAAAGCCTTATGAGATTACTGTCTTTTTGTTAAATGGTGCTCAGTTTGTCTAGACTGCTGAATTTTACTGCTCTGACAGTAAGATGCAGTTAGCCTGTATGGAGCCTCCTTTGCGTCTGGGGCGAAGGGAAAGGCGAGACAGTCTGGGTGTGTGGCTTGGTTTCCATAGAAAATGAAGCTTAAAAAACCCCACAACACTCTCCATTTACACTGAGATTGAAACAAATGGCAAGCATTTCTAAACCTCTGCAGTGTGTAATATGACAATGTCTTGTATGGTATTGTATTATTGACTAATAAGAGTAAAATCTTCTGTCAATCCTAGCAGTCAGTTGTTGCCCAGGGAGGTGGGGAGCCTTTATCATGCATACAGCAGGCAAGCAAAGGCCTTTGAACACTGGTCGTATTGCAGGTTTTCTTTTGTTGCCTTGTGTCTTCTGGTGTAGGGCTGTCCCTAATCTGTCCAAAAGCTTGCGAAGGGCAACACGAATGAGCTGGGGAAAAGAAGTGTCCTAACCACTGGGCAGGTTTGCAGGGGGAAGGAGTGTGTGCTGGTTTCCTCCGTTCCCAGGAACATCTCCTTTTCAGGATAACTCAGCTGCACTTGCGTGTTCCTTCTCCCCACAGCTGTGGCCTCTTACCCTGGATGGGCTTATGGCAGATGGTCTTGTCCAGAGGGGAAGTTTTGGAACTCAGCCTTTTAATAAATCTTTAACACTTCAGTTAAATAGAGATGGTCTAAGCTTTTTTTGGTGTATGCATGTAATTCAAAATGATACTTCCAAAAACTCTGGGATGGTGGAGAGAGGGCACCCATGATAGAGAAGATAGCTTGAAATAATTATATGTTGAAGAACTTAAATGTTTAGAAAATGTGATATACAGTTTCCTACCCTACTCAGAGACTCTTGGGTTTTTTTACTGGTGGTACTCTTTCTCTGACTTCTTTTTCTGATTGTCATGCATATTTGCTGTATTTTGTCTTTCAACTTGAGGTCTAAGCTATTCTAAACTGTTTTATCTAAAGACTGCTTACTGACTGAAAGTGACTGCACAACCAAATGCCTACTCCAGTGTGTGCGTCCTAAATTCTACTTTAGGGTATGAAAACCCAAAGGTGTTACCTGGTGAGTAAACAAGGGTGTGAACTTAGTCTGGCACCTTTTCCAAGATAACTGCTCCTGGTTCATATTTTTACTCTTCAGCAAAGCCAGTCAGACTGTTCCTCTTTCGTTGAAGGATAAACTTATTCAAGT
Source organism: Pygoscelis adeliae (assembly GCF_000699105.1). NCBI lineage: Eukaryota > Metazoa > Chordata > Aves > Sphenisciformes > Spheniscidae > Pygoscelis > Pygoscelis adeliae. The sequence goes on from NW_008825099.1 coordinate 517,459, forward strand.
TACCTTGAATAGCATGGTATATATCTAGGCAGTAACTGCTGATGTACGGTGTCTGTTGTGGCTTACCCTGTGATAACTTTTCTATTTTAGCTTTGTTTAATTTCTGTAGAATAGAGAGAGAAAAGATAATATAGAACAGTAAATTCAATACGTAACACAAGCACTGAACCCTAAAAAGCTTGGTGAAAAGCAAGGTACGTGTCCATGAATGACTGGTTTGTTGAGGTTCAGAATATGTTCAGAAACAGAAGCCCTAACAAAAGTCCAGTAGGGCTTTGAAGTGACGGGTTTCTGCCTGTGGTGTTACGGACATGATGCCGTAGGCTCCAGTGCAACATTTCACTGAGGCAAGAGGATTTTATGACGCTAGCTCAGCTTTTTGGTCTTGAAGTCTTTTCAGCTGGGCCATAAAGTTCCAGGATCTGTCTTCCTGTGAGTGTCCTCTCTTTTGGTCACCAGGCAATAGAAGCAGCTCTTGAATAAACTGGCAGATTTACCTGAGACTCAGAAGAGTCTTTTGCTAACTAATACATGCTTAATAAGATCCCACAAAGATATTTGAAAGAGGCTGAGTGGCCCTGAGGCCTGGGCAGAGGATAGAGTTAATTTTAAAGCTTAGGTAGTTGATATGATTTGAGCTGTTTGGGTCCAAGAGTGTAGATCAATAAATGTTCTTGATCTCTTAGCCATCCTGCTAGTAAAATACTTTATTCAACATTTTTGTTTCATCTAATTGCTTTCTTGGAAGCAAGTCAAATGAATATTTCCTCTTATTTTATTTTTGATGGACACTGGGCTCAGTGAGTACAAAGCATTATTAATTTTCTGTGTTTTTCAGCTGCTTTGAGAAGGAGGAGGAGGAGAGGGATGAGGTCTTACCTTACTGTAAAGATGTTGTAAAGACTTCTTCGGGATAATAAAGGATATCCCTATGTTAGTTCAGACTCACAGAACGGTTGAGGTTGGATGACCTCTGGAGGTCATCTGGTCCAACCCCTCCGCTTAAGCAGTGCCACCTAAAGGTGGTTGCCCAGGACTGTGTCCAGATGGCTTTTGAATATCCCCAAGGTGGGAGACTTTACAACCTCTCAGGGCAACTTGTGTCAGTGCTCTGTCACGCTCATGGTGAAAAAGTGTTTCCTGATGTTCAGTGGGAACCTTCTGTTTCACTTTGTGCCCACTGCCTCTTGTCCTGTCACTGGGCACCACTGAGGAGAGCCTGGCTCTGTCTTCTTTGCACCCTCCCTTCAGATATTTATATGCATCTATAAGATCCCCCCCCCAAGCCTTCTCTTCTCCAGGCCAAACAGTCCCAGCTCTCAGCTTTTCCTCCTATGAGAGATGATCCAGTCCCTTAAACATTTTCATGGCCCTTTGCTGGACTCTCTCCAGTAGTTCCATGTCTCTCTTGTACTGGGAAAGTACAAGAGATATGTCATCAAAAAATGTGGTGCAACTTGGAAGATGGTATGATGGTATTACGGACGTATACTGAAACTGGCCTGCTTAACTAATGTAATCTTAAAATACCGTTGAGCTGAAAGCCGAGTTCTTGATGTCCTTTGAAGCCCTTATTTTTGTGGTTTTCTATGATTTTGATATGCCTTCTGGCCCACATACTTTCTTTCCAAGTAAACTACTAGAGTGGTCCCTCAGTTAGAAGAAATCATGGGAGACATCGTGTGCAGGAGTCTGAGTATTTTAGTTGTTACTGTGGGAAACATAGGATAGGAGCTGTAGATATGTTAAATTATAGTAAGTTTCAAAGTGTTGCAAATAAACAGCAATAACCATTTAGAAAGAGCATTTAAATGGCAGTCTGATGGATGGATACAGGACCATAAATGTATCCAGCAGTTACTGACCTTAATGTATATTTAAGTTACTTACAGCTCTATTCTGGGATCCCCTCTGTCTGGGCAAGTCTGATTTTGATGCTTTTCAAGAGGCATGTCAAGACAAGATGGCTCTGTATAGCTGGGCATCTTCATTGTGTGTGCCAGGAGTTTACAGAAGATGGTGATTTGTAGTCTTGCTATATTTGGTAGAATTACTGAGCAATCCTAGAACCAAAATGAAGTTCCAGCTTGGGGTGGGGAGCGGAAGTCAACATTCTGCTGGTGCAAATGTTGTCTTACTTCAAAATCAGGTACGTGGGGCTTGCCACAATTTTTCAAACCTCATTTAGATGGTTACCAGTCTCCATAGTTCACAGAAGGTGGAGCTTGTGGCAGTGGACTTGCTTAACTATTCCTGTTTGGTACCCTGTCACACTGGCATGTTGTTCCCAGGTTTTCAGGCCATGGGCTTTTGGACTTGGCTTTTTTTTTTGAGTGGGGGAGGAATGTCTTTGTTCTAGTGTAGAACAAGGGAAAAATGTGTTGTAAATATGTTTACCTTCATTTCACTGAGATGCTCTCGCATTTCCAGGCTTTGAACTAAGAAATTTCAATTTGAAAAGAGATGCTGTCGTGATGTCAAGGAGATACTTTCTGCTATTCCTGTGAACACATACAGGCTTGCAGTTGAATTATACGCCTCTGAAGAATCAAATTTGCACTTGCTTCTCAGAGCCTGACAGAATTATTCTTCAAAGATCCTTTTTGTATCAAAGCTGAAAGAAGGTGCCTTGCTTGTGATTTCAGCACTTCCGCTGCAGGTTTATTGAAAACTGTTTAAACAGAGAGGAGAAGGAACAACGTTGGGAATGGGGGAAGGACTTAACAGTGAGAGCAGAGCCAAGAGAAGCAGAGGGACAGGGAATAAAAAGGATCTATATGTAGGGAGTAAAAAGGATCCCTTGTTGTCTACAACAGCAGCCCGCCCAGTCTTTTTTCAAGGATATGCCATCAATAAGCAGCAGTTGGGTCACCTGTTTTGCTGTCCTAGGCAATCTGTTGCCTTTTCTGGCTACTTCGTTGCCTAGTGCCAGCCCTGCTTGTCACTACCAGCTTCTTCACTGACTGCAGTTACAAAGGCATGTTGTGACTCTGATATGCTGATGACTGCCTGGGACCAGCGCAGTTCAGTAGCGGCACTCCTGGGGCTTCTCGATTTATTAGTAAAGTAAGGAAATTGTGTTGGTTTGCAAATGCAAGCGGTCAAATTAGGATGAGCCATTCTAATGGTTGGTGTGTACCCTTTTAGGTATATGATATAGTCTTTAAGGCAACTGCAAATTGTTTTCCTACAGCATTGCTGCCTCATTAAGCAGACAGTGGTTAGGGAGAGCATGAGGACTGAGTGGTGAGCAAAACTGCTTAATCGATAAAGAAGTTGGAGTGTGGTTGTTAAAGAAGGTATAGGACATGAGCGGAAAAGACTACCTCACTGTTATGTGGTTTAATGCTGCCGTAGTGAATTCAGTTTTGTCCCATCCTCACCTACAAAGTTCCTGACCGAGGCTAGATAGATTATTAAAGCTAGATTTGATATATCTTTCCATTTTGTGGGTGTCTGGGGCATGGGGACTAACTTGCAGCAGTGTTGAGCGGCCATCATTGCACTTAAAGTGGAAAAAAGTCTGCTTTGGAAAACAAAACAAAAGGTTGTTTCATGCTTAATCCCTATAAAGTAAGGTCCTAGATGATTTAAGCAGACCATACAAAATTAGTGGAAACTGGCTAGTCTTTTGCTGCTTGTAAATTGGGGACCATAATACCCTTCTTTTTTCCAGGAATCCTGTAAAGTTAAATTTTGGTGACGTTCTGAGGTGCAGTGATGGATGTCCCAGAAAACTATGACAAAAATAAATCTGCGTTCTGTTCTATTTTTTTTTAATATGAAGCCCAATAGATAAGGCTAGAAACTGCTTGATGAGAAGGCGAAGAGGCTCTTTACCTGAGCATCATCTATTGTGGGCAGTGAATAAGGCAAGGTTTGGTGAAAGACATAGCACGAATCACATATTTACGGAATGTCATGAATGCATATGTGTGAAATTAAGTTTGAACAGCCCAGTGCTAGAGAATCTGTTTCCTAGTGAAGACGAGGTTTTGCTCATTTTACAAGCACAGCAGTCTTTCTGTAGCTTTTTAGCAGTAATACATGGATGCATAATTGCAGTTGTGCTGTACACAACTTACTTACATGTGGATGCTGATGAAGACATTCATGGGAAGACCTGTGGGAATCTGCTAAGTTTCCTCATCTCCTCTCAATGAACACTGACAGGAGTGGGTTGAATGAAGGCTGCCTGGCGTTGCCAGAGCTTTGAACTTTCTTCTTTGACATGTGCTGGGTTTTTTGGACTGCATCCCAGGTCGGGAGTGCAATGGGAGCATAGTTCTGGTGCCCAGCCTCTTTTAACTGAAGGGCCAAGCACAGTGATTTCAGGATGATCATGGGTATGCAAGCTGTAGTCTGGAGTGCGGTCTTTAATTTGTATCCTCCCTTTGTGATACTGAGCTATGGTACAGAAGAAGCAGCAGCCATCCACAAACTGCCAGCTGAGGTTTCCTTTGGTGTGGGGGAATCGGCAGCTTTTCCCAGTCCATTCCTTTTCCAGCGGGTCCGTTAGCAGCTGGATCATACTGACCTCTGACTGTCCCCAGATAATGTATGGCTTTGGTGGGACTCATCACACAGAGCAAATCAGAGCAATGCTCAGACTTCACAAGCCACACTGCTGGCATGGAGGCACCAGATGAAGGATCTGGGTGCCTAATGTCAGCTCCTCCTCTTTGAGTTATTAATTTTTTTTTTCTCTTCCTGTCTAAGTGTTCTGCCTGGATAACACTGAAGAAGAGGGACTATCCTTACAAGCTGAGCTGCGCTAAGCACTGTTGGAGCCAGTCGAGCTCCTGCTTGGCTCTTGTGCCCTGAGCAGCCTGTCACAGAGACAAGTAGCAGGACTGGTCTGTTCATAGGCAGTTGGTAAAAATTTTATCAGGGAAAGAAAAGCAGCAGCTCGCTGGCCTGCAGTAAAGCCACTCCTGGGGCTGCAGATGAGGAATAGTTGTAGGTCTGGTTACAACTTTTGCTTTTAAAAAACAATATTGAGGGCTTGGCTATGGGAACATATTTTTGATTCATAAATATAAACTGTTCCATAATTTGCAGCAGGCTTAAACTATTATGGTCAGCTCTAGGATCTTACAGGAAAGTAACTTGCAATTATCCTGCACAACAGAGGCAGGATGAGACGAGGCGGTAGTGAAGAAGGGAGAAAGCAGATGGGTAACATAAAGCATCTGGAAGGGTAGGCTCTTGAAATAATGTAATGTTTTGTTTTTGAAAGGTCAGGAAAGATATTTTTGCAGACACAAGGAAAACTGTAAGCAGCAGTGAGCACAGTTGGTCGTGATAGGAATGGTGTATGTGCCAGTTCATGAAATCCCCTACATATAGGGGCTGGAGAAGTGACTTCCATAATGTACTCTAGTTAGCTGATTTACCTGCATCTGCGTTTGGTTCATCACTTCATCATGAAGAATATAAGTCCCTGATTTGGGGCTGTCTTCAACTTTGGTTTTTTTACTGATTGTTCTGTTTATGTTCTATAATCTAGATAGCTGAGCAGTGACTGTAAGGAATGTTTATATTCGGTCTCTCTCATGTTTCATTTTTGTGTCTCCCCCCCACCCCCCCGGAATTGTATAAAAAATTCTGGTGTAGGTTTAGTAGGGTTTTTTGTTTTTGCTACCTCCCCTTCCTCCCTGTAAGAGGATGACACTGGATTTATAAATGTTTATACACTTTCTTATATTACAGAGAATTTGATAGTAACTGTTTTTTAGATTGGAGGAGAGTGCTTCAAAAATAAGTGTTTATAAAATTACCTGGTTTGTTCCAAGTTCTGCAGAAATGTATTTATATTTTGGAAAGCTGTGCAATGTCATCATCTTCTCCAGCACCTCTACTAATTGCCATCGTCCAAGTTTGCCCACAGAGTGGGAGGCAGTTTCGCATGGTCAAGGTCAGCCCCTCATGAGTAATTATAAGGAAAGGTGGTGTACCAAAGGCAGCCCTCGGGTGAGCTAGTCTCATCTTTTAGTCAATCAATGTATTGCCGTATGTTGAACTAGGTAGAGTTGCTTTATAGTCTTCTGTAACGTTTCCCGTTTTGGTACAAGAGTTTCAGCAATGACGGGAAACGTTACTTTTACAGTTAAGCCCACTCGTAAAGCAAGCCCACTCTGTGCTCCCCAGCAGAAACTACTGGAGAACAAGACTTGAGTTTGTCTAGCCTGTGCATGAGCTGAGAGATGTGTGAGGTCCTGCTGTTTCACACAATCAAAAAGTAGATACTTACCGAGAGTGGAGAGACTGTACCTTGCTGATAATAGCTTAAGTATTACTAAATGTTGAGAATTTGCACAAACATCAGAGCTCTCTCTTTGTGTTTGAAACTATTGACTATTGAAGCCTGCTTGACAATAGATTCAGTATTTTCAGGAGTGTTTCACTAATTTTGAGTACAGTTTGTAGGCCCTTTGGTGTATTGTATGTGCATTATCATATGGAACGCTGGACACTTTCACTATCTGGCCCTGTAAGTTGCTGATTTTAATCTATTTTTAAAGATTCTTTCCTTCTCATTGGAACCAGAGGCCAAAACTGCAGAGGTATCAAGTCTGTGTTTCCAATTCAAGCACAGCAGAACAGTTGTTGTGATGTTCAAAACATCACAAACGGTAGATTGCAAAGCAGGCTGTCTGGATTGTTTTAGAGAGAAAACTGGGGAAAGATCTCAAAACTGGGTAGCCTGAAGTGCTTGTGCCAGTCTGTCAGCTCACCTCCACGTTCTTTCTTAAACAGCTTTCTTCCTCTTAACAGTCATCGGTTTTGTGCCAGAGCAATGCTGTAGGTTGGACAATGTCATTCACGGCCCTACTCTATTTATAGGGTATTTCAGCAACCCCTCCTGTAGCTCCTGTTTCCTGATTTAAAAGAGCTTTCATGGTACGTCGTCTCCTTTCATTTTCCACTGGCAGAAAAAGGGAGGAGTTGAGTTTCTCCTTGAAATGCAACAGAGCATTTCTGCTTCTCTTTAAAGGCCATGGCTCTTGTTCCTCGGATTTAAGAGACGAGTCTGCAAGGGGAGGGCTGTGGGTGAGGCACCCGTTGACAGTGGTCACTTTGCTTGGCTGCTTCTCTCACTTTGGCTTTGGAGACAAGGGGAGATGGCTAGTGAAGACTAGTAGGAGGTGAGGAAAAAATGGGTCTAGAAGGCACAACCCAGTGGGAGATTGAGTTAGAACTGTGCAGATGCAGCGCCTTGCCTTGGCTGAGCCCTGACAGTAATTGCCTGTCTGGAAGTGTTGGCAATTTTGCTGTGCGGAGGTGGCCTGGTACAGCTCACATATCAAAGTTGAGGCTTAAAATTTGAGAGTTGAAAAGGTTTTTTTGATATAGGCCAGACGTAACTTCAAGAAACTGCAACACAGAGGTCCCTGACATGAGAAATATTGCATTAGAATAACACTCTTCACTTCATAATTTTAAATTATCATCGTTGTTAGCCCTTCCTCTGTGTTTTCCCCCCTTTGCTTTCCCATTTCCCTTTCTCCTTCCCAACAACCCAGACATAGTTTTGATGTTATCTTTTTCTGTCACGCTGTTTGTGTGGTACAGTGTTTATTTTTCAAAGCCAAAGGAGGATTTAATAACATTCAGCTGATCACAGAACAGCTTTGCTTTAAAAGCTCATTAGCTAGGGCTTGTCTCCTGGTTGTTGCTTTCAGTGACATGCTTGTCACAGTGACAGAAAATCATATGTATCCTTGTGTATTTATTGTGTCTCAGTAACACTCCTGGTGACAGGCAATGCTGATAAAGGGCTTGAAGTAAAGCTTTGCCTGCACCAGTGAATGCTCATTTTCTAGTTGTGGGTTGTTTTTTTTTTTTTTAATAAATGGAACAAGTGATCGTGAACTGAGCAGGCTGTCAGTGCCTGGGCCTTGGACATTGAAAGTTTGACATAATTGTCAGTATTGGCCAAAACCAGCAGGAAGGCACAGGTTCCAGACATGCCATGAGCTCTTACTAGTTGTGTGAAAATTGGTATCTGGAGAGAGGACGGAGTGCCCCTATGGGGAAGAAGGTGATTTATCTTACAAGATGCTACACGAGGACAGGCTAGCTGGTAGGTGAGTGTGTGCCTGGCTCTGGATCACTGCTTTGTGCCTGCTGAATATCCTCATCAGGTGAGCTGAGAACAATGGGAGGGACTGCGGGTCCTGTGAAAGGAAGATGTAAGCTGGAGCTCTAGTGGCTGTGGTAGGGATGACAACTGGTGTGGTGTGTTTTGCTGCTCACAAAACACCTTTTTCTTAAAAAATACACTTGCAGAGTAAAGCTATGAACAGTGTTGTTTGCTCAGTTATTCAGAAGTTTATCCAGGCCTGCTTTAGGATAATGAGATTAGGCTGAAATTTGTGGAGTTAAAAATAGTAGAAATTGCGTTCTTTCAAGTTGCTCTTCTTTAAATTCCTTTTTTTCAGGTGCCCCAAGTCATGTTATTTAAGTTTACTCTGCAAGCACAAAGTATAGAAACTTACTGAAATTTCTAATCTAATTAGGCATCTTTGGGAGCTGGGGTTTTAAGCAGAACACCAAAGATGGAAAAACTTGTGATAAAACCACAGGAGAGCTGGCAATGTTTGGCAAGAAAACAAAAATAATGGGGTGGAAATGAGTGTGCTGTGTGCATGTAGCTGTCAAGGCAGGTAGGGCTCTCTTCTCTGGTGGCTGCGCAGGCTGGAGTCTGCCAGCAGCTTTGCTGTTCTTCAGATTCATCTCTCTTCCCAACTCCTCTCCCTCTCTGCTGCCTTAGCAGTTATTGTCACCTGTAGTTAATCTGCAGACCTCTGTTTTGTGAGGATTGAGGGCTTAGAGTAAGAGCGAGTCTACAGGAGGTACCTGTGATACTGCGGGCTCCGGTGAGCCCTCTTGCATTCAGCTGGGCTTTCATGAAGCAGTAGGCATGTGTGATGGGGCTGTCAGATATGAACCTGGCATGTGGAATACACACTGCTTACAGTACAGAGCAGCAGATCACATTGCCTCTATGTGATTGAATGGGCCTGTTTCACCATCTTTGTCTTTCCCACCTTGGTATAGCAAAGTCATGTTTAAAGTTGTCCAGGTTACCTTAGGGTACCTGAGAGCCTGAGGCACAAGTCCTACTAATCTTATTGTAGCAAGAATTTCTTTTAATAGGCAGTTTTCATCAGAAGTTCTGAGTGTTGGAAGGAGTATAAAACTGCAATGAGTGATGCTCTAGAATAAAAAAAAAAAAGCCAAAAAAAAAAAGCCCAGTTAGTTGGCTTCAGATGACAGTAAATAGGTTGTACATTCTTTCCTGATAAAACTTCCACAGAACTTTAATGACTCCCATGCTGCCCAGCAGTCACTTGTGCATCAGCATCCCTCCCTCATTTGTCTTACAGCATCACAAAATGGATTAAGTTGAGCTTGGAAAAAAGCGTACTTACTCCAAAACAGAATTGCTCACATGTGATGTTTTTTCAGGACTAGCTATTAAAATGTAAATACAGACCATACATCAGTCCAAATTGATACTCGAAGGTAGGTAAGTTCTCAGTCTATTTTAGTCTGTTTTTATCATCTTGTGTATGTACCCCAGCATATTCTTAAAAATTTAAATGTTTTAGTAGCATTTAATATCTGTATTATAAATCATTGTTTTGTGTGGTTTTTTTCTTAAATAAAAATGTCTTTTTGCTCTATTTAGGTCTAAACATGATTAAGCCTGCACTATGTGCTGTATTCATCAAGTGTTCTTTAAATAAAAGCATTCCTTCATCTGGATGAAAACAAAATAAAGCTCAGCTTGCTACAGAAGCTCTGGCCTTATGGCCTTGATTTTTGTAAGGCTCTGAGTGTCCTCAACTGTGCTGTGTACGTAAAAGACCAGAGTTTAGGACCTTGTGAGGAACAGCTTTAGTTCAGTGGAAAAAAATGCCTGCTAGTGGTCTGAGTTTCCTTACTCTCATTCTTAATGATGTCCTTTATAGTGTTCAGTAGAGTTATAGGTTTAAGAAAGCAGCCTTTGTGGAGTTAGTGACATGTTACTTCTACCTACACATGCTGGGTCCTGTGGGAGTTGAGTCAGCACTTTTATAATGGCTTTAAGACAACTGTTTCTTTTCTTCCTTTAGGCTCATAGCTGGCAGCCTGGAATCAAGAACCCATACCGTGGGGTGGTGGTATGGCCAGTTCCTGAAAATGTTGAAATTACTGTGACGCTCTTTAAGGTATGTTTTTTTTAAAGCATAATCTTTCCTATTTCATACACAGCATATGAAAAATTCTGTTTGGAAAGATCAGATTATAATCACAAAGGCCTAATCTTGCTGGGTTTAAGTTGTTAACTGCACAACCTTATGTCCTCAGCTTAAATCCCAGAGAGAAGGATGGTCTGTTCCCTGCCAAAGCTTACTTTTGTAGTTTAGTTAACACAACGAAATATCCCACTCAGCTGATTATGGCGAGTCATTGGCATAGAATTTAGTACGTGCGTAACTGCGCACGTAGTATATGTGTAAGGGCTTGGCATGGGTTATAGGCTGGTTGGTTTTCTTTAAATACTGTAAGCCAGAAGTTGTCAAAACACCGCCATTTCTAGACTTCCTTGTTCAGTTGCAGTGCAGTGACCCTATTTCTTATGCTATTGACTAGGAAACAGAATCCAGCTCTTAATTTCACAGTATTTAGTATGCCACACGAACATCGCAGTACTTACGTGATTGCAATTGTAGGAGTGGATGTGGAGTACTGGAATAGTACAGAGAACTGCATTTGTTCTATTAAAAAAAAGCTTATTTGTGTGGCTGCGAAGCAGGAGAAGAAATTGATGGTTATGCTAGAACTTATTTCCGAAATATCACTGGGGAAAGTCCTTTCTGCATAAAGATAAACAATGCAGCTTTGCATGTGTGATAGTTTAGGAGGCTTACTGGGAGGCTGGTGATTTCTGGGATTTTCATTCCATTAGTTTGTTCTTTTTCTTTACTCTGGTGTCTCCAGCTACACTCTGGTTGTTCTTACATATTAATTGCTCCCTTTACAGCTTAGGGCAACAGTAATGTACTTTTTTCTAATTAGTAATATCTGTATTTCTTTGTCTTGGGGACTTCCCTGAATAACTGCTTAGAAGTAGCTTCTGCTTAGCCTTAGAATGTGAATTTATTACTTGGTTCATTAAGCCCAAAAAGGGGGTGTTTCTCTTTTTTTTTTTTTTTTTTTTTCCCCCTTGGGATCACCAATGAACAGAAACTTCCCAGGTTGCCAGTGATGCTAACTATCATAAATTTTTCTCTCTTCTTAGGAGACACATAGTCTTCAACTGAGGTTCAAAAGTTCACTAGCAAAAATTGTTTGCCTTTGCATGCTTCAAGGGCCTCTGCTTGGATTAAGAAGTTTAACACCATTATGTGACTACACTGCGCGTCTGTAATATGAATATGGTTATGTAATGCAGTAAATGTTACTTAATATTTTTAACATTCAAAGTGAAGCAGAAATGTACACAATTCTTGATTGTGTATGTGATAACATGTTAGGTGAAGAATGAGAAATTAAGTTTCTTTCTGGTGCAGCTCTGTGATGCTGTGGCTTTAGAGTAAAAGTGTCTCCCAGCCTTCTCCTGCCATCCCACACTACCTTTTTATTTCTACCTGCACCGCTTCAGGGGTATATTTTGTAGTACAGCACAACAAACTTGTAGTTGTGCCACTGAAAGTGAGTGTGAGGGCTAGGACCAGATAGTGAGAGGAGAGAAGGGCCTCTGGAGCTGGTGTTAGGTATTACTACAGCCTTAATTTTACCCAGCACTGTGACTCTGCAGATGTTCACTGGACTGCCTCCTCCTCTCCCCAAAAATGAGCCTGCCCGTCACAAGGATTGTTCTGGGAGGAGAGGAAGGAGCGTGAGTAACACCGGAGGCTGTGCCTTCTGGGAACGGTACACACTGATCTCTGGGGGAATGAGCACAGGCTTTTATAATCAAAATATTGAGATCACGCAAAAAGCATCATATTGTCAGGCAACTTTTATGTAAATCTGCTCTAACTGATCCTCTGGCTCCTCCAACAAATGGCCAAAACCCACCTTTTTCTCTATAAGGATATGCAGGTGTGGTACAGAGCAGCACTTTTTGAGCAAGTTGGGTGATGCCCCAGGAGCACTCTGTATCTGTGCGAGACCATCTGTGTCTGCCTGGATGAATGAGCTGTGAGTGATATATGATAGCAGGCAGAATACGGTGTTAGCACAGTTTACGCTGTGCCCAGTCCTCTGATAGCTCTGTTGGCTCAGTGCTACAGCGGCACTTCAGCTGTAGCATGGGATATGTCCTAACACACGGAGAGCTGGCATTTCTGTAGCTGGTACATTCTGGGCAAGGACGGTCAAAAAGAACTAGCTATTTTTTGCACAGCTGATGCATTGACTGGTCAGCGCTAGAGTAGTGGGAAAGGAAGTATGTAATAGCACACTGCAGCAGCCTTTTGGGAGCTGACTTACAAGTCAAGTATTTGTATTGTTCGTTCCTCTGGAAGGAGGGAGGTGAAAACGATGAAAGCAGTAAAGCTCAGAAAAAGAGACTGCTCATCTTGCAGTTCTGTAGAAGTCCCTTTAGGAGCCACTCCCCTGCGAAGGAGAGTGACTGCTGAACATTTGACGCTTCGCAGTAAGTACACGTAGCGTGGCGTGCTGTTAAACAAACAGTAGTTGTCCTCTTTCATTACAACGGGAGAAGTTAAGGGAAGCTGCTGACTCCACGTCCACACTGGCAGAGCCCACTGATGGGAGCAGGTTGCTCCAAAAGAGCTTTGTAGCAATCACAGATAACAAATTAGTGCAGTGGTGCTGTCTGAAATAGAAGTGCAGGGAAGGGAAAAAGCGGACTCCAGAATAGATAGCTACGTGTTTTGGGAAATGACTCACACAGTAGTGGCTGTGCATTCGTAAGTGGCTGCTGAAATGTGTTGCTGGTAGGATTAGGAGATAAGTCAAGGTTTCAAGTGCTGATGAGAATGTTAAGAATATCCTCTCCAGTAGTCACCCGTGGACACTTGAGAGCTGGCTAGCAAAGTGCCTGTGATCAGTCAACAGATGAGATATTTTGCATTATCTGCAAATCCGTATTTTGGGTGTTAGCTTGTTTCCAACAGTGTATTTGTAATTCTTAGGCAAGCAGAGCTAAGTATTGAAGAGACTATAACCTTCGTTTAGAAAACTTTCATTTCAAATAAATAAAAACTCTTTGTTTCATTTCACTTAATTCTGGGCTGCTGGTAAAATTTCATAATGCCCTGGAGTCATGTGGGGAACAGCATCAAATGGATATATTGATTCAGTTTCCCTTGACTAGCTCTAGCTCCTGCCCATCCACCTGGCTGAAGTGCTAATTACATAAAAAGTTCCATCTGTTCTGAAAGTTTAACTTCTTCCTTTGCCATGCTCTACATTGATGTTTGGTTATGCCTTGGGTTTTTCAACCAAAATGGGGAGGAAGAAACATTGTGAAACAATAAGCCTATTATGCATTTTAAGTCCGTGATTTGTAGTGCTTTCATGGAAAGATCCCTAAATGCCAGAAAAGCTAGCTGAATTCCCATTTTTTTGTTGTTTCCATGGTTGTACTCCGGAAGTTCACCTTTAGAGTCCCTGTATTAGCAAGGTTTAACCATCATATATGAAAGCTGGTATACTTTTCCATGGTTTTATGTACAAACACATACCTGTATCAACTGAGAGAGATTTTAAATGAGAAATTTTCACTGCCAAGCAAGCCCAGTGCTTTTAGCAAAGCTAAGTGAACATCAGTTGGTACTATGAGGATTTAAATTGCAACATCATTATTTTCTAGCTTAAAAGCAAAGTGAACTTCCCAAGCAAAAATGTTTGTTCTTCTGGAGTAAGCATGGACTTTGCTTCATTGGATTAAAAAAACCCACTTGTTTTTCAGTGATATACATGGTTTATCACACCAATGTACTATTGCAATAACAGGGAAGATTATCAGCTCTTCATTCCAAAGTTTGCAAAAGACATTTTTAAAGGCATAGCTTTCTAAGCACGCAAAAAATTATTTGAGTAAAATAAGAATAAAATAGATGATAAAAGGAGACTTGTGTTGTTGAAAGTATTCCTGTCCCCACATATCTCAGAATAAATCCCATATCATCTTTCTTGAAAGCCCATGTCAATCATGTGCTTTGATTATAGTGCAGTAACTGGCCGTGCACTAGCAGGAACACTGCAGCAGAGCCAATACATTGTCTCAGGGAAGGAAAAAAAAAAAACCCCAACCCCAAACCAAAACCCTTTGATAAAGCCACTTCCCAGAAGCAAAGAACAAATCCAGGTTCAGAACATACTTGTTTCAGTTTAGGAGAGACCAGTGGCTTGACCGGACACTATGGAGAACATTCCATAGGAGGGAAAAACAGCCCTGTAGACAAGACAAGATATTGTGTGTCAGATATAAAAATCATAAGCTCAGGGAAGTGAGCACATTTGCACACTAAAAAATTAAATATCCAGGGTTAGTGTGGGGACTAATTGTAAAAAATACATTTAAAAAAAAAAGTCAATCCTTGTTGGCTTTCCAGCCCAGAGGCTTTACAGGAAAGTGTGAGCTGTCGTGAGCTTGGTGTGGTGATGTACAGGGACAGTTCTGCCGGTCTGCTCAGAGCTCCCTGTTTTCTGGAAGCTCAACAAAAACTGACCAGAGTTGTATGTGATTTTCTAGACTAATCAGACCTCTGTAAGCAGCATTGAAAGCAACAAGAACTGGGTCAAATTGAGTCTTCTGCAGCTTCAAACAGCCAAGTACAAAAGCTGAGGACAGATGCTGGAGTACCCGGAGCATCTGCTATAGGTCACTGGTAGAGGAAGATCACAAACCCTGTCATCATTTGATCTGATTCAATATGACAGTCCTTAAGTAGTTATTCTCCAAGAAGAAAGACCGAAGATTAAGGCTGGTATGAAGGGATCTAATTGAAAGGCAAGCTTCAAAAGCCAGGAAAGCTTAGGGGGGAGGCATGGGGAAGGAAGGGAGGAAGGGACTAACAGTCTGAAGATCTTCCCCACCCGCTCTGGCTGCTGATTATGAGAAGGAGCAGTCTCTTCTTTGCTGATATGTCTTTCATTCCTATTACAAGAGATACAGAAATGACTCTTAAGATAACCTAAACTATTGGAGAAGGGTTACCTTTCTTCAGTATTCTGAAACCACCTTATACACTGCAGAAAGGATCTAGTTCTTGACAAAGCTCCTTGCAGAATGGGCTGATGATGGACTGATCAACAGAGAACAGAGAAATGTGACAGGCACATTCCTTGTTGTTATTCCCTTGCCTGAGCCCAGAAGAGTTGTCTGTTTTCAGGTAGTTGGCACATGGATGGGCAGAATGGGGTCACAAAGAAGCTGATGGGTGAGATTGCAGAGAAAAGTTTGTAAGACTGAGCTTGTTGAGGGCCAGCATATCTCTAGAAAAGTAGTTAACACAGTTACTGGGAAAATGTGAGATGAGCCAGGTTTTTGCTGGTGGACCAAAGCGCTCTACTGATCTTAAGAGTTGGAGAAATGATTATCTGAGAGTCTCACTGTAGGAGAACCGTAAGATGATGTCCTGTCCTTTGCACAGTTCCTTACTATTGGCTTCTCACCTGAGCGTTACTTTTGAACACTAAAGTCATCTTACCAGAAAAAAAAGAAAAGCAAAAGAGTCGGGGGGGAAAAAAGAAGGCTTTAAAACTTGAAGATACTGCAAAGGAGTGTCATACTGAGAGGCGAATGCATATGGAAAGAGAAACAGGAAAATGGGGCCTATTTCTTGATATTAAGAATGATGATTCTTTTCTACACAATAAAATGAGGAGGACAACAAGCCACTCAATCCATTTGCCCAAACACTCACAGTTTTCAATTCGAGGTAAAACCATAATGAATGTTGGATAGAGTGTAGTTCTGCATCTGTGGTATGTTGGTAAAGAAAATGAGTATTATTAAAAAAAAAAAAAGGGGGTCTTGCCAACTCCATGTTACAGCGAGGTATGAGGCAGTTTCAGGCTGAGAAAAGTACTGGAGACAGTTTGTTCCTTGAGCTTTTTAGGTAATTTTCATTATTTGCTTTCAGGAAGGAGGATGGGAAAGAGATCTGTTTATAACTCTTGTCTTTAGGTGTTTCCAGCTGTGCATTTTCAGTGATTACTTGTGTCTGCTTGCAGGTGAGGTGAGGTTTTATGTGCTGTGTTATCAGGGAGTGCTTTCATACAGTGGAAATTTCAAAGGCTGCTATAGCCATTACTCCTAGGGTTATTCTTGCTAAAGAGCAGTCAGCTGTATAGTCCTCAAACAATAGTTTGCTAAATTCATCACATGAGTTTTATGTGGGAAATGAATGGAGAATATGGGTTAGCCAGTGAGGGAAGTATGTGTTGTTATATATTTTTTTTTACTGGTATTTACCCTCTTCAAATCCAAAATAAGATGAAAGATTAGCCAGATTTAGAGAAACATCACGTTTTATGGAGACCACATATTGAAATGTTAGCCCAAAGGGTGAAATGGTGGTCGCAATAGAAACTGAGTTGTAACTGTAATTATACAAGTATCAGTTAATGTTGTCTACGTAATAAAGTTGTAAGTTAGCTAGAAATAGGACTCTGCGTGCTTGCTCCCTGGGCTTCTAATAAAAGCATTTTAGTGAGAAGAGTGAACACACTTAACGTGTGTCTTGCAAGGAAATGCTGAAGCTGAGGTGTGTAAGCTTATTCAGGGTTTTCAGGGTTTTCTGTTTCTAGAGGCATTTTAAGACTAACAAAAAATTGTGGCTTTTTAAAAAAAAATCTGGATTTGTCTTTAAATCTGAAATATCTTACACATATGCGAAGTGTCCATATCTTAGCATATTTCAGACTCTCTGAACTTTTGGTAAGGCTGTTCATTAGAGAAGTCCTTGAAGCTTTCAATTTTTATTTTTTTATTCTGGGTGTTTGGTAGGAAGTTTGGGGGTAATACACTCGTGTTTATTTTTCAAAAGTGTTCACAACTCGCTTTCAAGTGCTTGCTAAAATGTTGTTGAATAGTAAGAAGTCTTTTTATTATACAGTATTATTTTGCTCTATCAGATTATCAGAAATACTCAGCAGAGCACCTAATTCTGTAACCTTCAGAGGTGTAAATCAGTTTTATTGCCATTGATAGAAGAGCTTTGTTTTTCTTTATAGATTATTGCCTTGCATGAACAAAACAATGATTGTTTTGTTTGTTACATGAAATAAAATACTGGGCCCTGACTTTGCAAGCAGTTTTAGGTAAATCTGCAGGCTTGCATTAATAGCTTTTGGGGGAGTTCTGAAAAAAATTGAGCAGGATGAAATATTTAAGAGTTTAGTCATTTATTATGGAGTAGCTTATTAAGACAAAGTGATTAATGATCCCATTAAATCTCATTATGTCATTTTATGCTGTATCAAAGGAAACAACTAAACAAAAAGGTAATTGCCCCAGGTTAACTCTTGAAAATAAGTACTTAATAGCTGGATTGCAGAAAATTGTATCTCTAGAATTTATATAGGATACAGCAAACCAGCAGGTATCATGCACTTTATTTACATAATGCAGAATTCCACAAACCTGATTAATGTGATGGATATATAATTACATAATCTGATATTTACAAGTACATTAATTGGAACATGGAGATACCTCGCTATAATTTTGTATGTATCTACTTGCACTTCTATCCTTATGGCTAATGGTACAGTATGTTTTACGCTCATTTGCAGTATTTAAATTATTCTGATTTTTAAAAAAAAATCTAAAAAGATTTATTCATATATCAAAACAAATCATCAGTTTTGACATAAGTTTCTAGTAACATCTTGTATTTTTTTCATTGAAACTACATCCCATTGTTGGAGTAATGCATTTTAAAATGTGTATTGCATATGACACCTGTGGTTGAAGCTGTTAAATATATAGCTAATGATGGTGCCAGTGGTATGATGTGGTGTTGAATTTCCTCTGGGAGCATGCTGATGCCCAGTGGGACTCCTCCTGCAAGGAGAGCCAGTGTTTTACAGGGGGTCTGCACAGCAGTGAACCCGCCTTACTGGATTTTGTAGGAAGGACTGTGCTGGAGGAGATAGGATGATATCCTCTTAGAAATGTTACTGTAGTTCATTCAAAGAGGAGGTTTATTTAAAAGCGCACTTTCCAAGTTTTTTGTGTGCTGGAAAAAGAAAAAAGTAATTCTTCTCGCTGTTTGTTTATGCTGTAAGCTCGTTACTTACAAAACCTTTATTTTGTGTATTTGATGAGAACTAGTTAAAAGAATAACTTGTAGTACTGCAACACAGTACCTCTACTCACTGTGTGTCTGACTTCAAAGCAAAACTAAGTGAAACAAAGATGGTTAAAGCAAAGACTTAAGGTGAGTTGAAAAGATTGAATGTGAGGCTTGTAGCATTCTGGAAAGAAAGGAAAGATGGTGCTAACGGAGATAAAGTAGAAGCAAAATATCTCAATCCACTTTGTTAATTTATGGCAGCAAGATTGAATTGGTGCAGTGTTTGGTGTAGTATCATGAGCAGGCTCCAAATAATAGCAAGAAAACTCTGCAGGTGCTGAGTGGTCTCATATGATGATGGCAAATGCTGATTATGGGAAAGTAACATTTCTCTACAAGCGTCTATAACATGCAAGTGTCAAGAGGCAAAGGAGTAATTGAGTGGTTTCCCATAACTGGAAATAATACAATAAAATTGAAGTATAGCAAAATTAGGCTTCATGTCTGAAGAAAGCCTAAAGCCACATTCTCCTAATGTGAGAAGCTGTTTTGCAAGAGGAGTACAAGTTATTTTGTTACAGTTGTTCAGAACTAGGATTGGATGATAAATTAATGATATTTTTTGAAAGGTTTTTTTTTAAAGTAGGATGCTTGATAGAGGCATGAAGGGCATGACTTAATGTCTCCACCGTTATCTTAATTTCAGACAACAACAATATAGACCATACCACCAGATTGAAAGCTCATTAAATTGGAAACAAATGCCAAATATACAAACCTCATTGTTATTTATCTTCCTCTTGGTGAAAATGTTTTCTGGTCCTCATGTGTGATGCAATAGAAATGTTGTGAAGTAAGGATACCTATTTAAGAAATCAGCAGTGAAATGAGGTACTGTGCTGAAGCTGTGACTTTGGATCTCTGCTAGTGCTGATGGAGTCTGGGCATGAGGAGGTTGGGGTGATGCGCAGCTGCTGTAGGTGTGTGCCTTCTCGCGCCAAGTGGGAGCAGTGGCTTCCTCCACTGTTCTCTGCAAGGTGTAGATTCAAGGTGTAGATTTGTTGTGTTTATTTGGGAGATGGAACTTAAGAATTGAAGAGAG
>NW_008825099.1:536935-541790 GCF_000699105.1 Pygoscelis adeliae
GAAACGAAATAGAATTACAGGCCTTTATCAGAATCAACCTCATGTTTGTATCTGTAGGAGTCTTTATTAAATCCTTGCTGGCAGTTTTACCCTAACTTGCTCATCATCTTATTGACATCCACTGAAGCCAATGTCCTAGCTAAAGTATTCCCCTCTGTCATCTTCAGTGGGTAAAAATATTTCTATGAGTATATGAAAATCTTGGCTGAGTTACAATTTCTTGCACCCTGGATTATTTTTAGACTTAAGTTCTCTGGTTTGTTTTTCTAGGATCCCCATGCTGAAGAGTTTGAAGACAAAGAATGGACATTTGTCATAGAGAATGTAAGCTGGAATGTTATGTTTTTTTAATACGTGTAAGACTTAATCATTTAAAAGATTAAAGGGTGTCCAAATGCTGAAAAAAGCTTGAGTAAAATTTAAAGCCTTGCTCCGTAGTAATAAAGGCTTGTTAAAATACCTATTGTTATGTTACAATTAAAATACAGGAGAGGGGAGTACTATACTACACTGCTTAAATTCCTTCCTTGTAAGCATCAGTCTTCCTTGCATTATTTTGCTATGAGCAATGGAGTAAACAAGTTAGAGCTGGGTTATGACTCATTGTTTTATGGGTTATGACACATTATTTTTCTACGAGCAGGGGAGTGAACAAGTCAGAGCTGGGTTATGACATCTGTACATCCCAAATGGCAGTGCACCCTTCCCGGTTTTGAATGCCACTCTTTAGCGAACAGCACATTTTCATCACCTGCGTTTTACAAGTGGGGAAGTTGAGGCAGGGTGGAGAGGTGGGACCAGCCATGGTCACCTAAGTGAAGAGCAAGAGAGTCATGACATGCCCCCTGCTCCCTGAGATCCCAGTCTCACGCTCTCTGTGTGTGGGAGCCATCTTGTGCACCCAGTGAAAACCCAAAAGGTGGCTCCTGTGAATCTCTGACTCCTCTGAGTCAGGAGCTCCCAGAACTTCCCAGAGAGCTGAGCTCCTGAGGGCTGTACAAACAACACGCTTTGCCAAACAGCAGGGCTTAACATTGCACAGAGCAAGTGCTTCATGAAGTACTTTTTTCCTTTCCCTTCTCTGTGTTGGGCTGCAGCTTCCGCTTTGGGGCTGCCTGGGCTGAAAAATGGGGGAGCTGCTTTACCTGGAGTTTCTTTGAAGAGGAAGCTTCTTTTTTTAAATACATTTGAAAGGACTGTGGTATCAAGACAATGTGTTTATCTCTCATTAATATAGATTATGGACTGTTTCTCAGTAACATGAGTTAATTTTTATGTCGTTTTTAAACAAAAAAAAAATACCGCTCTTTTACGGAGTTGTAGTCGTACCAGACAGCACTGAAGTATGGGGAAGCAATGGAATTTGCGTGTTCTCTTTTTTTGCCTAAAAATGCTGCTTTTTCTCTCCTGTTGATAACAGAAGCGATTTGGATGTCCAAAGCTAAGGTTTATTCTGATAGCCAGTGACTGAACGTTTAAAAGGGCTGAAAGCAAAGTGCTTAATTTATACTTTTGTTTTTAAATGCCAAGTTTCTATTTTCATTTATGAGACTTATGAATACAAAACAGTTTAGTTACTGTTTCCTGGAGTTTCCTTTTCTTTCTCACTTAGTTTATTTTAGTCAGGGAAGTCTCCATCACCAATTGTCACTGTACAAGTAACTGTGGATAAAACAATGTCAGTGTATTTCTCAGCCAACCCCCCTGGGTATAGTTGGATTTCCCATGACATTGCAGCAGATTTTTTTCAGAAATTTATAGTGGGCATGTAGACTTCATGTCCTGCTTTATAACACATTGCTTTTTTTCATGTCATCATATGATATATAGAGGTGGCAGTAGTACATTTGCTGCACGCTGTTCTTGCTCTCTGCCTCAAATCTTCTCTGAGCTGCAGTAATGCTTGCAGGGTAGGAGGTTGCTTCAGTTGCTGTGCCCCAAAACACGGCCTCTGCTGAAACAGATGGAGATGGTTCCAGTATGTATTGGTGATGGGGTAACCTTTTGTTATGTGCGAACTTACTCTTTACAACCTCAGTTATGCCATTAGTTCATCCCACAAGAACTGCCAAATAGTCATTGGTGGGTGGATGTTTATCCGTGGATTAGACCATATATAAACATTATCCTCAGAATAATAAATTTAATAAATAATTTTACTGCAAAAGTTATTGAGAGCTATAAAACCGGTTGCTTTCAATCGCTTTTTTTTTTTAAGATGAAACACTACTGAAAGCAGTAGATACTGCCAAAAAAAATCTGGTCTGCAAATATACTTGAAGATACGGAGAAACTCTTTTCTAAGAGTAACAGCTCCACTTAGTGGTGGATGAGAATATGTTCATCTGTTCGAGCAAGTAACGAATGATCCAATGGCTGGTTGACGTTTCAGAGCACAAAACACCTGCTTGTTAAAAATCTGGGAGCTGGGGAGGAGGCAGGAGGCTGATCTCTTCCATCCCTAAATTGTTGACATTTACCCCTTTCAGGCTTAACATATGGTTTTCCTGGTTTTAAAGGAGCATATTTATCATCGAATCTGACAAGGACAGGTCACCTTTGGGAAGAGTGGAGACACTTACAGCACTTTGGGGGCTTTTCCTTTTTGTCCCAAGTATGTTTTCTGCCCACAGAGGCTGTAAGGTTTCCCTTCCTCCTTGGTTGGCAACACTCAGAATGCAAAACACTGAAGCCTGAAAAGTTTATGGATGTTCTTTCATTATAAAGCAATCTGAATTCTGCTAAAAACATTTCTTTTGAGCTTTTTTTATTACTGTTAAAAATCAATCTCCAAAATAATTTTGTAATGCTTCAGTATGGCTGAGTAAAGATCAGCTAAAAGAGATAGTCAGCTGAAGTTTAATGCCTCTGCTGGCAGATCCTACCAAATTAAAAACAAGATTATTCTGGACTTTCAGAGGAATTTTTAAGTAGCGGTGAGGCGATTTCTGCAAGATAACCATGCTGTAAATGAAAATGAAGCAAGATATTTGTTTTTTTGGTTGATCTTTTTTCTTGTTTTGGGTTTGGGGTTTTTTTGTGTATTTTTTTTTAATCCTGCAAATACATGTACTTTGTGATCCATCACCTTGGTTATTGTAGGATTTTTTCTGTAACTGTATTTTTAATGTCTTAGTCACTCTGTATTTGTATTCTAGTAAGTCAACCTTTGTCATCTACCATAAATGGTATTATTTTGTCTAATCCATAAATAATTTGATCATAGCGCAGTTTCTTAATATTTAATGTTGATATTCATTTTCCGTCAGCCTCTTCCATGTCTTTACCTCCTTCACAGCTGCGTTCTTTGTATATTTACTGCTAACTTTCTTGTCTCTAATTTCATCTTTGTTTAACCACACTCTGTATTTGATTATCTGTTTTTTCTTCATGAGGCAGTTTTTGGAGTTGTCTTGTTTTCTGTGCTCTTCTGAATAATAATATCGGATGTTCAGATTGGCTGTTGCAAGTTGTAGAGCAAGAAATTCATAGCTAAGATTAAGACTTACCCATCTGTGGAGAGTTAACAGGCTTTCAAAATCTTACAGATTGGCATTAGTTTATTTTGCCTATTCAGTTTAGAGAACAAGGACTAGTTGCCTTCCATTTAAAAATATAAGCCACTTCCTCTAGTAAGTGATTTTTCTCTCTCATTGCTCCTGTGGGTAGTTGAACATGTGCTGTTTCCACATTTGGTTCCTTCCACTGTCTGAGCTCCAACTTCCAGTGTTAATTTTTTCAGCATTAACTTCTGATTTCTCTTATGAATTGCTTTCTCGGGGTTTCTGGTGGTACCAGTGCTCAACAAAGAGCCTCTGTGTGGCAAGAGACTCTATAAGTACCAGGGAAAACTCTCACAAACAGCATTAATGCCTCCATCAAACTTTCTGCGGGGTTTCCATGCTCTCCCATTTAAGTAAAAGAACAGTGCATGTTTCTAAATACATCTGTCTTAGCAGTAAAATAGTTTTCAAGTGAAGTGGCCTATGTTGCAATTGTTAAGCGTCCCCTCAGAGGTGCCAAGAGGAGGGCAGCTGATGAGTTTTAGTCAACTTGAAATGAAGACTGCATCTCTAAGAAGAGTTCAGCTGACCTGAAGTTTGGGCTATGTTTCTTGATCTCTGCAGATTGTCTAGCTACTGGAAGAAGAAAGGGACAGGAGGGAAGAGTAGATGTTTAAATTGGTCCAGATATGTTGAAGCTTTCACTGGCTCTTACGTACAAGAATGCTGTCTAAAGTAAAGGTAGCTGAAGTGATGGAAAAAATGTCACTTTGCTTCCTAGCATGCTCAAAGCATGGAAAAGCACATAAGAACATCCACTGAGGATGGACCATTGCATTTGCCTGTTTGCTGACAGCTTTGTAGACAGCTACCTCCTACATTCTAAAATGAAATTGAAAAATTCATAGGATGTTTTCAGAGGGTAAAATATTTGGTCTAGGAAACAACTTTTCCAGCTTTTTGTAGCAAATGTTCTTTGAGCCCAGATTTGTATCTCTAATAGCTAATAAATGGCATACTAATATATTCCAAGGTTCATAGTAGGCTTCTTTATCTTTCCTAATGTGCTGTCATGGTTTAACCTCGATTGGCAACTAAGCACCACGCAGCCGCTCGCTCACTCCCCCCCTCCCGATGGGATGGGGGAGAGAATTGGAAAAGCACGTGAGAAAACTTGTGGGTTGAGATAAAAACAGTTTAATAATTGAAATAAAATGATAATGATAATAATATGATAATAGTAATAATACACAAAGCAAGTGATGCACAGTACAATTGCTCCCCCCCCGCCGACCGATGCCCAGCCAGTCCCCAAGCAGCGGCCCCCCCCGGCCAGCTTCCCCCAGTTTATG
>NW_008825099.1:547802-549643 GCF_000699105.1 Pygoscelis adeliae
CCCCCCCTCCCGATGGGATGGGGGGGAGAATTGGAAAAGCACGTGAGAAAACTTGTGGGTTGAGATAAAAACAGTTTAATAATTGAAATAAAATGATAATGATAATAATATGATAATAGTAATAATACACAAAGCAAGTGATGCACAGTACAATTGCTCACCACCCGCCGACCGATGCCCAGCCAGTCCCCGAGCAGCGGCCCCCCCCCCGGCCCTTCCCCCAGTATATGTACTGAGCATGACATCACATGGTATGGAATGTCCCTTTGGCCAGTTTGGCTGTGCCCCCTCCCAGCTCCCTGTGCATCAGTCGGTAGAGCATGAAAAACTAGAAAGTCCTTGGCCAGTGTAAGCACTACCTAGCAACAACTAAAACATCGGTGCCTTATCAATTTTGTTCCCATCCTAAATCCAAAACACAGCACTGTACCAGCTACTAGGAAGGAAATTAACTCTATCCCTGCTGAAACCAGGACATGTGCCTTGTATTTCACCTTTGTATATAGGTTATTTACAGGGCCCAGGGTTGTGGTGGGTGAGCCCTTTCCAGTAGCATCAATGTCATCAAGGCATTGGCAATCATCGCTGTATCCCTGATACTAACCATATTCCTCTCCTTATGTGGCAGGCCTATCAAAACATGGTCTTTGCTAACAACAGAAGAGGACATCCCAGACCTGCTAATTTGGCAGATGAATGAAGAAAAAGGCCCCACCTGTTTTTGAAGCTTTGCTCATAGATTGATCTAGGCTGGGGCTGGAGGCAGCCTTGCCTGGCCTGTTGCCTCAAGGCAGCATCATTCCAGGCAAACGCTTGCCTAAACTGTTTTTAAAAACTTTAAGATAGGGTCCCTGCAGTGTCTCCAGGCAGCCTGTTCCAATGCTCCATTGTCCTTGCTGTTGGGAATCGTCCTGGCCTAGATCTCTGTTGGTACAGTTTAAGGCTGCTATTTCTTGTCTTACCAATTACAGCTATGGAGAACAGATTCTGCTTTCTGTGTGGCTGAAGGCTCCCTCCTTTCTTCTTGCCTCTGACTAATGAACCATAATGATGTGATAGTGGTTACACATGGGATTTAATTTCCCTTGATTGCATTAGCAGATCATTAGCATTCTCTTGCTATGGACTCATTTGTGTGAGCAAGTGTTCAGTGTCCTGCTCCGCTCGTGCTGCCCATTGCTTTCAGGGACTAGCAGTGCCCAGCACAGCCTGCACACCATCACCTGCCTGGTGAAGCATTGCCCTGAATTTCCAGGTTGTTCTTGTATTGAGATCTTGGAAACTGAACTCACTTCCGCATCTATCCTTTCTAGAAGAGTCTTCCGAAATGTTTTGATGTCCCTTTTTAGACGCCTGTTTTCTAACAGTGCCTTTTTGAATATTAAGATAACGAATGGTGAAGAAAACCATGCCAACCTTTCAAGTCTGACAGTGATTTATTGTCAGATGTACATCCTTCTGTGAGACACATCCATGCTTCCAGTCACTTTTTTTATACCTTAACCAAAAGGGTATTCTAAGTGGTTTCTCCAGGAAAATATGTCCAACAAAGCTGCTGAACTGAGAAAAAAGGAGTTAAATGTTTGCTCTTCACACTAGCCTACAGCAAACAGTTATAAAGAATAACAAGTTTAAGCTGAAAAATAAGATCTGTCTTTTCCTTTTGTCTGTTGCTCTTGTGTGCCTTCAGGAACCCTAACCCAAAGAGAGTTCTGAATTGGCGTCTGCTCAAATGTGGGCAAAGCCTCAAAATGGAAGAAACATTAGAAAAAGTTACAGAACACTTGACATAATCTAGTTTCATTTTATTGGTACAAGTGCATTGTTTTGGTTTTGCTCAC
>NW_008825099.1:549675-570815 GCF_000699105.1 Pygoscelis adeliae
CCCCCGTATCATGGTTGCTTATGATTATTTCTCATTTTGAATGCCCTAAATCATGTTATATCACTCACAGGTTTGGAGAGGTTATTTCTCGCTCCTAAAATGCCCATCTGCTATTTTTAGGCATGACAACACAAATAAAGGTGTTAAATAATGTGAAAGTAATGGGAAAGAAGAGGGCAGGTGGATGGGATGTAGAAATGAATTTGTTTCCAGTCTTAAAGGTGACAAATGTTAAATGTGATACAATAAAATGAGGTATTAACAAGATGTTAAGCTTTCATCAGGTACGGCTCTGAATATGGTGTTTTCCCAAATGAGGCTTTTCAAGAAATAGCAGCTCATTTGGATTTGAACAGTAATTAGCCCAGAATTTTGGTAGAATCAGACTTTTATACTGCGTGTTTAAATCCCTTTCACTACAACAGTGCTGCGACACTAACTTTGCAAGAGCAAGTTTTGCTTTACATCAGAATAAAAGCCCAAGTATAGATGTCAAATCTTTCCACCTGTTTCTGGAAATAAATGTTGAGAGGCAAATGCCAGCGTAGTGCAGTGAATTGAAATTCTGGGTACTGTTAATGCCGTTTGCAGAAAGAACCTGGGGAAAAAGACAGGCATATGGAGTAAGATGATTCCTTATTTGCTGATCAGTTGCTATACCACAATTTATTACAAAATCTTGGCTATCTCTTCTAGTGCATCTTTGTAGCGTGTGGGAGCTTAAGTTTAAAATTGGCTATTTACTTTTTCTTAAATAAAGCAATCAGAAAAGCTCTATCATTCGTTTTGTATTTTCTGCTTGAAATAAATCTTTGCTTAAAATAAGAACCGACCAGGTTAGCCTTTTTCTGAATTAAATGTCTGCATTTAATACATTTAGAATAGGAAGCTCATAGTTCAGACATGCTTTCCTGGTCCTTTAATTCCCCTGTCATATTCTGCTGTATGTGATTATGTGAACTGTGACTGTCTGTCTGTAAATTAGGCTGGGTATTCTGGTCTAGATATAGCTAGGAATTAAATGCTACTTTGTCAGCCATCTCACTCTTGCTCTGCTTTAAATGTAATAGAGAATCAGAAAACTTGTTTTACTTCCATTTTTTGCTTACATTAAATATTTAGCACTTTTTTCTAGTTCAGAAATCTCCGAGATTAGGTTTTTGGAGCAAAACTTGCGGAAATTGTCGTCTTGATTGGCTGCTCTGGCTCTGAAGGAGACAAGGTAGGAAGTCTTTCTAGGAGGCCTGATCCTGTGCTTTTTCAGTAACACATTGTTGTTTCTTGTGTGCACCAGAATGGTGTTTCTGTGCAATTTTACCTAAAAGCAGAACATGATCAGAGGCAAGGCCTCGGCTTTGGTAAGGAGTGGGTGAGGGGCCTGTGCACAAAGCAAATTACCCTGGTTTAGGGTGGATGTCTGGGAGTAGGCGAGTGTCCTGTCTGTCCCCACCGACCCTACGGGTGTCGCTTACTTAAACAACCCCCTCAGATGGGGCACCTTCTCTGAAAATTACAGACGGTAACAGAAGCAGATTGTGCACTTGAGTTCTGCTGGAGAAATTTTACACCAAATGCTGTAGGACAAGTAAGTTACCACCTGTATCTAGTGCAAGTGTTACGTGAGCAAGGCATGAAAGATGGGAGAGGGTTATGAGTGTTTTCCCCTCTGTATGGCACAGTACACAGGAGGCACCGACGGTCCTGGATTGAGGTAGGCATCATGAGGGCAAGTGCTGTGTAAGCTTTTCTGAACAGCTCTGTCCATTCATTTATATTCTGACCTGCAGCCATCCTCGTATCCCCAAGCAAAGCCTGCTAGTTCCTTCAAATGGTGTTCACTCATGCTGTACTGCTGTTTAGTCTGCAACGGACATTTTACTTCTGACCAAAACAAGACTGTGCCTAGATCACCTGAAATTAAGGGCACCACTAATCCTTTTTATCATTAATATGTAATAATCTATTAAGCCAGAGCATGAGATGACAAAAATCTTATCTAAATGAGAATTTTAGATGAATTGTTGAAAGAACTTTTATTATCTAATTAACTTTTTACAATTTTAATACCTTATTTATCTTGAATCAGTAACATAGAGTAAGAAATGTGAATCCATCCAACTCTTCTCTACTGTGTTTTTTCAAAAATAGTTATAAAAAATTTCTTTTGTTATTTGATTTTTATCTCCTAAATGAATTGCAGTGCCCAAACTGTCCTTTAAATAATGTTGTTTCTGATGCTGTGTTAATAACTGCACTAAGTGGAGCTGTATTGAATATAATTTGGCAGATGATATGGCAGTTTTGAAAACTATATTACAGCATTTTAGTTTAAAATTTTCTAAAAAAGGAGACATCTTATTTTCTGATATTTATGCTACAATTACACAAGAGGGTCTCGCAAATGGAAGATGGAGACAGGAGGCTACTGGGCGTTGGGCAGAACAGCCTGGGTGTTAGGCTCTAGCTTTACAAGCTCAGTATGTGTGGTACACCATAACATTTACAATGGAATGAGTTTGTTGACATATAATTTATATGCTTATTATTGATTCACAGTAGTAAAGTACAACTGTTTTCTAAATTGCTAAAATAATTTTGGTTAGGTTTTGGGGAGGGTTATTTCCTGCTAGAAGGATGTGTCTCCTATAGATGAGTGTACTGTGCAAGACAGCTGATCAGAGTTGCTATCAGTGGTATTCTTTGCCAGCTGGAGGGAGGAAGCTAATAAACAAGGCAGACAGCTTTGGAAACGAACCTCTAATACTACATTAGGCATGTTTAAAACCAGTGGTGTGTTTCAGCCACTCTTAGCATATGTTTATTCATAGAAAATCAGCAGTAAAATATACGTA
This sequence comes from Pygoscelis adeliae, assembly GCF_000699105.1. Lineage (NCBI taxonomy): Eukaryota > Metazoa > Chordata > Aves > Sphenisciformes > Spheniscidae > Pygoscelis > Pygoscelis adeliae. The sequence continues at coordinate 552,528 of NW_008825099.1, forward strand.
CCAGCACACACAAGAGGCAGAGTCTGCATGAGGTCGTTTCTCTTTCAGACATCAAATACAGAAGAGTGTCTTGGTAATTGTTTTACAGTGGGGTTCTAATCATACTCTAGGCATAAGCTGAGCTGAGCAACTTGCCTTTTAATAGAAAAGTATTTGCTTTTAAGCTTGTTCAGCTTGCCACTTTTTTTTCTGGTTTTATGTGTCTGAGTGTGTTTTTATATTTACATACAGTCACGGATATGTGTTTGCTCTCAATGCAGTTCAGAATATCATTATGTAAAATGCCACTGTCTGGGGCAACATTATGATGGATAAATCTAATTTTTGACCTGGTAGCCGTACGGTGTTAAAACAGCATATGTTGCAGCCATGTAATACAAAATATTCAGTGTGGAAAATGGAAAAAATGGCAACGCATTTAATGAAAAATATTTTTGACATAAGTCACCTTCAAAGGCAGATAATCTGGGAGTCCAATTGAATATGTTGGTTGATTTGAGATAATACCTTGCAATTGCATGTGCTCAAGGTACGGAAATATGTGCCAAAAAAGAATTAAAATATCCAATATTGTGTAAAATGTAGCTCTGCATTAAGTAACTGGATAGGATTGTACATGCAAGCAGTTGTAATTTAACTCAGAGCATATTATTTAAAAATAGTGGCCACCAGCAGAACAGTAGCCAGCTGACAGAAAAATAAGAGTTCTGGCTTCCTGAAAACCTTTGTTATTAGGAAAACCATCTGGCAGTGTAATAGCACCAAGTGTTATTGCCTTCAGCCTCTTTTCTTTGGTTGTTAGCTGTCCTCATAGAATTTAATATAACGGAAATTAATTGACCTCCATAACTTAATTGATGCCATTTCATTCAGGTTTTTTCCCTCCTGGCATATTCTTCATTCTGAATTGATACTGCACCATCATAATTGTTTTTTTCACGTGAAGTTTCTTCTTTCTCATTGTTTTGCATTATCTATATCTGGGTCAAATTGCTTCTTGAATCTTGACAGGCAGCATAAATGAACTTCTGGTTTAGCTTAGGTGTGGTGGCAACCTGAGACTAGTCTGGAAAGATTGCGTAAATAACATGGCATTGAATAAAATGCCATAAAATGATGTCTTTTAGCTGTTCAATATTTTCTGTAGTTCCATGTACTAGCATAAATATAAGATTAAACTGAATTTCTGCCAAATTTGTGAGCCGTACAAAGTTGCAACCCTGAGCTCAAAGATTGCTATTCTGAGCACAGCGGTCTATACTTAAGCAATGTTTCTTACATTTTCCAGTGGCTTAAAAAATAAAATGTAATAATATACCAAACATGATTAATTTAAAGCCTGAAAATTATACAGTTGTGTGTTACATTGTGCTGTTAAATAGTAATATTTCTGCTTCTGGTGTGTTTTCTGTAGACCAGAGCTGAGAACTAACCGGACTGTCCTTACCAGGAGTGTAGCAGGTTGGCAGAATGGCAGGCCGAGCATGATGGACACCAGGCTCTATAAGTTCATTTTGGTGTCCTTGGTGCACTGCCCAAAATAGGAAACTGCCAGGTCTGGCCCTGAGAGCTTTGCCTGCTATAAATAAGTAAACTTATTAGTTTTCAGAGATTTTCTTTAAAGGCTCTCAGTTTTTTGCATGTAATGATTTATACCGTAAGACTGTTTTGCTCAGCGAGGGATAAGATGTGGGAAACTCTCTAGAGCTTTGCTCCCTAAAGCAAAAAAACCTCCACAAAACAGTCACCAGTTGCAGGAAGGCACAGCACAAAAATAACATGTACAATATTTACCAAATCAGAATTAACATTGAAAATTACGTGAAGAATTACCTCTCTTAATTTTGTCTGTAAAGTAGATCCCTGAAATGGAAATCAATTATTTGTATTTTTTCTGATGAAGAGTGAGAAGTTACTTGGAATGAGAGATTTTTCAGTGCTTTCCACGTTTAAGGGCTAAATAAATTCAGAAAAGAATGCAAAAAGAACACAGAAATCAACTGCCATCAAAATCTGTCTCTGACGAAACCTTATACCTTTTCACTTCTCTTCCCCACCCCCAGGTTGTTTTTTTTTTTTTCCCCAACCCTACTATTCTGGTATTCTCCATCCTTTAATATATCTTTCCCTGAAAATGAGAAGTGCAAGACATGGCTGATGTTGCTGCATAAGGAACTGTTGTCTGCAGTAGAAAGGTGGGACCAAGGGAAACTGTATGGTCAGGTAATGTGGGCAGCAGGGAAGACAGGAGCAGAGAGAATGAGCTGTAGCTGGGCCAAAGTGGAATAAGAGCGAGGGAAACGCTCTCGTAGAATTAGCTGTGTAAGTGACAAAATCCTCAATGATAGAGGCATCGGGTGCTTGCTTCCAGGAGTACCCACAGGAAGAAGCGTGATGAGTTAGGGGGGATTTTGTCTATATATTTGTCAATGGAAGGACAAAATGGAATATTTGGGAAATAACCCTAAAAATCTGTCAGCAAAGAATTAGTGTAAAGTTTATGTGCTTGTGGTTCCATGAATCATCTGTATAAATCTTCCCCATAATTACTTTTAATTCATATTACATAACTTTAAGTATATATTTTAACCAAAGAAACTAATTTATTAGGAAGGATTTGAGGTATTAAATGAACAGACTGCATAAATAACTAGTATGGATGCTCTTGAGGAAGGGTATTATCTCAAAGGGTATTTGAGATCTGTGGAACAATTGGGGTGTTTCACCTGGACGCGGTGAAATAGTTCTGGCTTTAATGCAGTCTACACCATCACTACCTCTGCATCCCTTCTCTGCAGTCTCCCCTTTGGATGAAGCAGCCCTCTACTGCTTCATGGAAACCAAGCATGCTTGCGCTCGCGCGCTCTCTCTCTCTCTCTCAAATTTCTGTAACTCATGTATTGTGCAATACTTTGGGAAGGAGCTTAGCATCTTTTCAGTTGGTTCTTGGTAATTTCTTTATGGTTTTTTTCCTACCTCTCGTTCAGTCTTTGGAAGTTTGTGTACAGGTTTCCTGTGAAGGGTCTGTATTGCAGAATCGGGAATTTGGCTGACCTACTAAAGTGAGCAAGTGCAAGGAGAACATGGGGAATTTTAAGGGCTGACCTCTTTCTGCATTACAAATTCCAGTTGTCTTTGGTCCACCACACAAGTGTTGCTTTGCAGTTGATGAAAATTCATTATTGGTCTTAACGCATGTGCATTGTAACTGTATGCTTCCTCAGAGCGGCTGTGGTAGGCATCCGAAATTATGAGTGGTTGCCTGAGCTGGTGGCAGGTTGTGTAGACAGACCAGATGTCAGAACATTGCTGCTAGTTTTCGGGCAGATGGGAATGGTCTCAGGAGAATTTGGACCTTATTAGCCTTGAGCATTTCTTGAGCGTGGACATTTCTTTGTCACTACCACAGGAAAAATATGGTTGAAGTTACGTCCTTAAGTTGGCGGTTGTGCTGGTGTGTTCATGGCTGTTCAGCTTTTTATACTTTGGAGTCAAACCCTTTCAGAAATGAAGACGATCATGTCTATCTTCATCAGTTACATTCGAATCACATTTTCTTGATATTTTCTCTGCCAAGTGCAAGCTTGAAGATGTTATCTTAAGTGACAGTTGAGTTTCTGGAAGTCATGGTGTGGGTGGCCATGATCTGGTGAGACACAACTGGGTAATCCTCAGTATCATCTCATCCCCACCAAGCAAAACTCTTCTGTGTCCCATGGCATGTGCAAAACTTTTTTCCTATAGTAGCAAGTTGCCACAGTTTTTAGAAAGACACTATTCTTTTTTCATTGGAAAAATCTGTCTCAGTGCACTGGAAAGTGGTTTTTGGTTTGGTTTTGGTTGGTTGGTTTTCACCTGACAGGCAAAGGTGAGTTGGAGTAATGGGCTGTGGTTTAGAGCTGATAGTGTATGGGTTAGAAGAACATGGTTAAATATGAAATGGCTTTTGACTATGGAGTATTTCATCTGGGAAAGCCAATTGTTTGCATCAGACTGAACACTTGTGCTGGAGAACGATCCATCATGTCATCTTTACTTCAAACTGCTGAGTAATGCCAAAGGTACTCATCACTATCATTGCAGGGAAGAGCTATTACGTGATCTGCAAATTCAGTATGAGTATAGATTAACAAGTAATCTGTAACTCGGTTTGATTTGAAACTGGGTGTGGTGGCACAAGTAATTGTATTTATTCTCCCCGTTTTCTGTGAAACCCCCACCCTGCAGCACCCTTCTTGTCCCGTTGCTGGTTGGGAGGCTTTTCAGAGGTTATTAAGGGTCTTCTTAACTTGTCCTCTGGTGCACAGTGACAAGTAGCTGAGCATGCAATGGCCGAAACAATCCTGGAGCCTGTTGACCCGTATGGTGAGAGATGGGGATGTCTCCTGTGTGGTGGTGCCAGCTGTTAGGCTGAGCTTTAGAATTTAAAAGGAAGGAAATGAAATTGTGTGGGACCACCATCTCTCAGCATCTGAATTTTTCCGAAAGCTTTTAATTATGGCAGACTTTAATCCACCCTGTATAGTGGGTCCTGGTTGAAACCCCTTGCAGAGCGCTAACTTTGCATAATGCTGGTAGTGTGCTACAACCACTTGATGGCACCCTTTGATTTGGTACATACCTCATTAGCTGTAGCATAGTGCAGTGTTGCTGTAGTATTTGTAATGGAATAACACGTAAGAACTAAAGACTGCAAGGTATCTGGTTAATGTAGAGATGAAATGAATGAAACAGCAAGGCTAAGCTTTCCTGACCCTTCATGAGAGAATAGATGAAAAAAGGAAGAATAAGCTATTGTGCCGAAGGGAGATGATGAAATTCAAGATCCACACACATAATCTCTGGCTCAGCCTCTGAAATGTTAATCCCTGGGTAGAATTATTTGAGCTGTAGATTGCAATTTATCATCAAAATGGCACTGTGTCAAACAATACTTCTTGTATGTGTGATGTTTAGAACTATCCAATTTTAATATAAAATAGTTCACAGAGCACTGTCTAACATTTAAGTAGCAACTCGTTAAGCTCAGGATGTTTTTGCTTGTTTCTGTAGACCTGTGGTAATCGTGTAGAGTTATTTTCCATAGATTGCTCTTAGGGTCTTTTACTAGCCATGTAGTATGTTTTAGGGAGTGATCTGTTTTGATCTGAGACGTGACAGGTGATGGAATTGCTTGATAGTAATTGTAACACAAAGTGGTACGGGATGTTTATTTTGAGGTGCTCAGTTAATTTTTAGAACGAAGAAATCTGCCAAAAATTTGCTGATGGCTTAAAAATTCCCAGGATTTGAGATTAATGTTTTGCCAAGTTGTGCGAACAATTATTTTGAGGTTACAAAAAATATTTTCTCATTATGTTTTACAAGCTGGAACGCCCTTCAGGTTTTTCTTTCCTTGCTTTTAAAGTATGCCAGTAGAGGGAGTAGAAAAATTACCATCCCAGTAAGGATAAAATATCCTGCACTAAAATTCAGCCCTTTCTCCTTTAGAAGTCTTAGTATTTCATACTATAGTCTGTTACTGAAAGTAAAAGATCCAGTACCTTGAGAAAATGGGATTAGGATAATATAAACACAGCCCAGATAGTTTCTGAAATGTAGGAATGTGTGAAACAGCATAATTATTAGAGAAGAATATTTAAATCCAAAGATATATTTAGAAATATGAATTGTGCTTTTTCCCCCTAGTACTTATGGCTTGTTTGAAAATCACCATGTAATTTTATTGTTACAGCAAAACTCAACATGTTTTAGTGCATGCTAATAAATTCATTTCGCTGTGTTTATTTTTAAAAGTGGCCTCTATATAAATGTGCAAATAAATTGTGTGAAGCATTTGCAAATATGAAATACTTAAAAATAGGGTTTCTTGTTGCAAGTCTTGCATTTTTTGCTTGGGAAAGGTGAGAGACTGAAGGAGGGGAAGGAAGGAAGGAAGGAAGGAAGCGGAGTGTAAACCCTGCCAGCCTGGCAAATTCATAATTCCTCTGTAGAAGTTGTTTCAGAAGGCACTGAGATTTGAAGCGGAAACTATTTGGTGATTTTTCCCATATTTAAAAAGTCTCTTTCAGCGTGGTGGTAATTAAAATCTCCTCTAAAAATATGCCAGTATCAACAAGAGATTTTGAACGTCTTTGGCATGTTTGGTTAGCAGGTATATACCCAGCGTTTCAGAATCGTAGGCCTGACTGAGCAGTCATGATGGCTGTGAACTGAACTATGAAGGAGACATTTGTCTTGGAGTGGGACCTTTTGTGTTAATCCTTCCAACCTTTATATCGCAGCATTTCATGATGGCATTTAGTCAACGAATAACTTGTATTGTGCACTTGTGATCCCTCTCCATCAGAAATGAGCGTCTGTGTGGAATAAGTATCAGTGTTAGATAAGAATTATTATTTTATCTGATATTTTTTCCTGCACTGTGGCCTTTTTTCCTCAGAGGCTGGTGCCTTAGTAGCACATGTAGTTTCTAGATTAATATTTATAAGTGGATACTCAGGAGATGAACATGATTACATTAAGTGTGCAGCTGTTTATTTGTGCATGCAGTTGTTTTCTGTGCATGCTAGATAAACATGTTATCAGAGTATATCTGAGCACAGATATTCATGTGTTAAAATTACACGTACCAGTGGAGCTTCACCGCTGTCTGCCCAGCCCAAACACACTAGGCACAGAGTATATAAGCACCATCACTGGAGTATTGCTGGTTTAGAAAAGGTATTTTTCTCCTCTGACTGCCTTTTGCATGTCTCTGTGGTGTGAGTTGCTACATCAGATTGCTATTTCTGGTTTTTGCTGCTGCATCAGCCTTGGTATTTTAGCTGTTCGGGCTTGCACTCGCTTCCTTGCTGATGTTCTGTCTCCTTGTTAGTTCTATATGTTACACTGAAAACAGGCATGCTTTCAGAAAACGGGTGTTGGACAAAATTACACAAAGGCATATTTTGTGCTGTAGCATCGATTTGTGTTAGATGGTTAAAGTTTCTGCAACTTAAAACCAGTCATCCCTTAGTTGAGTGTATGGCTGTGGGTTTTTTTGGTTAAAAATATGTTCAAAACTACTACATGTTTACTAGAATTAAGAAAGTTATGTTTCATTCTTTCACACTGCTATGAAAGATAAAACTTATGTGTGATAAATGGGGAGTTCAAATTTGGTTTGGTAATAACCTTTATACCAGGTGTTTTGACTCCTGAATTATGTGTGAATTTGAGGATCAGATTTGATCAACTTAGTAACACTGAGCTATTTAAGTGTGTTTGTTTAAACTGCCATTACATATGAGACACTCGATTAAGATTCTTGTGTCCCATTTTGCAGCATGATGGTAATTAAACAAACATAAAATCTGTCTTTAAACCAGAAGTTGTACAGAAGCAAGTCACAACAAATCTTGATAGTGTTGTTTTGCGTTCTGGCTGGAAATGGTATGAAGAAGTCTGTTAAAGAACAGTTTTAAATGTGTCCAGGATGTGTACATGGATTTCACTGTCACGCTTTTAATTATTTTCTTCTAAGTAAAGATTTTGAATTGCTGTACATAAAAAGAACAAAAGGGGTTTTTAGCTTCTTGTCTCTCTTTTTTAAAAATTTTATTTGTATTATTTATGTATTTTAGAGCTGGAAATATCAGGGAAAAAAATATACGTTTGTGTACAGTACCTGTGGATTTTTTTACTGAAGCGAAGCTAATGGCTGTCAAGAAAACTTTGTTCTGAGCTTTCTGTGATATCTGGCTTCTATATTTCTTTATAAGAAGTGTACTAAAAATAAATAGTGGTAGTCAGTCTCTCTTAAAATTTTAACTTCGAGTTTATCTTTCAAAGGAAACCCAAGTTTAAGTGCCTGACTGAATTTTGACTTGACAACATCAAACCTGAATGGATTTTTGTTGTGCACGTGAGCTTCTGCATTCCCGAGCTAATCGAATGTAAAGTGTCATGCAGAATTGTAGTATTTGCTGGTGAACCTGGACAGACAATAATAATTACTACATTGAAGCTTGTTTTCTGTGCAGTTGAAGCACAACAGTGTACCCTTGGTTTTGTTTAGGAGAGATCTGGATTAATGCTGGCTTACAATTATTACTCACAGGGCATTATCATTTCAGATCTGTGCATCTACTTTTAAGGTACGCCAATTGCTGTAATTAATTAAAGTGCTGCAGATGCTGCTGGTTAAGCCAATTTAAAGAACAGAGCGTGAATTTCCAGTTATGTGAGCTAGATAATGATAATGCCTTAACGTGGTAGTCGCTCTTGTGAGCCAATTACTGCTCTAGATAGCTGAAGCGGGTCTGTGGTTCACTTTCTCTGCCTTTGCTCGTTCTGAGAATACACGTCTCCTTTTTATGCCTTTTACTGCTGAGTAATCTTAGTTTTCCTCCCTGGTTGTGGGGTGGTCCGACTGACAGCTTTTACCTTTAATAAGCTTAGAGGTAATAATCCAAGTCCTGTAGGTCACATGTACAATATGCCTTTTAGTTTCATTTTTTCCTGCTCTAATTTTGCCAAAACGTCAGGCTCCCTGTAATATAATATGAGTGCTATTGCTAACTACCTGAGACTGAAGCACTACTTTCTGATAATTGATTAATGCAGATGTCTTGTGTTTTTATGTTACGCTAATTACGACATTGAGTCTGTTTTGGTTTTTTTCTTTTATTTTTGATTTCTTTTTATTGTGGAATATTTTTGGGTATGGATGGATCAAATGTTAACTAACACTGAGATTTTTTCAATTCCATAAATTAGGTTAACTTACAGCCAAGAAATGGAAAAGAAAGTATTTTAATTAGGGAGACTGTATTTATTAATTTATTTTTGTATTTGTTTTAGATGGCAGCATGATATGTTAATAAATAAACCATTAGCAATGTCTTTGCTTTTTGTACACATGTGAACTTGTTTCTAGGGGAACTTTAGAAATGTTGACAGTACTTGTGCCTGTACTGTGACACTCTGGGAATATTCCTGATGTAGCTGGAATGTGGAGAATAACATATTTTAAAAGAAGGTATAGAAACTGATTATTTGAAACTGATATTTACTTTGTAACACTTATTTTTGTGAATTATAATTTGTGCAAGTCTAATAATAATATATGTAGATATTATAAATAAATGGGAAGCTGTATAATATGTGACATACTTCCTGTTTGATTTGCCAATGCCCAATTTCAAGTTTCAGGCTTAGATTAGGGAGACTCTGTACCATGAAATATTTCTGTATTTTTGGAGTCAGCTATACGATTGTGTCAGGTATATTTGAGTAGGGCTAATAACGTACTAATAACCTCAGGAGTGGCAGCCCCTTAGGACCGTGAAATGGCTGAACCTTAAGAAAATGAGTGCAGTTCATATGCAAAATGGGGAGAGAGTGGAATTTTCCTAGAATGGGAGCAGAGAGAACAGGTTTTCATCCTGGATCTGTAAACATAAAGCCTTAAAGATTTGGGAGGGCTCAGAGAGCCTGATGTAGATGCATGGAGAATGGGCCTGGGAGAGAAACAGGGGAACATTGTTTTGTAGCAGTTGAAGCTTGGGCCCAGGCAGAGATGGAGGAGGAAATTGGCTGCAGAGGAGAAAGAGTCCATAATTTCTGAGAGGGAGTGGAAGAGAACAGAGTGCGTTACTTAGATGTGGCTGGCCTCATTCCAGAGAGTGGAAATAAGGACAAGAAAGTGCATGTGAGCATTTATTGCTTTGTCCTTTTGTGTGCTCTTATGTGACCTGAAGCAAAGAAAAAAGTCTTTTTTGAGGAACCTTAAAAAAAAATAAAAAAGAAAAAAAAATTTTTTGTTTCACTTAAACCATCCCCTATCTGCAAGGTTGAGGAGCTGAATGCACACAGGCTGGAACGGGGAAAAGTAAATCTGCATAAAATACTGGGGAACCTGAAAATGCAACCACATGGGGTGACTGAACCATTCTCAGTTTGCAGCTGTCAAAATGGGTGGTTTCTTGCTCCTTCCTCTCTGCTCCCTGCTTCGTGCTGCTGCCCCTTCAATGCACCGATGCTGGTGGTCACCTGGCCTTTGGAGAGCTCATTCATCTCCCTGACCCAACCGAAAACATGGTTTTTTTTTTTTTTTTCCTGCATGAGTTTCCTTCTGGTTTAGTGAGAGGAACTGGGCTGTGAAAAAAGAGCCAGCAAAGTGCCAGGGCTGGTTGGTGCGAGGCAGGAGCATGTGGCTGGAAAAGTGGGATGCAGGTAGGAGATGAGTTAGGAGACAAACATCATCTGATCAGCCACAGCATCAGCTAGGAGTTATCTTGTGCCTCTACTGTGGATGAGGGAGATGAGGAGAAAAGGGTATTTCTGGGAGCCCTTGTGCTTCTCGTGCCCTGCAGGAGCTCACATGTTGCACTGCAGCACAGCTGCTCCAGATGGGCCTGGTTGCCTTCGCTGGCCCTTTCTTGCCCTACCTGCAGCATATCAGCTCTGGAGGGACCTTCCTCCAGACAGGTCTTGGGTGCTTCAAACAGCTGCCAGCTAACAACCATGTCCCTTCATGGGGAGCAGAGACCTGCTGCTCAGAGACCACGTGATAGCCTGCTTGGATCAAAATGAGCTTTCCATCTTCTCCCCTCATCCAGCACTGAGGTATTTCACGGGCGCCCCAAGAAAACACCTTCTTCTGTGTGGAGCACTAGCCATCCTTTATAAACCTGACTTGCATCAAATTTCCCTTGGTTTGGGTTGTTTCCTGCCTCACGTTATGGTAGACTCTCTCTCCTTGGTAGCAAGATGAAAACCCTAAGTTCATGCTTTGTTTTTGGTGATGTTTAAGACAGACACTTAATAGACTTATTTTTGTGTCACAGAGATGTTAGCAGAGGTTTTATTAAGGTGCAACATCATTGATCTTTGTTGGAAGTGTAGAAAAGAATGAGACCATATTGCCTGGATGAGATTTGTGGCTTAGAAGTCATTGTGGCCAGACCTCCTCCTAACCTGAGTAGGAGCTGCACTTACTGCTATATAGTTACACTAAAAATAAATCCCCTCTTGCAAAAGTATGCATAATACTCTGTGTGCGCGCGCGCACATGTTTGTTTTCATGGGCTGTAAACCCCGAGATAGAATCTCCTGTTTTATAAGGGCTAATAATTTGTTCCCAGATTTAACAAGGTGCTTAATCGCATGGCTTTCTTTAACTTGATATAATTACAGTAGATCATATGCTTGAAGTCAGGCATGCGCTTAAATACCTTCCTGAACTGAAGTGCGTCCTTTTTGGTGTCACTATATCTCTGTGTTTAACGGACATGGAGGATTTATGGGCCTTATAGATGAGCATTTACACACGTGTTACCCTGTGATAGCTGGGGTCAGTAACACCAGATCAGGGCCAAACTCTCAGTTACAACTGGCTATAAGTTTCCATAAGACTTCTCCAATACATCTTCATTTTCACTATATTTTTCATGTAATAGGAGAAGAATCCTGTAATTATGATTTGCTGCCTGTCCTACTAAGTTTTGCAGTCTTTTTTTGGATAAGTTTTATAATGCTGGTTATGTTTAAAGAAGTCAAATTGTGGGGCAGAATTTGAAAATTCCTTTTTATTATGTTAACTATGCAATAATTATTGCTCTTTGTTACAACTGCAGCAGATTGCTTTGGGACATAAAGTGCTGCCCAGTACTTGGTGAGAAGAAAAAAAAAAGTGTATCAAGTTTTTTTGCAATTAAAAATCTGGAAGAACTTGTTTAAGAAAATGTTAGCCCAAGAACACGCATCTTTTGTCAGTATAATATGCAGCCCTGAACATAACACTTTTTATCAACAGTACAGTGTTTCATATTTAATCAACATAAAATGAAGTGCTTCCCTCACATGAATGTAACACAGATCAAGTCTCAGCCAAAGCAAATAAAAGAATGAATGCTTTGTTAATCATCCATAACTAATTTGTGCGTACACAGAAAAAATGAAATCTGTTTTTGACAAGAGCTTTTTTCATGGAAGCAGCAAGGGAGAATTGAACATGCAATGTGCATTAATAATAGTGAATAGCAATGGGGAGATCTGAGATGTTTGCCTGAGACGACTTCTATTTCTTGATAGTAACAGCATTTAACAGAAACCTAAGATAAGAGAAGGGAGGATTTTTTTAAGTTGTTTGCCAAAATACAAGACAACAAACCTGTGCTGAAGCAGACATGGATGGGTTCTTGTATGCCTTGCCGTATATTTGCAAGTATTGCAGGGAACTGCCACATATCTCTGTGACAAACTCAACTAATAGATAATACACAGTGAAGAAAATGTTAAATGCATTGCTTCTTTGCACAGGCAATATGATTGTGTTGCTCTAGTGACAGCATGGTTATGGTTGACAGGGCAGCTTCATTACAAGCCCCTGTTTTCAGGCTACTGCAGCTTTAAAAAAAAAAATCACCCATTGGACTGAAATTTTTTTATGCTTGTCAGCCTTGAGGTGAATTTTACTTTAAGTGCAAAGTTAGAAGAAATCCATATAGCTGTTTGGAGGGATGGACGGGCTTTTAAAAAGTTGAGGTTTGTTTATTGCAGAGCTGCATTTTTGAATGCTTTATGCTTGTCCTTGTTGCTAAAATGTAGATTGTTTATAAAAATATATATAAAATAAGTAACTACACCTGCGCCATACACTATTCTCACTTTTGTGTGTACATAGGGTGTGACAGCTGAGATGTCTTACATGCGTGAGCATGCCCCTATTCTAGCTTCACACAGATCTTAATTTTCAGCTACCTCCCTTTTACCCTAGTTATATACCTACCCTTTGCCCCCTGCTTCTTCCCGCATACATCGGATTCAAATCGCACGTCAGCAGTACAGCATTGGCTAGATCCATTGATTCAGTGGTGGTTTTTTTCCTTCCTTTGCTCTGTAGAGGGGAGTGCTGCACGCAGGATCCATCACTTGCAAACCACACTGCTCTTAGATAACAGCCTGGAGTAGATTTGCATATTAAAGCTGTCTCACCAAGTTTTTGTCCCTGATAGTGAGCTGCAGGTTTGGATAAAAGAAATAGTAACAAAGTGGCATGGGCAAGAGAACTGTATGTTTGTATGAAGACATTTTCTTGAAGAGCCAACTCTTCCAGACTGAGTTTCGTGATTGGTATCATGGCCATGAAGCTGTAAGAGTTACGGTGGTCTTGAAATGTGTCCTCCAGGGTGGTAGCTGGGAAATACAGAGACAGGGAGGAGCACCAGCATGTCCAATAATTTCTCTGTAGTTTGGGGGACTTTTCTAACTGTGTTATATCCTTTTGGGATTATGTATTTTGGTGTTTTTGGCACATGCTTAAAGTGAAATTGTGAGCAAGAGGGAAGAGAATAAAAAAAGCACAATCATGAATTTAATAACGGAGATACATTGGTGCTCCAATAATAACTGAGATGTTCACTTCAAATAACATCATGCTGTTTTGTTTTTTTGAAGTGGCCTTTTAGCCTAAACTTAAGATATTACCAATACGATAAATAATTTGACCCAAGGGCTCTGGTTCTGACAAGGAGAACAGTCGCTGTGTAAGCATCACTGCTCAGCACACAGCCATCAGGCATTACAGAGGAGGGTCACAAAAATGATCAGGGGGATGGAACACCTCTCCTATGAAGAAAGGCTGATTGAGTTGGGATTGTTCAGCCTGGAGAAGAGAAGGCTTCGGGGAGACCTTATTGCAGCCTATATTAGTACTTAAAAGGGGCTTATAAAAAAGATGGCAGCAAACTTTTTAGCAGGTCCTGTTGCAACAGGAGAAGGGGGAATGGCTTTAAACTAAAGGGGGGTAGATTTAGACTAGATACAAGGAAGAAATTTTTTACGCTGAAATGTAGATTGTTTATAAAAATATATATAAAATAAGTAACTACACCTGCGCCATACACTATTCTCACTTTTGTGTGTACATAGGGTGTGACAGCTGAGATGTCTTACATGCGTGAGCATGCCCCTATTCTAGCTTCACACAGATCTTAATTTTCAGCTACCTCCCTTTTACCCTAGTTATATACCTACCCTTTGCCCCCTGCTTCTTCCCGCATACATTGGATTCAAATTGCACGTCAGCAGTACGGCATTGGCTAGATCCATTGATTCAGTGGTGGTTTTTTTCCTTCCTTTGCTCTGTAGAGGGGAGTGCTGCACGCAGGATCCATCACTTGCAAACCACACTGCTCTTAGATAACAGCCTGGAGTAGATTTGCATATTAAAGCTGTCTCACCAAGTTTTTGTCCCTGATAGTGAGCTGCAGGTTTGGATAAAAGAAATAGTAACAAAGTGGCATGGGCAAGAGAACTGTATGTTTGTATGAAGACATTTTCTTGAAGAGCCAACTCTTCCAGACTGAGTTTCGTGATTGGTATCATGGCCATGAAGCTGTAAGAGTTACGGTGGTCTTGAAATGTGTCCTCCAGGGTGGTAGCTGGGAAATACAGAGACAGGGAGGAGCACCAGCATGTCCAATAATTTCTCTGTAGTTTGGGGGACTTTTCTAACTGTGTTATATCCTTTTGGGATTATGTATTTTGGTGTTTTTGGCACATGCTTAAAGTGAAATTGTGAGCAAGAGGGAAGAGAATAAAAAAAGCACAATCATGAATTTAATAACGGAGATACATTGGTGCTCCAATAATAACTGAGATGTTCACTTCAAATAACATCATGCTGTTTTGTTTTTTTGAAGTGGCCTTTTAGCCTAAACTTAAGATATTACCAATACGATAAATAATTTGACCCAAGGGCTCTGGTTCTGACAAGGAGAACAGTTGCTGTGTAAGCATCACTGCTCAGCACACAGCCATCAGGCATTACAGAGGAGGGTCACAAAAATGATCAGGGGGATGGAACACCTCTCCTATGAAGAAAGGCTGATTGAGTTGGGATTGTTCAGCCTGGAGAAGAGAAGGCTTCGGGGAGACCTTATTGCAGCCTATATTAGTACTTAAAAGGGGCTTATAAAAAAGATGGCAGCAAACTTTTTAGCAGGTCCTGTTGCAACAGGAGAAGGGGGAATGGCTTTAAACTAAAGGGGGGTAGATTTAGACTAGATACAAGGAAGAAATTTTTTACGCTGAGGGTGGTGAAGCACTGGCACAGGTTGCCCAGAGAGGTGGTGGATGCCCCATCCCTGGAAACATTCAAGGTCAGGTTGGCTGGGGCTCTGAGCAAACTGATCTAGTTGAAGATGTCCCTGCCCACAGCAGGGGGGTTGGACTAGATGACCCTTAAGGGTTCCTTCCAACCCAAACTATTCTGTGATTACAGACCATACATCTGTTCATTCTGTGCTGTTCCAAGTTAAGGTCCAACTTTCAGTACAGAAACAATGTAACATAAGAGTTATAAAACCTTCTTGACACCTTTAAAAGCTTTTCTGTGTCATAAACCTTGCAAATTTTTTGTCGTTTAATATTGTGCATTCACTCTATGGAAGTTAACCTCAGATAATGACAACTGGTTGATGACACTGGTATTTTATAAAACCCATTTAAACAGGTTTTATCTATGCTAGATAATTAAGTCTAGACAGTGTTATATGCCATCTAAAAATATAATATTTTCTGGAAAGGTGAATGAAAGTATATAAGGTTGCTGGAGCAGTTAATCTTTTGACCTTGTTTTCTCTTTAATGAGCGTTACCTCAAACTTGCTTCCTTGTTGGAGATTACAAAGGAGCTGAATAATATGTTTACGTTTGCAAGTCTGTTTAAATAATCTGGAGTTAATTCTGGGGTCTGTATCGTGTGTCTTCCTGCATGGCATTTGTTTCCTCAGGAGGAGGCTTGCAGGTAGGCACGACCTGATGTATGGAGCTGTAGACCTTTCAATGACTGTTCTTAATCTTATATTGAACTCAAGTTAAATATTCACTGCTGAGCTTGAGATATTATTTCAAACCCACCTTTTTAACGTCAAAGATTCTGGGTCTTTGTCTTGAAGTGAACACCAAGACAGAATAAGCAAATTTAGAGCCTAGAATGGAAAATTAAAAGAAGCTGTAAGCAACAGAAGGGCTTTTCACATCTGAAACCAACAATAAATAGGTAACTAGTTTACCCTCTTCATAGAAAACATTCATTTTTCCACTAAAGACTGTCTTCTGTCAAGGGACACTAACTGGACATCTCTCTTGTGTAACTATTTGAAGGTTCAGTAGTACTGTTCATGGGATACTTCTGCGTAGAGCAGGTGAGCAATAGAGTGAATAATAAAAATGGAGACTTCCTGCCAGGCAAATTAGAGCTAAAGTGCCAGGCACTGGCAGGTGAGCTTAAATCTAGATTTTATAACAGGTATTGCCTATTATTTAAAAATAGAAGCAAAACCTAGAAAACAACCTGTGAGTCCCTTTAGTCAATACATGGAAAAATGTGGAGTTATGAGTTGCTGAGCAGTAAATAAAGTCGTGGGTATCAATTCAACTCCACTGTCCTCCCCCTGGAAGGAGGAGGTCTCACATAATAGGTGTTTTTTAGTCCAGTTTCAGCTAAAAATTTAGGAACCAACTTTATCATCTGCTGTTTCTCCCCTTCTAGCATTAGGTAAATTATATCTGTATTTCTAGTTTGTTTTGAAGCTAACTCTACAGAAATACTATACAGTTATACAATGAACTCTCCAAAAGCAGGGAGAAAAATAAGCCCGAACCAGCAGAAATACTGTTTGGAAGTGCCCCAGCTGAAGTGGAGCGCGGGAGTTGCTCTCAGAGGTGGACAGCATGCTGTGAAGGATCCAGCTCAGCAGCACACAGCTCACAGAAAATGAAGGACTGTTATTTTCTGCCAAACTGCCAGCTCTGCGTGCAGCGCCTTTCCCAACAGCCAGCCTCACCTGCCATGTATCAGCAGCAGCTCAAGCCCAGACTTCTTTAAATCTGCTCCTTTGAGAGCAAAGGTTTGAGGATTTAAACAGCCAGTTTGTAATAACAAGTTTCTCTGCCAACTTCGCCTGAGCCTCCATGAGCTTGTGTCCTGTGTCGATGGCAAAACTAAAATTCTGTCCGGCATTTACAGTAGGACTTATGATTACAGTCTTTGCTGTCTAAAAATGATTTAATCAATCATTAATAAAATGGGTTTTGCTTACTAGTGATTTATGTAGTAATACACGCAGACTTGTACATAGCTGCACCATGTACCTTAGCAGGCCCAGGGGAGATGGTCATGTAACTGGCTGCTATAGCATTTGGGGCCAGGAGAGTAATAGGCAGTCCCTACCATGCAGTGATCCCAACAGGAGAGAGCAAATGGCTGTGAAAGGGAAGCAGAACACCAGACAATATTAGGGCGTTAGTGAGCTCAGCACGTAGGGATCTAGGTGTTGCAGGAAAGGATGTGACTTTGTCGCTGCTAAATGATACGGGAGAGTCAAGTATTTCGGGGCTCCTGAGCAGTACAACATAAGCAAAAATTCATGTACTTTACAAAGGCACAGTAACGTTTGCATAGAGCATAAGGACAGACAGAGTTTAGCAGGTGATTGAAGGCATCTGACAGTAAATTTAAACCTGTCATTAATGGAAAAAGAGAAACTTGCACAGCATCTCTAGAGGAAGTGATCTGAAAGAGCAAGGAGGAAAAAGGCTACAACTACTAGAGCAAATGTTTCTCAACATCAGTTATCAATCTCATTGCATCCTTCTGTGGAAGAGTGTTCAGGAAGTTTTTCTGTTTTACTAAACAGGAGAAAGCAATGAAGACTTTTTAAATGGACAGATAAAACAGTTACTCAACCTAGCAAAGGATGTGGGTATTTCAGTGTTTAATAGTTCTCTGCTACTTATTAAAATTGTCCAGCTCACCTGTACCCTTTGTCCTGGTTTCGGCTGGGAGAGAGTCCATTTTCTTCCTAGTAGCTGGTACAGTGCTGTGTTTTGGATTTAGTATGAGAATAATGTTGATAACACACCAATGTTTTAGTTGTTGCTGAGCAGTGCTTACACTAGTCAAGGACTTTTCAGCTTCCCATGCTCTACCCACTGGGAAGGCTGGAGGTGCACAAGAAGCTGGGAGGGGGCACAGCCAGGACAGCTGACCCAAACTGGCCAAAGGGACATTCCATACCATGTGACGTCATGCTCAGTACATAAACTGGGGGAAAGCTGGCCGGGGGGGCTGCTACTCGGGGACTGGCTGGGCATCGGTCGGTGGGTGGTGAGCAATTGCATCACGCATCACTTGCTTTGTATATTTTTTTATTATTGTTATGATTATTACTATTATATTTTT
Organism: Pygoscelis adeliae; assembly: GCF_000699105.1. NCBI lineage: Eukaryota > Metazoa > Chordata > Aves > Sphenisciformes > Spheniscidae > Pygoscelis > Pygoscelis adeliae. The sequence continues at coordinate 570,762 of NW_008825099.1, forward strand.
ATTTCAATTATTAAACTTTTTATCTCAACCCATGAGTTTTCTCACTTTTACTCT
>NW_008825099.1:570859-572776 GCF_000699105.1 Pygoscelis adeliae
GAGAGTGAGCAAGTGGCTGTGTGGTGCTTAGTTGCCAGCTAAGGTTAAACAATGACAACTTTTTTCTATTGCCCTTAGTAAGCATCAAGCCCACTTTAGGAGGGGATACCTGTCTCATACACATGGTCTATTAATAAATTGCTTGACTAAAATTTTGGTCATGCACATTTTTTGCCATCTGTCCAGTAGTTGTCTAAGAAGCTTAATAGTATTTTTGTTAGCGAAACAGGACCTCCAAATTTTCTTGGTGGTAGTTTGCATAGTGTAGATGAATTACCTCAGTTTATTAGGTATCATTTCACTTTCTAAACTTCCTATCTGATGTTAATCTCTGGAGATTTCCAGAGACTGTGAATGCAAAGGATTAGTCTGTGAAGATGAATGGTCTGTTGTTACCCACGGCAGGTTACTTGAGCACACCTACAGGTATGATATTTGGTCAGAAAGAATCATTCACAATGTACCTCAGCCTCTCAGGGTGCTAGTGAAATCTCATAGGCCTGTGCTAAAAGTAGACCACAAGAAGACAGTAGCTGTAGTAAGATATTGTATTTTCTTTTTGCTTACTGAAAGTATTGTCTCCACTGGTGCTGAGTAAGAAACGGTGTGTTATGCTTCCAATATAATGATTCATTAATCTGTATGTGCTATAAAAACCATCATGTTTGTGTTTTTGAAGTGGTCTTTTAGCCTAAACCTAAGATATTACCAATATGATAAATAATTTGACCCGATCTGGCAAGGTCACTTTGTGAGCATCACAAATAAATAAATATATAAAATAAAATCAAGTGTAGCTGTTTCAATACTTACATATTTTTAATTTCCTTCCCAGTCTTCCTGTCTAGGGCCCAGACTTTTCTGGTATGCGCAGAATTTTTTAAACATTAAGTTCTCCATTCAAATGCATCATAATTCTTAATAATGTTCTGGATACCTTGAACCATTATTTGCTTTTAAACAAGTTTTCAGCACAGATTGTGCTGCCTGCATTCGGTCCTCCAAATCTCCCATCTGACTGTCTAAATTATTTTAACTGACATAGTTTCTAATTTACTCTCTCCAGTTGAGAGAGCTCCCTGTAGCTTGTCTATTTTAGCATTTAATTGCTGTATACTCTCACAAATTAAATTCTGTAGTGATCCATTTTGCTCTGCCGGTGAAGCAGTGATCTTTTCATCTAAGCAAGATGGTGCTTGCAACTCAGCCGGCGGGGCTGGCATCCAGCGTCGGGAGAGGGGGAACTTTCCCATTTCCTCTCCTGCGGTGTGCGGTGGCTGTAGGGGCAGTGGGGTTTGTGCCAGAGGACAGCTTTCCTTCAGAATGTTCTCCATTTAATTCTGAAGCAAAAGGAAAGTGAAATCCTCAAAACTTGTTTCAATAGGTTTTTACAGCTAGAAAAATTGCTTTGTCTAATTACTTTATGCCCAAGTGTGCAGCAGAATGCTCCTCTTTAAAATCTGCGTATCTTTGTGGGATTTTTAGCATTTGCTTTTGTAAAATGTGAAAAGGCAGCTTCTAAAAATATTACACTGTATGTCTTCCTTTTCTGGGAGAAAGACAGTCAAAACTCATTGTTTCTTTTGACAAAATAACAATATCCAATTAGGAAACTTGTTGTCTTCCTCAGGTCTTTTTTGGATGATGCTTGTACAGTGCTTACACATCACTTAAATATATTTCTATTAGAGAGGGAGAGGGACCATTTAGTATCTAAATAATTAAGAAGTACAGTACTTCTTGATCTAGTTTGTGCTGAATGGAAATATTTCACTGTGTTTTCTCAATACGTGTGTATCGAAAGGAGGGCAGTTGAGTCTCGGGGGTTAAAGACTGCAGTGCAGCAGGGGTTTAAGGTCTGTATAGGCAAGCTGAGTTCAGGTGTGGAGAGGTAAAATGTATTCTGCAGTTTTCTGT
>NW_008825099.1:572820-594115 GCF_000699105.1 Pygoscelis adeliae
GGAACATACCCTGTGAACAAAACCTGGTCAATATTTTGATTCTGTGTAACTCTAGAAATGTGAAGCCAGTTTAACAGAAAATACAAAGCTGTTTCTTACTTATTTGTACTTCTTATATTAACCTTAAAGAAGACTTACCAGGCAGTTGGTAATTACAGGACACAAGGTCACTAAAAGTACATTTTTGAGGAAAGAAGGCTGCATGAAATTTGCATTATTGCATTATTTGGGTCTCCTTTTAAACTACGAGTCTGAGTTCAAACCTTTCATATAGAGGTGTTAATCTTTTGACTTGCTTCATTCAGAAGAGAATTGGGCACTGTTTGATAGTGTGACATGACTGTCTGTCATCTGTGATCATCATCTTCCAAGTAAAAATGGGCTGTTTGTTTTGCTTGTGTGGCACAGATTACTTGGTCTTAATTCCTTTGTCAGAGTATTTTAGTCCTATTTGCTGTGAAAGGTCTGCTTTAGCAGGGAAAGATGGGGATGATTCCTAGAAAAGGCTAGTGCATCATAGCGTTGCTTCATATTCTCTTTGTAGAAAGAGATCAGGATATGTGGATCCTTTACATTAGGCAGATCTTTATGTAAGGATAGCACTTACTATATAGTAACTTTTGGGATGTCTGACACCACTCAGAGTCATGAATATTGTGGAAGAGAATGATGCATGGTTGCAGTATTGAAAAGACAGAAATTTGTGTGATAAGCGAGTCTGGTTCTGTAGCTGTGACAGTAAATCAAGCTTCATTGGTTTCGTTTGAACTGACTGCTGTTTGGCCAGTGTTAATTTTTCCCTTCTCTCCCCCCAAAATTGTAATATGATGGTAGTTTGAGGGCTTGTGGAAGTAACTTAAAATGCTGTAGAGGGATAGCGTTGGGGACTGCTCCTTGAAAACCCATCCATAGGTATTTAAATCCCTGTTTGCAATCTATGTCTGTGTATGTACTATAGGTCTTCTGGCTTTGACAGAGCTGAGTGCAAGGTGCTCCCATGCAGTGAGAGCTCATCCCAGCCTGACTCTGCACTACTTGCAGCTATGTGGCTTCTGATTAACTTGAAAAAGAGCAGGATTTTGTCTCTCTTTGGGGTAGGTTCCAGTTCACTTGCATGTTGCATTCACATATCCCCACTAGCTCCTAAATCATGTGTCCTGATGCTACATTAAAGGCCAAAAGTTGGTTAGAAACAGCCACATCAGTAAAGGCACCAGCAAATTGCACCTTTGCTAGTATCTGAGATGACAATGTTTTTAAAGTCTGTACAAACACATGCAGTGTGCTTAGAAATTGGGAACTACCTAAATTCATTACCACTAATACTCTTCTATACTAAAAAGGAATGCAACTTCTATTGATTTACATAGTATTGTTTGCTCTGCATATTTCTTTGTTTGAATTCAGAAATCAAAGTACTCCAGGTTATTAGGAAGTCTCTTTATTTTCTATATCCATTTTTATTTTGCTAGCTTTGAGCTCTTTTTTTTTTTTTTAAATTCCAAGTTTTTTATATTTTGCCAGATTTCCTAAAGTACCAGGATACACGAGTATCAACCAGCCAGTCGGTGTAGTGCAGAGCCAGGCACACACCGCATCCTGCTGCTTCCCCAGCTGTGAACAGCTGATACAGTTTGATGTAGTGCACAGATAGGGTTATTTCACCCAAAATATGGTGTATGTTAGAGGCATTTCAGGGACCAAGGGGAATAGTAGGAGGAGTGTGTCAAGGGGGATGGAGCTGCTTGCGAGAGAAAGGCACAAAAGTGTAGAAAACAAAAGCAGAAATTCCCCAACACAGGAGAGTATTCTGGAGAAGTATTGCTATATGTTTATGTGTGGTTTTTACTCTTAGAATCATAGAATCATAGAATCATAGAATCATTAAAGGTTGGAAGAGACCTCCAAGATCATCGAGTCCAACCATCAACCCAACAACACCATGCCCACTAAACCATGTCCCTAAGCGCCTCATCTACCCGCCTTTTACAGGGAGGCTCTTCTTTAAGTTAAGTTATAATGATCACTTTGTAAACAATATACTTTGTAAATAATGTACAGGTTTCTCAGAGCCTTTGGTCGACCCAGCACGGCCATTATTCTGTTATGCATGAAGATAGGCTTCAGTAGTTTCTGCTAACATACCAACTAGTTCTTTTTTAATAATTTATTGGTGATTTCTAAAAGAATTCCTTTTTTTCCGGTATGCTGCTTCTCTTGCTAGAACTATACAGTAGCAAACATGAAACAACAAAAAAAGATTGTTAACCAGTATTCCACATATTATCTTATGAACCAAACAGTGCCCATTCTCAAACATGGTAGTATGTTTGAGCTGGAAGATAACCTAGAGGTATTTGTATTTTACCAGTATTGTAGGTTATTGTCTTGTCTTTCTGTGATATTCGAAATATCATAGTTGATTTTGTTTGCATAATGCATTGCCTTTCCTAAAAAGTAAAGAGTTTCCAAATTACTGTTTTTCTACAGAATTAACTCCATCTTGATAGTTAAGTGTTGTAGAGTATTTCGTCATGTCTCTTTATTATCACGCAGATCGTTTCCCTCTTGTGATTTCAAAATTGACTTTTCCATGCACCCTTTCACAAAACGTGATGTGGCAACTCTGGCAGTCACATGTATGTAAAACACCTGGAGGGATATTTGAGCCTTACACATTTTAAACTTTGATTATATAGTTAAAATGAGAAAAGTTGAGCAATTAAAACATTTGCTTTGGGATTCCTGCTTTACTTTCCACAAAACTCCATGTGTTCATATGAGACACAAGTAACAGCAGATCAGACTTTTACTATTAAACAGATGTTACATATTTAGTATCTTACCAAAGTGCGCTTCTGTTTGAAATAACTCATTCCAGCCTACTGCTGAAGCTGTTCCTGTATACCCTACTCATAGGTATTTCTCTTGGATTATTTTGTCTCTGCTGATTAAAAATTATTTATTCTTCTGCACAAAAATTTCTCTGTGGTTCTGGGATAACTCAGATTGTATTACACGAAGCATGTAGGCTTTTTTTGAGGAAAATGTTACAAGCTTTGTAAGAAGTGGTTATTAGCATGTTCTCACATTTAAAAACAATTTTTTAAAAGTTGGTTGTGTGTCAGAGTAGAAAACATAATCCATTGTGAAATCAGTCATGGACCTAAGCACCTTGAGAATATCCTTTTCAGGGGCAAAAAAGAAGTTTCTCCCACTCTACTTGCATAGCTAAAACCATGTAAGGCCAAACCTATAAAGCTTAAAAGGAGAAAACATTGCAACACTTCTAACACAGTTTTCTGGGAGAGTAGGAGGATGTACTTAAACTCGCATGTTAAGGAAAATAAAACTTGAAAGAGCAGAGACTGTCTATTTTTGTTTGGGTTTTTTTCTTTTTTTTCCTTTTTTTTAACATGATAAATTTACAAATGTTGGATTTTTATGGGCAATTGGAACCTGAAAAGTCAACTTCTGTCTTTGGCCCACAAAAAGGTGATTAAATGAATTCGTTTCTCAGGAAGACTGAACTTGATTGCCAAGTATGTCTTATTCTTCACAGCACCTCAGGATATTTAGTGCTAAGAGAATCTTCTTGCACATGGCTGGCTTCTCCCCTTTGTACAGGCACACAGCTGCCTGCACTCTTGTCTCCCTCCTCTTCTACACCAGCTAACCCCAGCAGATTTCACAAGGAATTGCTGATGATGATCTTCACTGGGAGAACTTCACCTCTTCCTGAGTCAGGTCTCTTATTCACTCTCCGATCCAGATAATCTGAAGCCACAAATGGCAAGATGATAATTTATACAATAAATAGATATTAAATGAAAATGTAATTCCACATCATTCCAAAATTCACCTGCCTTGATGTCCACGTCCAGCTTTTGGATGCTTGCAAGTTTAATGCTCTGTCCTTTCTCTTCACTTCAGATTCACCATTGGGTTGGCTTTGCTTGTTTGCTTTGACTTTTTTAGTAAAATCACCTTGATAAAGACAACATGCATCTCAGTTATGATATCAGATAAGATGGTGTGTTTGTAACAAGAGAAAGTGGCTCTGCCCCCAAATACACCTTCTGCTTCTTGGAGTCACTGAAGCGTATTTGTGTTCCCTATGATACCTCGCAGGGACCTCGTGGGAGGTCTGTGTGTTACTTTCGTAGCATGGGGTGTAACAGGTGAGCCAGCACTGAGAAGGCGTTAGTAGCTACACAAGGAAATAATCTAGGTCTTTGATAAATTGGGGATGTTTACAGCTGCTGGGAGGTGATTTTCATAGTCAAACTGCGAAGAATACATCAGAATACAGGCATGGTATGGCTAATCAGAAGTTCATCCAGAAGGCTGAAAGCAAGTACCCATGTTCGTCATTTGTTCCCTACATGTTTCTCACTGGGTGTATATACACCTGATCTTTTTTTGGGTGTTTTCATTGATGAAGGGGAGTGAGGACATGACAAGAGACATGCATCTTCTTTAAAAAGGAAATTAAAAAAAAAAAAACCTGACTTTTTTTTTTTTAAAGGAAAACCTAATTGCATAATTTGGAAATGGTGAACAAATGAAGAGTCTTTCCACATATTCGAGTTACATTGCTAACTATCATTTCAGTAAGAATAACACTGATACCATAATACAGATTTTAAAACCAGCTAGGGCATAATTGGTTTTTGTCTGCAAGCATAAGCTTATCCCAACCGATTCAAATAAGGGTCAAGTCCAAAGTGTGACAAATATTTCCTAGTCATTATAGCCTATGGGTGGAATGTTTTCCTTTGGCCTGACTGCAGGTGAGGGCATATTCAAGTTAGGATTGTAGAACCATCAAACAGCCCAGGCTGGAAGGGACCTGGAAAGCTCATCTGGTCCAACCTTTTGTGGGAAAGGGAGCCCTAGCACCCTGTCCAGTCGCATCTTGAAAACCTCCTGCAGTGGGGACTACCACATCCCTGGGGGGGTTGTTCCAGTGATTGATTGTTCTCGCTGTAAAAAATTTCTTTCTTATACTGACATGAATCTTCTCCCGGTGCAACTTGTACCCGTTGCCGCTTGTCTTCTCCATGTGGCTCCAAGTTACTTTGTAATTCCTGGTTGCTCCTTTTCTGTTTGGCAGAAAAGCACATACATGCACCAGAATTGGCAAGTAATTTTTACCATGCCAGTTGCATAAATATTTGCACACCACATTATAGATGCCAATTTTTTCTAAAGATACTTAAAAAAAGTTAACTAGAAGAGGTTTAAGCAAACTTCCTTTCTATTCACCTTGACCACCATTTTCACACCATAATGTGAATATTGAAAATTTAGCTTTATGAAACAAGTTGCTGTTAAGATGCAAGCTGCTTCCCTACATTTGCCTGGAGAACACGCAAAGAAGTGCCATGTCTCTCCCGTTGCTTTCTGAACAGGTGCCGCAGTAAATCTTGCATTCACTACAATGAGTTGTAATGTTTAGTTATTCTAAAGGTACGGTACAATAACAGATTATTGTTGTTCATATCTGTGTAATAATTGAAACTCCCTGATCATACTTTCCATTTTACACATTGTCAGAACCTTGGACCTTAATCTCGCTCTTTGATTGACAGTCGTGGCTGGAGAAAGAGCACTTGTATTGTTTGTGATAGTCTCATCTGTTCAACTTGATTCAGTTGAGAGTATTTGCATATTCTTAAGTATTTCTTCTGAGAGGGCCTAAATCCTTTTCAAGTGTTCGATGCATTTTTGAAATTCATTCATAAGGTATCTACATGCACTAATAGTTCTGTATAATATTGCAGTGCATAATCTGACAGATAAGGCTAGTTTTTTAAACAAGGTATTCTTAGGGGATGACATATTACATTCTGACTTATTCTACTGGGCGGAAATGTCAAGTACTTTGAAAAAGGATGCTTGAATGTTTTGATTGAATTAGTATACTTTATTCAACACAAATTGTCAGCTGCAGTAAAATGTCTTATTCTGAGAATATTTTTCAAAAGAGTTAACAGCAGGGCTTTTTTGTTTTATTTTTGCTACTGGAGCTTTATTACATATAATCGTTCCTTTGCTGCTGATACTGATATTAGATGGAATAGGAGAGTAGATTCTTAGATGCATTTTAGATTAATTTGTCTGAATTGTTAAACTGTGAGCAACACCTTTATCTTGAAATACAACTTAGGCTTTTATCTTTCTCTCTTCTTGCTTTTCATTTTTTTTTCCCTTGCAAAATTTTTAACAATACTTTTGGAAGCATTATCAACTTAATTTCAGAAACCTGTCACTCTTAATAGTATAACACTAGTGAGAAGTACCATTGCTTTGAAAAATATTCAGGCATTGTATTTGAGCATTGAACATAGATAGCAGTTCAACATATTAACTTGATGGCCTCATACTGTTAATGTAAAGAAATATATGCATAATTGAATCCCATGTCTTCCATAGGTTGGAAGTCCTAGTCCAGGACTATCCAAGTTTGGACAAAACTGGTCCAGATTGCTATCAGAAGGAATAGAGAGATATTCACACTTGCTTAAATGGATGTGTGCTGTGCATGCTACTACAAGCTCAAGCCCTTAAAGACCTAGGATCTCTTATGGAAGACCACTAATCACAATGCATAACCTATTTTTTTCCATTGCACTAAGCAAGTGTTCAAAGGGCCACCATTAGTGGCTGACCTAGTTTAAGAAATGGGTTTCTGTCTTTAGAAAGGACCATAGCAATCCCTGCTGCCTGTCTACTTGAAAAAAGAATGATGCAGATTTAATAAGTGTATTTTTTGTTTTATGCACACGCAGGTTTTAGTGTAACAGCACCTTTTACGTTAGTTTTGTTTTTCCTTTGCTTTCAGGAATCTCCTTCTGGACGCAGAAAAGCGCTTGCCACCAGCAGCATCAACATGAAGCAATATGCAAGCCCCATGCCTACACAGACAGATGTCAAGTTAAAATTCAAGCCTTTGTCTAAGAAAGTGGTATCTGCCACCCTACAGTTCTCTTTATCTTGTATTTTCCTGAGGGAAGGAAAAGCCACGTAAGTTTTGGTTGTTTTTTTTAACCAGATAGCCTGCTTTGTGTTGGCTTTTCACAGAATTCTTTGGATAAAGAGCTCTTTCTGTATAGAGTGGCAGAACTTGAGAGTATCCTTCAGCATACCTATCATTCCTGCCATACTTAATTTCTTAGCTGAGTAAAAGTCGTTTCTTACTCTGATTTTAGTCTTGTGTTCTTCAGAGACAAATGTCTTGTCCTCTACCGTTACAGACATTTTAAATAACAGCAGCTTAAAAATATCTACAGGTTTGAAAGCAGCAGGAGTGTACGTTTGTGTGCATGTGTATGTGTATGTTCATCCAACAATACCCTTAGCAGACTGCAAGGGAAATGTGGGAAGGAGAATTTATTTCTATTTCATCTATTTATCTTTCACAAAGAATGAAAGAAGGACAAAGACAGTTGTAAGGTGAGAGAGGGTGGAGTCAGAAGTAAGATTTTGGGTTGAACACAAGAACATCCTGTGAAAAGAGGTTGGTTGAGCACTGATTACCACTGTCCCTACTCACTCACCTGGTTCTGTTCCTTATTTCAACAGCCTTTGGAGGGCAGAGGATACAGATTATTTTTGCAGATCCTATAACCTCTCCTGCTATTTCTGTCAGATTCAAGATGTCAGATGTTGACAACTTCTTGTGGCTGGAGGATGGATCGTTTGTCACCCATACTGCTTTGCTTTTCCTTTCTGTCTCTAGAATATGGGAATGTGAGAATCATACATAGAATTACAGAATCATTTAGGTTGGAAAAGACCTTTGAGATCGTCGAGTTCAACTGTAAACCTAACACTGCCAAGTCCACCACTAAACCTTGTCCCTAAGTGCCACATCTACACGTCTTTTAACTACCTCCAGGGATGGTGACTCAACCACTTCCCTGGGCAGCCTGTTCCAATGTTTGACAACCCTTTCGGTGAAGAAATTTTTCCTAATATCCAATCTATTAGGATTGCAACTTGAGGCCGTTTCCTTTTGTACTATCGCTTGTTACTTGGGAGAAGAGATGGATACCCACCTCGCTACAACCTCCTTTCAGATAGTTGTAGAGAGCAATAAAGTCTCCCCTGAGCCTCCTCTTCTCCAGGCTAAACAACCCCAGCTCCCTCAGCCGCTCCTCATAAGACTTGTTCTCCAGACCCTTCACCAGCCTCATTGCCCTTCTCTGGACACGCTCCAACACCTCAATGTAGTGAGGGGCCCAGAACTGAACACAGTATTTGAGGTGTGGCCTCACCAGTGCTGAGTGCAGAGAGGGACAATCACTTCCCTAGTCATGCTGGCCACACTATTTCTGATACAAATGGCAGAACAAAAAGGGGTAGATGGGGAAACTAGTGCTCTAGTGGGTCTTTTACCTCTTTTTAAATTTCTTTTCCCCCAAAAAGGCTAACAGTTTACTTCTAGCTTTCAGTATTCTGAATGCACTTGTAGACATTGCCACTGCAATACAAGTGCCCCAAAACTGTTGCATGGACAGCTTTCCAGATGGCCATGTTAAGGCATACATTTTGACACAAAAAGGCTTTTTGTCGGCATGCTTTGAAAGCCACAGATAATTACTATTACTTTTTCCCTTCTGTGATTAACGTGTTGTGAACCACATTTTGACCTACCATATAAGAATGATATTTTGAAGTATTTAGCTGTGTTTTAACACGGTATTGCAGCTGAAAACGCGAATGAAAAAGTCAGTATCTGATAACTTTTTAATTTTTTTGGAACAACCAGCATCCACGAACTGTACAGTAAGTAGCTATACTAGGCTCTTAGTGCTTTTTGAGGCCATAATTTGTAAAACCTGATCCATTTAGGATCGCATATACCTTCTTCCCATTGAAGTTGATAGGTTTCAAACTGAAGACTGTAAGTCAGGTAGACTGTAAGTTAACAACAGGGCTTTAACATTGCATTGAACCAGAGACCTGAAAAAAAATAAGCTGCTGTTTGTGAAAGCATTGGTTTCCAGTATGTGTAAATAGAGACTGTCCTCTACTAGTCTAAATAAAAGAGAGAATTCAGGTGTCACATCCATGAACATGCAAAGAAAGGTAGCTAGGCCAAGGTTTATTTATATCTCTTACAAACTGTAGTAGTTCCGTACAGTGAGATTCACTTTTAATTTTATTTTATGCACTTTATAAAGAAAATCCTGCAGCCTGTTGAATACAGAAAGGACAGTAAAAATAAGTAGTACTTTGGAGACCTTTTTATTTCTAAACTCTACATGAACAAGTGATGTATGAGATCTGAGTGCTAAGTGCTCCCAGTTTTTTGTCTTCAGCGCATAAAAGAGCCTGCCCATCAATGCCGCTATAGGGTGCTACGTTTTCTCCGCTGTGCTTAAAGAGTTGATTTAACCTATTGGTTATGAAAACAGGAAGATGAAACCTTGAGAATTCTGCATGAATGGAAAGGTCTTTCTGACTTCTTGATAGTTACTAATTTTGTATTTATTATTATGTTGGAGAGGGTCACAAAAATGATCAGGGGGATGGAACACCTCTCCTATGAAGAAAGGCTGATTGAGTTGGGATTGTTCAGCCTGGAGAAGAGAAGGCTTCGGGGAGCCTTATTGCAGCCTATCAGTACTTAAAGGGGGCTTATAAAAAAGATGGCAGCAAACTTTTTAGCAGGTCCTGTTGCAACAGGACAAGGGGGAATGGCTTTAAACTAAAGGGGGGTAGATTTAGACTAGATACAAAGAAGAAATTTTTTACGCTGAGGGTGGTGAAACACTGGTACAGGTTGCCCAGAGAGGTGGTGAATGCCCCATCCCTGGAAACATTCAAGGTCAGGTTGGACGGGGCTCTGAGCAACCTGATCTAGTTGAAGATGTCCCTGCCCATGGCAGGGGGGTTGGACTAGATGACCTTTAGAGGTCCCTTCCAACTCAAACTATTCTATGATTCTATGATTAATACTTTTTATGTTACAGAAGTACTTAGTTGTCCTTTGTAACTGCGGGTTCTGTAGTGCTGATTACTTTGAACGCAGAGATTAGCAAATGATTGCCCCAAACAACTTCTGATTTTAACAACATGTTAAATCACTGAGTTTAATCCCATGTTTTAAGCGCCTCTGTGTTTCTGTGCAGATTTGAGGCATGATTAGTATGTAATTTTTATTCCTATAAGTGATACCTTTAAAATAATTTATACAGTTTTCTTGGCATTTTAAGGGACAAAATCTGTGCATCTGGTTTTGTCATGATCAACTTCAAAGAAGATAGAATAATTCAGGTTGGAAGGGACCTGTAGAGGTAGCTAGTCCAGCCTCCTGCTTAAAGCAGTCAGCTGTGTGATCAGACCAGTTTGCTCTGGACTTTATCCCACTGGGGCTTGAAAACCTCCAAGAATGGAGAGTGCACAACCTCTCTGGGCAGCTCATCCCACTGCTTGTTGATGACTGTTCCAACTTTTTTCTCACATCAGATCAGAACTGCTCTGGTTTCAATCTACGTTCACTGTCTGTCATTCTCCTGCCTTGCACCACTGTCTTCTCAGCAACATCCTCATAGGTGCTGGCAAGGCTGCTGCTAGGTCCTTCCAAAGCCATTTCTTCTCCAGGCTCAACCAGTCCATTTCCCTCAGCCTCTCTTCATAGGGCAAGTGCTCCAGCCCCCAACCATCTCAGTGGCCCTCTGCTGACCTTGCTCCAGTTTATCAACACCTTTTCCTGTACTGTGGGACTCAACACTGGAGGAAGTACCCTAGATGCAGTCCAACGAACGCCAAGTAAATGGGGGTCATGACTTCCCTCAGTCTACTGCTTGTGGTCCCATTTTAATGTGTCTCAGGATGCTGTTTGCCTCCTTTGGCTGCCAGGGCACGGTGCTGGCTCTCCTAGAGCTTGCTCTCCACCAAGATCCTCAGACTGTTTTCAGCAGAGGTGCTCCCTAGCCAGGCGATCCCCAGTCTGTCTTACTGTAAGGAGCTAAAAAAAAATTGATTAATCATCTCAATAAACCTATTGAAATGGTTTTAAAAGAGAAGAGATAAGACTGCTGTTGCTTCAAGAATGACATCATGTACTTCAAAAATCTTGGGTTTTTTATGAAACAAATGTAGAACATCCATTTCTCTGAATCTTTGCCTGCTGTCATCTTTTAATCAAACATATCTTTGATATGAAAGGTACAGTTATGTGAAACATATATATATGAGATAGTCAAATAAGAATTGAAATTGGCCATTGATATGTAATCTTGTCAATTATATGTTATCTTGTCAATGAATTCAGATATTTAGAAAAGGGATTTTAATTTCTGTAACAGTGTCAGGAGTTCTGAATGATGTAGTGATAGGTGTCACATGCAGCATATGGACAGTAGGTCTGACCGAGCATTTTCACTTCAACCAAAGGAGACCAGATAAGTGTTTACTAGCATTTCTGGGCTGGTTTAAAATTTTGAGAAGCAGTCATTAAATTGACTCTTAATGCAAGGCAGGACTGTTTTTACTGTTTAGAATTTTGTTAACAGAAAACTTTCCCTTCAGAAATTAATATACATAAGTGTATTCATTTTGTTCTTTCACTATATGCAAGATCAGATCTGAGATCAGAGACCTTCCTGAAGAAAAGAAAGCATAAAAATATTTAAAGGAATTTTAATAATGCAGCAGTATCAGAGGTAGTATTAACAGACTGCATTTTAATGCCTGGTTTGAAATTTGTTATTTAGGGATGAAGACATGCAAAGCCTGGCTAGTTTGATGAGTATGAAACAAGCTGATATTGGAAATCTAGATGATTTTGAGGAAGACAATGAAGAAGATGAAGAAAACAGAGTGAATCAAGAGGAAAAGGCTGCAAAAATTACAGGTTGGTTTTGCCACATGGATGGTAAAATGTAGATCCCTTTGCTAATTGCCAGCTGTGTGCCGTGGATTTTATCCTTATGTTATATTTGTATTTAATATTAAACAATCCAAACCAAAACAAAATATTTGTGAATTTAAGAGCATTGATTTGTGTGTGTGTGTGTCCGTGTCCTGTTTTTAGGAGAGAATCACTAAGTAGGTAGCGTTTTAGGGAAGCAAAGAACCAGTGTGAACAGAGGAGTAAAAGGATGGAGGGAGAAGGTCAGTGAGCAAGAAGGCAAGAGGATGAGCTGAAGTGAAATAATGAAGACAGTTTGTGAGAATAACTGCAAAATTAGCTGTGCCGTGGGTAGGTGCTGAGGTTCTGCTCAATAACATGGTAATTCCAGGCAGCGTACTTCTGACTTTTGGGTGGGGGTGTCGTGTGGAAATGAAATCAGGAGTCTGTTAAAGGAGTTTAACAGAATTTGATAGTAAGGTTGTTTGAAGTGATAGTATAACTACATTTGAATTGCTTACTGATGAAAATGCTTAGTGTGTACAGGATAGCTGAACTAATCAATGCAAGTCAGCTCAGGATGTGATGTTAAATTGTTGGTGGAGATCATTATGTAGTACTGCTCCAGATGAGTTCTGTAGGAACTCTTAGTGTAATGAATCAGGAAAAGACAAATGAACTTCTGGTGCCAGCCTTCAAGCCTGCCAGTGCTCTTTAAAAATGTCTCTTGAAATAATGGGATCCTTCTCTAAGGTGAGGAAGAGCATCCCAAGCAGAGAAGTGAATTGTCAAATCTGTTCTTGAAAATCCTAAGGAACGTTGGTTTGGTGTTACGAAATACTAGTTACATCTTTTTGAGTTTTTGCTGCAATCAGAAGGTTCAGCCTGAAGCAGTTATTACTTAGTCATATTTAGTGTTGTGAAAGGATGCAAATATGTTTTCATGCTTTACATACTCAGCTAAACATTTTGTACCCTGACCAAATCTCTACTTACGCTGTATGTGTCTAGCACAGACCAGATTGGAAAGTCCAGAATGAAATATTTGAGAGACATTTGAGATAATGTATTCTTGGTCGGGGAGTGGAGAAATACTAGTCTGGTCACACTGAGATAATTCGGCAAGGTCTTCCTCTCCTTTACCAGTGTAACCAGAATAATTCAGGTGCGTGTCAGAACACCAAAGAAAACCTGACATATTCACCAGCCCATCCAATAATCACAGAGAAGACAAGGGCACATAAAGGAGAGGCTATATAAAGTCTATATAAACTATTGTGCAGATGTGTTTTATTAAGACATGCCTAGATACTGCACTGAGGACTGCTACGGAAAACCCATGTGCAGGACAATAGTTGAAAAGCAGCAGATCTTGCTCCTCAACTTCATGGATTTTGCAGCATTCAGCATCTAAACAAGCCAACAAACAATTCCTGAACAAGCAAAACGCTGATGTAGATTAGTCTAGTCTGTCCACTATCCTTTGGCTATGTAGTGAACATCCCTGGAGATAGATGGGGAAGGGTGAGCTGTCTGATGTGCAACACAAGGTCCTAGCTCGAGTTCTTTTAAAGGCATTTCAGCTTTTCCATCTGTTGTTGTAAAGGCCAAAATTATCTGTTCTAAGCAAACATTACTATACCTACTTGAAAGGCAGAAGCAATAAATACTTCTACACTATATCTGCTCATGGTTCAGCCTGTTCTGATACTGTTTTCTAATGATACAAAATGGGAGGGTTGGGTTTTTGGTAGATGCATCATTAAGGGAACCTGAGGGGGGAAAGGTCAGCCTTGGAGTTTTTCTTCTTGTGTTGGCTACAGCAGCTGAGTTGCTTCGTTAGCCTGGCTAACTTTTTCCACGTTAGACAACGAGGGGGGTGAGAGGGATGTTAAAGGAGAATGAGTGCACATAGTTTTCCAAGCAAATGGGAGAACATAAAACATAGGGCAGTAAGTAAACATGAATAAATAAAGTGTAAAGCATCTATTTCAACATGTGTTCAAGACTGATTTCATTGGCAGTTGGAGTGACTCCTGTAATAAATATAATGAATGGGAAAAACTAATAAAACACAAGGAGAAGAGCTGAGGAACCAAGGGAGAAAGAGGTAGGAATAATTGTAGAAAAATAAGACATATAGAAAGAAGGAAATGGAACAAAACTGCTGTAATGAAGTACTCTTTGTAAAATTTCTTTCAAAAATAATTGTGTTCACAGAATCCCATGAAGTTAATTGAGGAAGTTACATAACCCTTTTGAAAGCTTGCTGCTCCCAACATTTTCTCATGTTGCCGTGTTAGGGTGTTGGCAGCTGAGCGAGCTGGAATGCCTTCACTGACTCAGAGTCCCCTGCGGCAGATCACTTTGCCTCCGTGCGCCTGTTTTCCCAACTGTAAAATGGGGATACTGGCTATAACTACTTCACAGGAACAATGGGAGTATTACATGGTTAATGTTTGTAAGCGAGCCTTGAAAAAGTGAAGTGCAGGTAGTAAAGCAGAAGGGATTATTATCTTACTTTTGGCTCAAGGTCTTCTCACAGAAACGTTGGATGACTTGGTGACTGAAACGTTGTCATTCTCAAGCCACAGCTATAGGAGCTGCTACCTTTATCACAGACACTGTTCCTTTTTGCAACATACAAAAGTTAATTAATTTTTTTTATTGGGCCCAGAGTTACAGTTTTGTAGATAAATAAACATATCCACCACTAGGAGAGCAAAAGAGACCTGCTGAATGGGGCTCTAGATGGTGCCGGTGAGTTAGGAAATGCTGTTTCTCTTCTTTGATGTGTTGCCTAACTTTGGGTAAGTATCTGTGCCTCTGTTTCTTCAGCTGTGAAGTAAGTGGTGCAATACTGACCTACCTCAAAAGCACTGTGGAAATTGGTGTGGTCAACATGTGAGCTGTTGCCATACAACTGACCTTAAGATCAGACTGAAAGATGTTTTCCATTCAAAGCATCGCTTTCATTTAAAAAAAAAATCTCCCTACGTCTCAGACTTTTCTGCTTCCTTCCCAATATTTATTGTTTAAATTCTTCATGTGTAAAAGCTGTATCTCCACCTAACTGTTCTGTTTTATGTGAACTTGAAAATGAAGTTTGTAGCTGTGAAATACGTTTCAAATATTTTGCTTCTACACTATTAATATAGATGAATTTAAACCTCTCAGAATTATCTTGTCCTTAGTCTTCAGTTGAAGACAAGGCATCCTAACATACTTGAAGAAATGTGGCTCATAACTCACAAACTTAGGGTGGTAATAAATGCATTGCTTCTCTTAATGTTTTAATTGATACTTAGCGCCTCATGCTGAAGTTGATAGTTGCCTCCTGCTCCATCTGCACAGGAGCACGGTGACTGTCCTGGGGTGCCACATGGGCTCAGCAACGTGCCCATGCGCTACCTATTGCAGGAGTCTGAATCCCAGTATATTTCAAGAGCAGGCTTCTGGAGAGCAATATGTGTAACCCTTTCTTGCCATTTGCAAAACCATACCTCCCATGTAAACTTCTGATACCTTTAATCTTCTTTGTTAGTAGCATCAAGCTGCTTAAAAAAAAAAAAAAAAAAGAGCAAGATAAAAGAATTTAAAAAACCCCCAGTGATTTATATGACATACTTGTAGAACAAGCTAATATAAGTTCGTAGATAATGAGATTTATAAAAGATAATATAGGACATAAATCTCCAACCTACCATTTCCACACTCCAAAATATGACATAAACCATTTAATATTGTAATGAGAAACATTGTAGTGCATACGGGTGTTTAGGTTGGCAGATGGGACCAGGTGATTCAGACCACATCAAAGAATTCCCTCTTTTTAAAGCTCTGAACTTTAATAAATAAATTCGTTATTTTCTGACAATGAAAACTGAATTGTAATTGTTTTGGGTTTTTTTCACATGCTGGCATAATAAATTGTAAATCATGTCAGCATCTCAGCCTGTTTTAAACTAGTAATTCATTGGTACTAGTGTTTTATAAGGTCAGCTCTGTTTTGAGTACAGCAAGGTATTTTCCATAGTATGTCTTGAGTCTTAAAAATTCCCAGCACATAGTATTATATTGTTCAGATCTCTAAGGTGTATATATGACTTTGTACTGAGAAAGTTAAGAGTTTTGGGACAGTTTTGGTGTTACTTTTTAGGACAATAGTCTTGTTTGTTGGAGCTAAAAATAAGCGAGTGAGGATGGTGAAATTAACTCTTTGTAGATAGATATAAATGTAATCCCATCTAAGTAGATTTTTGCTTTAAGGTCAAGAACAGTTAGGAGGTGCGGATAAGAGGAATTCTGCTGTGGCTTTGTCATTGTCAGCATAGATTTTGTCCAATAGATATTGGCAGAATAGATCATTTCACTTGGTAATTTGCAGGTTGGCATATCTTCGCAAAGCAGTTTAAATTTGGAAAAGAAGTTTTTAACCATATGACTGAAATCCTGTCAGGTTCTGGACTCTGCTTTTGGCTTCAGGTTCTTTGTGCTCTCTGTGAAGGTATGAAATTAAGAGTTGTGTCAGTGTGTCAACTGGTGAAGGTGTTGCCCTGTGAAAAAGCATGAGTCGCCCCTGCTAGGAAGTTCTGGGTGGCTGTGGGCACCAACATGACTTGGGATGGTCACAATACTACTCAATTTTCACCTCAGTCTGATATCTTTCTCCTTGTAACTCAGTGTTGAGTTGTAAGTCAGTGACAAACATTTGCTTTCCCAAACAAAAGCCATGTGAGAAAAAGTCAAGTTCAAAACAGCAGCAAACTAAAAAGCGTTACAAAGAAGTAACTTCTTGTGTACACAAGAAATTGAAGTGTAAAGGAAATCCAAGAATGATTGGCATGAGAAGTGTGCAGTAGAGGCATCTACGTAGCTTTAACTTCACTGGTGACACCAGAAGACATCATCCATTTATTTCATTGGGAAAAGACAGGAGATGAAAAAACCTGTCAGAGGGGCAATGATATTCAACAAGCAGGATCATCTCTCCTGCACAGGTTTCTCCTGCCTGTTTGTCAGCTGGAAGGACGAGGAAGGCTGTCCCCTCTCCACAGAAACCTATGCTTGAGGTCTTTCAGAGACGCCTCAGGCTCAATCCCCATTACCACAGAAACTGCATTTGTCAGATGCTGTGGATAGGACTGCTTTAACGGGGGATCAGAGGGGAATTTTTCCCCTTGGGGCAGAAGCCAGTAAGACCTAGTTGGTTTTTGTTTCTTTCTTTCCTTCCAGAATTATGGAGGCATCAGCATCTTGGCTAGAATTAAACATTAATATATTTTAAAAATTATTAGTTCATGGCAATTCAGAGCTCTCTGCTATGGATAGAAGGTGAAATAGGGTTTTACCTAACAGTAAGGTGTTACTTGCACAGCATTACAGTGGCAAATTCAACCAATATGTACGTTCAGTATGCATTCTCATAGCACAATATTGATCATATCTTTTAGAACTATTAGATAAATTCAACTTGTCATAGGTCAGAATTTAATGGCGACTGATTGTAAATGTTAAATAACCAGAGTGTGTGTGTGTATAAATAAATAAACTATATAAAATGCTTGTGTATGTATGAGTTTTCTGTAGCCTTAAGTGTTTGGGAGGGAGGTAAATTGTTCTGGGGCTGTTTCGTGTTGATTGACAATAGTTTAAAATTCAGGTTTTCTTCATGAGCAGGAAAAGTCTTTCAATTATATCTAGTACATCTAAGTTTTGAACTGATGTGCGTACTCATCCTCATAAAACTAATTACTGTTGCTGACACCAGGAATCTGGCAAGGTTTTGTTTATGTCTGCTAACTGGGTTTGTTGTTAAATTATCACTGAAGCACCTACACAGGTGCTTTGCTGTAGGTATATCATTGTAAGGACTTGTTCTAAATGTATTCTTTTAATTACCTCTGTGTCTTCTCTTTTACCCTCTCTCTCCCTCACACTCTCTAGTAACAGTGTTCGTTCCACTTGCTTCATTAAATGCCCTTGCCTTACGTTTGTCTTGACTGGCTTCTATTTACAGAAATTGTAAACCAGTTGAATGCTCTGAGCAGCTTAGATGAAGATCAAGATGACTGCATAAAGCGAGCAAATATGCCTTCAGCTAAATCAGCCAGTTCCTCTGAAGGTCTATGAGCTTTCCTCCTTTCTTTCTGTTTCTGATTGTCTGTATTTACTGTGACCTGTTACCTTTTGACTCCTGCTTGTATTCAGCTGTCAGTTTTATCTCTATGCTTCCACCCAGCATGACTCTCAGTAATTTGTAGTGCATCCAACAGGTAACAACACGATAGAGAAAGAGCCTCTGTCCTCTACAGCTCCGTTGTCATCTGATAATGAACAAGAAAGAAAAAAAAAATTACAAAAAAAGTCCCAGACCCAAGCCTAAAACATTAGTTGTGCAGTCAATAGTACTTGACCTCTCTAACTTGACAAAACATCCCCTCTCTGATTTTACGTGCATGTTAAATCCAGAACTTAAAAATTCCTAAACATGTAGGTGAACAACCAAAAAGAATTTGCTGTACTTAGCTTGTTAGGTGTTCTGCAGCATTTATTTAATGAAGATAATAGAAGGTTTTCTTAGTAGTCATTTCTGTTATGTAATGTTCTGATCAGCGAAGAGAAGTTTCATTCATTTCACTTTTTTTTTTCTCCTTTGTTGGTGTACTACTGAAGTGCATTAGCTTAGTTGTGCAGTTCGTGCCATACCCTGGTGCAGTGTTTCAAGGGACTGTTGATACGGAGTTTTTTTCAGCTTGTAATGTGTTCGATGAACAGTTTGTATCTATATTAAAACAACATTCCAACTTCTTTCTAGAGCTTATCAATAAGCTTAATTTTCTGGATGAAGAGGAGCAAGACCTGGCCAACTCTAGTACGAACCCTTTTGGTGATCCTGACACAGGAGAATTAAATCCATTCGGAGACCCTGATGTAGAAGGTAATAGTTACATAATTCATCGTTAATTGCAAATGCTTAATGAAACATGACTTTTTTTTTTTTTTGGTAGGGCTACAAATGAAAAATGTTGACTAAATACAATTATTACATGCAATACTGAGGTAGCAATAGCAGTGATCCAGTTGCCACTGGAAAATGGATTTATCCTTTGAGTCACATCCTTATGTGTATTTGCCACTGGGGACTACCAGCTAAGAGTTGAACCAGAGACTTTTAGACCTATCAGGTGTGTTGCTAGTACTCACTTCATGTGGTATAAATGAGCAACACATACTGTCAAGCGCCTCTGTTCCACGTGGATGCTGGTTTATATCGGAACTTCCTTCGCTGCAATCTTCACTGCATCACAGCTGTTCTTGGTTAGCACTAATCTTCATTATACTAATTTAATTGTATCTCTCTCATTCTTCTCTTTTTGCTGTTATGGCTTCATCAGATAAGCCTTCTGGCATTGCAAGTTGCACCACGTGGTAGGTGTTAATTCCCTTTCCAGACTGACATGCCCATTCTTGTTGTGTTTGAGTGAGAAATACAACCAACCCCTGTAAGTTTTTAATCTGGTAGGGCTTTGGCCATAAGGCCAGAAAGTAGCACCGAGACAGCAGGGATCTCTGCTGTCCTCAACCTCATGTCCAGATATGCAGGCTTCCATCTGCTGCCATCAAAAAAAAGGGTGTATGACTTTCTCAGTTTGCAGCTGCTTGAAATGCCAATCCATAGTTAATTCCCTGGTTTGAAGCTGTACTCAACCTTTCCCATTCAAAGCTCCAAGACTTTTCTTCCCACAGAAAATACCAAGGAGCATTTGCCACCTTTGACCAAACCCTAGGAGCCACTCTGTAATGGCAGTGGAAAAGAACCACACCGAGCAGGAGCAGCCCAGGGTACAGCCATGGGATTTCTAATGCCAGGTCTAGTGGGGATGCATTTCTGAGCTGCAGTTTCCACCTATGGTTACTCTCTTTCTCTGGCCAAGCTGAATGTTTACTTACAACGTGGCTTTTCTGCCTTCTGAGTCCCCAGGGGCCAGTGTGGGTGGTGATCTAAGTTCTGTCATACTTTGGCTGTGGTGTAGTCTCACAGCTTGTATTTCTCAAACAGGGACACTGCACTATCTTCAGTATTTGGCCATCGAAGCCATAAAGCCACTATCCCAGGCCCCTTCTTCCTCCTATAAAGTTATCAGGTGTTTCTAGAGCTGATAACTTTATAGGATAACTTTCAGCTTTGTAGATACCAATACATATGGATTAGGTTCTGCTGTCTGGATCTTTGGCTTCATTTCCTGTCTGTTTCTTGGCTGTGAATTCCCTTAGGATCACGGAAGGAGGCACAATAACCAGGGATATAAAACACCTATTCTCATCCATCTAGCTGTCCATACACAACTTGCTCTAAGAGACTCAGCCTATATTCCTTTCTTCCTTCTCTGCTCTAGAAAGAAGAGCTCCTTTCTCCCTGGAGAATGCTGTACAAGTCCCATCCTATCTAAACTGCTGTTTTCCAAACCCAGCTTTTATTTCCTTTCCAGAGAGAACCTGCACTGGCAGAAAGCAGCAGGTCTTCTGACAACAAAATATAGGGACTAAGAATCGGTTCCGTCTCATCTCAGGGACAGGGAGTTATAAGCTGGTGGTGTTTCTTAGTGCCAGATTAGCTTGCCACCTCATGTCAGGTTCCCTCTGAGCAGCCTGCATACAAGGCTTCAGCCTGCTTATGTTCCCAAAAGACTCCTAATATATATGGGGCATGTTTTTTCAGTCAATTCTGGTCCCTTTGGTGGCATCTAGCCTTTACTGCCATCTTCAGTCACAGTCATGGACTCTGTTCCTCTGGGTCTGTTCTGTGTACTTGGACAGTCTCGGGGCTCAGACTGTTGGGTCCCCAAAGAAGTCCCATCTATACAGCTGTGGGTAGCAATGCTGAGTTGTTGGGTGTGTGTGTACCAAATATTCCTCCCACACATTGTCGCCATCATCCAGCAGTCAATGTACAACAACATGACAGTGATTTTGATAAACAGGGTGTCACTAGATTCTTCCTACTGTGTCATAAGGTGTTTTTTATTTGGGAGGGATGGAGCTTCTGTCAGGTTCATGTCACAGGAGTGTGTCTTCCTGGAGCACTCAACCAAGTGGAAGATCTGAGGTGTTTCAGGCTGTCAGACAAAGACACACCATCTGGTGTGGTATTTTTAAAGCTGTTACTTTATGATTAGTTTTTTCACTAATAATAATTCTTCTAGTCACCTCAGACACCTCTGAGAAGTGCTGGCTCTTCCACTCCAGAGGTGTCTTCTCCCTATAATGGGCACTGGTTGTGTTCATCTTCCCTTGCTTGGCCTTCTTGACATGTGTCTTTCCTCCAGTCCTCTTCCTTCACAGAAAGTTGAGGAGGAAAAAAAGGTGCTGAGACAAATTAGTTAAGACAGTTCTGGTCTTCAGCAGCAGCAGGCATCTGCTATGTAT
>NW_008825099.1:594769-643335 GCF_000699105.1 Pygoscelis adeliae
TTGGATCAGCATCTCTACATGGGGTACACCTCGACCTTACTGTTTTGGGGAGATTTCCCTTTCTGTTGGACTACATTTTGAAGCTACACTATATTGAGACTGTTCTTACCCTGTTGCTCTGCTGCAGAAGGCTGCCCTGTTTGTTTCCCATTTGGCTGCAGGTGTATTCCTTCATGGTTTAGGACTAATTTCTACTCTGAGACCTCAGTGGAACTTTCATTGCTGCCATCTGTTTTTAGGAAGCTCTTTGAGACTATTCCCACTTGTTTGCTTTTGCATCCTTAAGTGAACGTGACCTTTTTGGTGGCCACCCCAGCAGCTTAGGAGCATGACAGAGGTTCAGGAGTTTAAGGCAGACTTTCTCCTACAGGCTTAAAGAGTCACATTACCTGTTTCACTTGTCTTGTGATCTGCTTAAATCAAGAGATTAACCTTTTATGTATGCAGGGATGAAGTATTTTTCTATTCACTACATGTTAGTCTGCTTTATCTTTTTATCTGGACAAGGCAAAATTTTGCATTTAGACTTTGTCAGAATCTTTCCGTAGAATTTGTTACTTAATTTCCCCAAGATGTGCAGAGCAGCCATCTGGAGCCTCCTTTCCTGAGTACTTTGCCATCAGATGCTAGGAGGCACCATGTGCCATTTGGCAGAGATATTCCAGGGATATTCCTATCAAGCCTGTAACCTGTGTGCTTAGTGAGAGAGTGCTTAGAGCCACCCAGGGTATTAATATGTATGTATTGACAGTCACTTAAAGAGAAAGGAGGATTACTTGCCAGTAGATACTTGTTTCCTAGACAGATATTTCTTGTGCCTGTTCACAAACCGGCTACTTTCCCTCTATCTTCCTAATCCCATAATCATCTAACCCTGGGAACGCGGGGTGGAGAGAAACTAAAGGCGTGAGTGCTCCCGGCATCCATGTGCACGCTGTGGGTGTGGTGCATGGCAGAGGGTCATCAGCAAGCTGTCTCTGGATGCTGCTGTGGTTTAAAAAGTCCTTAGTGTAAATGATCTTATACGCACAGTGGAGTGAATGTGCATATGAACAACTCACCTCAAAAAAATCTTCAGCTGTGTTTCTTGGTTGACATGTCAAATTGAGGCTTATTCCCTCTGTATCCAGTAGGTTAGCTAGACATTAGAAATCTGGAAAATCAAAAATAATCTCTTTGAACAGTATACCTCTACAGCTTTATACTAGACAATAAGTAGATGATCATATGAGGACTGCCTTTTGGATTGTCTTTTAGTCACATTACAACAGAATTCTAAAATCAGTTAATTTTTGTGCAAAATATTTTACTTGGGGAAGTCAACATATACAACAAATGCAAATAGAAAACAACAACACACTTTCAGCGCTCCAGATATTTTTTTAATTAGGTGGGGAATGAAAATTTTGAAGTTGCGTATGACCAATACAAGTTTCCTGCAACACACGTGAGACATGAGGGTAGTAACTATTTGCTAGCACTGCTTCTCCTTTCATTTAAAACAGCATTCACTTTAACAATGTGTTTCTTTTAGCTTGTCTATAGACTTCTGAGCTCCCTGCAGTATGTGTTACGCTGCAAATGAAAATAGTGCTACAATGCAGTACCAAACCCCAGAATCCCTCTAGGATAGTCCTAAGGAGAGCAGTACAAGAACGACTATAGAGGAAAACAATTACTCTGTCCCATCTCCTTATATTTCGTAATGAAATGTAATCTGTTGCTGGTGCGAGTCTTAATAAAAGTAACAGAAAATCATCAGTGGTTTATAGGGATGCCAGTCATTATGCTTTCTAGAAGTATTGGGAAGTTACATTTTTATTCTGTGCTGTTTGTTATGCTGCTCACATCACCGTCGTGACTGTGTGCCTGCCAGTAGTACAGTAAATGGCATAACTATCTTTCACATGTGGCTTGTTCTTTCATCCTCTGCCAAGGGGAAAGTGGTATGTGTAATGTTCTGGTGGGGGTTTTGTTTGGTTTTAAGGGATGTGTCACAATATGTTTGTGTTACAAAAGGCAAGTGGGTTGAAGGGCAGGGTGATTTTTGGAGATCCTCTGGGAACTGGAAGGCTGATTGTGCAGATAGGTAGTGCCAGAGTGATTACTATCATGAGCAGTCTTTCTCGGTGGAGTTAGGGCAAGTAATGTTTCCAGAATCTGGCACAAGAGCAGCTGGTGCTTCTGCTGTAGTAATACTTCTACCTCTCCTCTTGTCACTCCTACCCCTGTGGCTTTATTACTTAACCGTGCAAAATTATTGTGTGTTTGACCCTTGGAGTGCCAAACTGCAAGCATTTTTTTTTTTTTTTTTAATATCAGTGTAGAGAACTGCAATTAAAAAATTAGTTCCAGTAGAGACTGGAGTCTTGTGTGTTCAGCTGTGATTAATGATTAGGGGGAAGCAAGGGTATCTGTGTTGACTCCTTAGTGTAAAATCAGCTTGAAGAGGGAAATAAGCCCCTTTTAAGCTGTTGTATGCTCAGCCCCCCAAAAATGCACTTCCCAACACCATAGGTCCATTAGAAAATATGAGTGTCCTTGTTACAGAGAAGGTAACAGTGGCTGCAGCTTTAAGAGCAGTGTTGTTGAGTCACTGTCCTAGCAATTTAATTTGTTATAGAGAGGCTCATGAAGTGATGACCAACACTTGACATAAAAGCTAGTCCTAAAGGGTTTCAGAGACCCCATGGGAGATAGCCTGGTTGGGTTCAGGTGGGGACCCTCCCTGCTGTGGGGACATTGAAGGAAGCGGGGGGGGGAGGCGGAATAGTATCTTGGATGACAGGAGAAGAGAGAATGAGCAGCTAAGTTAAGTGGGTTCTAGTTGAGCCCCTACAAAATTCTGCCTGTAAAAGTTTCTTGAAAATGATACTTTTAGAAGCTCTTTTAATTTTAGCCTGTGTGTAGGGTTTTGTGAAATCTTTTAATTAACAATAAGCCAGAGGTCTCTGAGCGCTGTTCTGCAATGCTCTGCGTCTAAGGCCAAACCTGTAGTTACTGTTGAGCCAATGAACAAGAGAAAGAATTTTGTCCTAGTTAGGGTTACAGCACTTGATCCATAGTGTTGAAATAGAAAGAATTGCAAAAACCATTTGCATTGCCCCTTAAAATTCATCAGATTTAAACAAGCATTTAATGCATCATTTCCAGGAGACACTTAAAAGCAAATTAAAAATAAAAACTTACAGTATAGTTTTAAGAGATTGTTTCCCTGAATGTTTTTAATTCAGGAAATATTACTGGCATTCCTTCTAGTAATATTTGTTTGAATACTGCTTGTGAGTTATCAGCAAGTTTTGCTCAGGTATGATAATGTGTATTTATCAACAGATTCATGTGCAGGTGCAGTGCTCGATCATATGGAGTTGCAGAAGCAGGTATTGGTAGTTGTGTACTCTCGATGATAAAATATTTTAAGATTTGAGCAAAGTTTAAAGTAGCAAAAATTTTGGTTAAAATGTCATCAATAAGTTGCACAATTTGAACAAGACATACATCGGTCATTTTTTTGCATTTCATTGGGTTACTTCTGCTTTTTATATGAAACTATCTTTTGAGGGCAGATCTCAAAAGCGTTTCTGCTTGGCCTAGTTCATCAAAACACTAACGTGTGGGTAACATTTGAGTAGTATTCTGTCGACATGAGCTTCAAGTCACGGATATCTATGCAGTAAGAGTGGGATTTGGCTTACCTGATTTTAGACATTAACAGTTTGAACATATACCTGTAAGCTTTGACTGTAAAGGGGTCTAGCTCAGCTGCAGATACCCACACTGAGGACATCTCAGGGCAAGCAGGGTGAAACTTTTGCTTGCCGTGACTACCTGCACTGGACACTGGGGTGATGTAAGTAAGCCAATGTAGAATCTCTTTTCCAGTTTCAGCTTAAAATAAATGAAAAAAATACATTTAAAATGTTGGGCTCTGCTCTGATGTATTTCATCTATAATACTGTCAAAGGATTCTTGCTTGATTTGATCTTTTTTTTTTAAAGAATTTCTGCCTTGAATGATTTCTTTTCCCTTGTCAGTTAAACTGTAGACCTTCAATATTATTTTATTGTGGCTTTCTCTGAAACATCTTTCTTATAAGGATGGGGGCTTATGAACAAATCACCACACGTAAACTAGGGTGTGAGCTTAATACGCATCACCTACTGTGCAGTAACTACCCTTTCTCCCAGGATAAGTGCTCAGTAGTTTATTCCCTTTTATTAAGGGATAAGCATGTTGTATTTACTCTGGTGTAGAAGCAAACACACTACAGCTGACATAATGCAGATACACACCCTGATTTATCCTGCAGTAGTTTGTCTATATGTCCATCTCCTAAGACACAGCTGAAATGTTGCTTTAGGACATTCAGGTGAGGCTTAACCAGTTTAAACAGTTACAGAACCTCTTTTTTAGATTTAGCTAAGACTATTATTGCAACCCTGATTAATTAGTTCTTTTTAGAACGCATTTTGATAGTGTAAAGACTGACCATTAAGCATAATAATAACTTCTTGTGATCTTACTTCACCTTTGTCTCATCCCATTTCAGTGCAGTGTCTGGTTTACACGTCTTCTCAGTCTCCTTTTTTACTCCAGTTTTTGACTTGAAACAGTATCAACTGCGTTCTGAAATTGAAGTTAAATATAAGAACTTATGAGATACATAAGAGATAGATGGGTACTGTATATGCCGGTTCTTTAATGCTAAGATGGACCAGGTTGCTCAGGGAATAAGAAACCGCAAACCTCACCTGGAATTAAAGGAATTTTTAAAAATAATTTTCTGAATAATCACCATAGGGAAATCCCACAGACACAAGCACTGCGTGTAGTCGTAAGTGTGTCTACCAGTTAAAACCTGCAGTATTGTCTGGCAAAATACACTTTTATTTTGTTTCACCCAGCTGAACTCATCCTCAATCTCAGAGGAGTGATTTATCTCCTGAGGGTCCACATTGGGCTTAAGTAAGTTTTTGATTAATTTATTCTGTGATTCCAGCCAAACCCATTTGATTTCTACTTTCTGACCATAGAGAAATGATCCATCACTTCAGAAGGAGACCCTTAGAAATAGTGTGGAAGATAATATGATAACGTAGTCTTTGAGGTTCAAATGTGAAGAACGAAGAAGAGCACTAGAAATGTGAGGTTTGTCGTGAAATGAAATCTTTCCAGTCCCTGGTAGGTTTCAATTGTTCGGAGAAGGACTAAAGCCTTTCCTGCTCCAAGCCTTTGCCCTGGTCTAGTGACTGGTGACTACTCCAGTGCATAGATACGTGAAGCTGCTACCTGCATCTGGGGACCATGTTCCTGTCCAGCTGGGAGTGGCTCTTGTTCAAACTGTAGATTATAGTCAGTCACACTACGTGGGGTAGGGCTTTCTATCACCTTGGGCTGTGCTAATGACTGGAGACAGGGTGAACTGGAAGTTTACTGGCAGAGTAGAGAACACTTACGTTTTCTAGCAATTCACCAGGATTAGCAACTTCAGTACAGCATCCATCCAAAACCAAGTAACGACAGTGCTGTTTCTTTTGCGGCCCCTTCCCTTTGTTAGTTATGTGACTAGTGGTTTTGTCTTCCCAAATATTTGTTTAGTGACAAACACACTTGGAACGCCATCTTTTTATTTTTTAGAGCCTTGCTACAAATAACTTTTTTTTCTTTTAAAGCTAAAAGGTATGCTTTGTTCAATTTAGTAACCAGACATCTGAAAAGGAAACACCTTGCGTTAAGAATAATGTGGGAGTGGTTATTGAAAATTAGGTTTTAATGACACTACATTGAAGTTCTTATTTGCATAGATTTTGAAAGTACATCAAATCCAATATTGAACTGAGCTTCTGATCATTTGATGCTGCAGGAAGAGTAAAATTAACATTACTAAGTGTCTTTGTAAGAAATGTTGTATTGCTGTATGGGGATTTGTATTATTCAATATCCAGCAGCTATTCACTTTTGTGTAATGTTCTTTCTGTAGTGTCTGTTACTCTAAAGAACTGCATGCAGCTCCAGATTGCTAATAACTTTTTGTTGTACAGCCCAAATAATAGATGAGTAATTTGATTATCTGTCTCTTTAGGATTAATTTAAATTCATTTTTACTGTGAGACTATGTATTGTTACCAAGAGCAGTTAGCAGTGAAAATATGTATGTTTCGAAATGTAATTACTGGTCATACCTAATAACTGATTTTTAGTTCAGTCATTTTAAGAAATGAAAAGACCACCTACTTACTATCACCATTTTTAATACCCGGTAAAGTAATTTTATTATAAAATACAGGATATCTTTTTTCTTTATTAAAAGCTCAAATAAATAATTAAGAACATTTTGTTAGGTTACAAATTGGCTAATAGCTTGGGAAAATGTTTTAAAATCTGTTGCAATACCATTTATATGATAAATAAGAAAACTAATAACTAATTAGGTTGAAAGAGCTTTAGTGAGAAAATGAAAGTGAGAGTATTCAATATACTCTAGATGAAATGACCTTTTGAAAGTCCTATTTTTGAATAAACAAGGTCACTCTGTAAATAAATAAAGCGTGAAAATTCATCTAAGGCTAGGAATTTATGTATTGAGAGTTAAGAAGCAGACCTTTTCATAAGCCTTCAAAATATAAAGATCTGATAAAATGGTTTCAAATTTTTTGTATGTTAAATCTGTTTAATGATTTTTTTGTTATTTGGTAGAACTGGACACCGAAATAGCTTCATCTTCAAAGCCAGAAGAAAGTTTCTATGCTGACAATTACAATCCCTTCAAGGATGAAGATGCCCCAGAGTACTTGAACCCATTTGAAGAGCCAGATCCTGAGCCTGAAACACTTGTAACTGTAAGAGATTCTCCTCCGCAACCTGCAAAAAGGAAAAATGTCAGACCAGTGGATATGAGCAAATACCTCTATGCAGATACCTCTAAAGCTGAAGAGGAAGAGCTAGATGAGTAAGTATGATTCTTCATCTTTCAGCAGCTTTGGAAGCATTAGTGGGATCCTTGGCTTAATCTTGATGTGTATTGGGTTCAACCGTGGTGATCCTTAATCACCTCCTCAGGGCAGACTGATCCTTAGGTAGCTCAGCAGCAGGAAATACCATACCCCCAAGTCACGCTATTCAGCATGATCATGATCAGTTAGGAAACTTTTCTTTGCCTCATTGATAGCAAATTACTTGATAGGGAACAAGTCTGTGTACCTTTTTGGCACTTCATGCCCTGACAATTGCAAATGAGCCAAAAATTAAGGAGCAACAGAGCTTGGTCCTTCCTGTCCTTTTTGCCATTATTTTTACTACATAAAATAATAATTTTTGTTAATGATAATGGAGAGTTTGTTTTGTATTGGTGCAGTGTGTAAAAAGGAAGAGCATTTTGCAGTCTGCATAGCACATTTTTGAGAGTCTCATAAAACTGAATCTCTATATGAGAAAGATAACACCATATGCACTTTCTTAGGTTGTTTCTTTTATCATAACCACACATAAAACTTTTATAAACTCACACTGACTGCCTTGTATTATAGTATAGAAACCTAACAAGGAGTGAGATCTTTTTGCAATAGCTGTGCAGCTGGGGAGGTTTGAAGGTATATACTTACTCCTTGTTTGTGGTCATTAGTCACCAACCACACCACTCATGAGACAGTTTATGGTGATTACATGCAAGCAATTTTACAGACAACAACTGTAATTAACATGTAGTTTTACATTATTTAATGAGATTTATCATGGTATGGCATTTGCATTGCTTTCATATTTAATATTAATACAGGTGTCATATTATCATCTTTATGTTTCTCTGCTTATAGTTGCGTTCTAGGAAATAGAAGGATTCCCATGCACTCTAATAGAAATGTATAAAGGACCCTGCAGGGTTTTTTTCCTCTTAAAACTCTGTGGCCGTGGGTTTGTTGTTGTTTGTTCTGTGAAAAAAAAGGGCATTGGGGAACGATGTCTCTGCCAGCTCCATTCATCAGGGCACTGCCTGAACAAATAGCACTGGCTGCTGTGTCTTCAGAGCACAGTGTGATCACACTGTTGATGGTCACACCAGGCATCCCTGATCATTCACTGATCACCAGAATCCGCAGAGAGAAAAAATATGTATACTTTGCACCCGCAAAGATATGGGTATAGAGGACAGCAAAGACTGAGGAGAAGAGCAGAAAGAGCAAAAGCTATATGGATGGGCAAGTGAAGAATTTTCTCTGTTTTATATTTATACTCACATGTCCACCCTAAGCAAATCTGTGCCAAATGGGCTTGCAGCAGCATTGTAACAGGCAGCCTTGTTTTTTCTGTGTACTGGACTGTAGATTTCTCTAGCCCTTTGTTTACAACACCTTTCTTATTTTAATGACCCCATTTGCTTTATTCCTTTTTTTTTTCCCCAAGGATAAAAATAAACTCCCCATAGGTGGATTCTACTTGAACATAAATATGATCTGTGTTTTCTTTATAAAAGCAATGTCCCATGGAAAGATGGAAGGATAAGGAGTGAAAAAGCACTGTAAAACAGGTTTTTATGTCTTCTGCATAATTTTTTTATGTCCTGACCCCCAAAGTAGCTTCCTTTCCACATTTTCCTCCCAGGTTACAGGAGTGCCATGTCATTGAAAAAGACGTGGAGACCATTTGTTAAATGTATTGGGTAGAAGTGTGGTAAGGAGAACCTTTGAATCTTTATACTGAAATGCTCTGGAGGAATCAGTGTAATAATAAAACTCCAGTCTAGGAACACAGGACTTGTGATACTAACTCACACCTACAAGCACTATTATGCCTTACCTCATGTAATTTTCAAATTTACCTCATTAATTTTCAAATTTTTCAGTAGAAAGTTTCTGCTAAGGTATGGTACAGTGAGCACCAAAGGAAAGATTTTCATAGGCAGTGCCAGTTGGTAGTTTTTGTGTGCCCTAAATCATGAGGGTTTATGTCCAGGTGTGTATTGTTTCTTATCTAATGTGAATATTGATGCTTTTATTATCTACGTAAGTGGCTAATCTTCTTCCAAATCCTATTTAAGTCTAGGCTTCAGTGTCAATTTGTTGCAGAGTTCCACAAAAAAAAAAGATCTTATATGAAATGTGTTTCCTTTTATTGATTGTAAATAAGTTACCTTTCCAATCCCATACACTATCTCTTCTGCTGGCTTATCAAAACAACAATTAGTAGTATTGGATTTATCTGCCATAAACAATTGCTGTGTTGTATATCTCTAGCATGTTCACCATTACTTGTCACTTGTCCGAATTAAATGGTGCTAACTTTTTCAATCTCTCTTCATACAGAAGTCTCTTCATCTCTCTAATCATTTTCACTGCACGTCTCTGGACCCTGTTATTTCTTCTGCTATGTATCTATTTTAAGATGCGTTGACTTGGCCTGAGCAGTGTACTCAAGACAAGGCTGAACAACTGAGTCATATCACAGCATTAGAAAACTTTGCATATTATTTTCAACCTCTCTCCTAACATCTTGTCTTTTGATATTTTTTGTTTGTTTGTTTGTTTTGGGTAGTTTTTAATTATTTTTGACTACTGCTAGTCTAGTGCTTTCCCCAGGAGTGGTTTTGAACCTGACAGATGGAAGGCATGAGAAATAGAAGGCTCCTGAAAGATATTTACTGTCACTCAGGAAATATAATGTATTTTTATCCCTGTGTCTTAAATGTTTCATTGGACTTCACTTAATGCACCACTTGGCATTTTCCTCTTGTATTTTGCGTGAAATGTGATGGTGTGTCGTGGGAACATGGACAGTTAGCATCAGGACCTTTGTCCCACTCTACTCTGGCAAATCCCTAGTTCTGATTCTGGACTCAGACCTTATACAAAGTGCCCCAAGAGCTGAAGTCTGACTCCAGTTTTGTAACTGATTCTCATTGTAATCTTGGGAAAGGTACTTACCCTCACTGCGCCTCTGTGAAGGATTTACCTTGGGTAATTGGCTTCATTGAAACATATTTCACTAATGGTTGTGAAGATAACGTAAGATTTCACAACACATGTAAGCAAAGCATAGTCACAAGCATAAGCATAATGAGGTGTTGCATGGTACAGGGGGACTTAGATGATCCAGTACATATATTCTGCTGTAAAACTACGCTCTGAAAACATACTTCCTCTGGCTAAATTCTTGTACCTAGCTAGAGATAGGCAACACATTTTCCTTTTGTTAGTTTGGGCATTTGGATGTTAGTGGAAAATTCTGCTTTTGCCTTTTTGAATTTTATACATTAAAATCAAAATGGTAGATGGCTACCTGTTAATAAAGGAAGCACACCTTGCTAAGTTAAGTTTAAATATTTGAAAACGGTATAGCTCACAACTACTTAAAGTATAATGCTTTCAACCCTTAGTACTTCTGATGGGTAATATTGCCTGATCTTTTAACCCTACCACACTGAGAGCTTTGTCTCTCCTCCTCAATAAAATGTTGATTTTTTTCAGTTAACCAATAACGCTGATCAAAATAATTTTTAAATTGGTCAGAACAAAACCTGCTTTCAGATATTATTTGGCTCTGTGGCTTCTTATCTTGTTAGTCATTGCATGGCTTAGAATAATGCTGTCTAATTGGAAAGACTGTTGAATTGCCATCTATTGAAGCTGCTTGTTGCACAAGAAGCCACAAGCCACTACACTGCCAGCGACAGCTTAATGCCAGATAGTTTGTCAGGTTTGTTTTTTCTAGTTTTGTGGTGGACAGTCTCATATCTCTTTAGGCAAATCATAGTGTGTGGATCAATTAAATAACTTCACAGAAGCAAAAAGTGTGGGAGCTGACCTCAGAGAAAAGTGCTTTAGTATTTTTCAGTGAAGGCTTTTTTCAGCCAGACTTTTCCCATGCTTAGTTTCTTGTATAGCCATGTGGAAGCTGTTGGACGAAACTCTGCTGCATATATCAGACCCCCATGACTTCAGCACTTATAGCTTCTTCAGGCAAGAACCATTTTGGGGGTTTTTCCTGTATTAAACTTAATTTTTCAAAAATCTTTCTCAATATTTGTAAGACCAATTAAAGGCAGTGCAGAGGGGAGGGTGGAAAGTAGTGTGTGTGTGTTCTGCTCGTACTATGACCAAAATGTGAGCATTTAGTCTGGCTTTCAAGCAAGTTCTTCTCTAGGAAAAGGCAGTCACTTGTCTCCTCCCTACTGCTCTTCCTTCTGGTGTGTGCAGTAGGGTACAATTCTTCAAGATAACGCATGTAACACAGACAATTCTGGAGCATAAAAATTCAAAAGGTGGTTCTTCCAAACTTTCTTACTCTCATTGATAAGGTGTTTTTTTTTTTTTTCCTCTTGCACCAAATTAATTTTAACACCTTACGAATACACCTTTCTAATTCCAAGTACACAGAGGTAAATTACTTTCCTGCCAAACATGCTGTGTCTGTTGGCTGTTCAGAAGGCTAACTTATTGAACTAAAGAAAACCTTATGCTTTCCTGTAGAACGCATTGTTCTTCAGCCTTTACTTCTTTTATCTTCATTTTCACCTCCCTTTTAACTTCCCAGTGTCTGAAGACAGCTGAGCTGGGCTGTCAGCTAAATTAGAGCTACTGACAGCTAGGTGCATTCTCCACTCCAGCCTGAATACCCTCCTTTTTCTACTGCCTCCCATGGAAAACACCCATCCATTTCTATTTAACCCGTTATTTTGATGTTGCCTTTAGTTTTGATTGCACTGGTGGCCTTGCGCTTGATGGGCAGCAAAGTGGGAACACCTGAAAGTTGCCTTCAATAAGCACATGAGTTATTTTAGTGTTAGTCTTTCGTTTCAGTATCTGGATTTAGATCTTGTTCTCTATAACAAGCAGCGGCAGATTCTTAGAAAGGTCTGGAGGCTTTATGTCCGATCTTCACTTATGTGCTTCAGTAAACTTTGCCTTTCAGAAGTAGACTTATTTTCTGCAGTGTGGATTATTAATTGCTTGCTTTTTCTCAGTGAAAAGAGGATGGTGATAAACTGCATTAAAATAAATTCTGAAATCAGTCCAAGAGATTGAAAGACATATTTTCATACTAAAAGTACACAAAGCTGAGAGAAATTTGGTGTGGTGTGAAAGCAAACTGGATGAATAGTTGGTTTTTCACTTGTGCCCAAATTTTGCCGTTGTAGTTTAAAAACAGTGTGTACTAGCTCATGACTCTTATCCTGAGAGGATATTTGTAAGTGGATCTAGCTAAGTAGGCTCTTGTCTAATGCTGTATGCATTATTGTTTCCACCTAGAGTTGAATTGCAGGGACTGAGGTTATTTGTCGTGATTAGTTACGCTTTATATAACTGTATGCAGATAGATCTTTGGAATTGCAGTGACTTAGTTACATAAACATAGTTGGAGATATATGCTAAATATATCTTGCAGGAGAAGTATGGACTAGAAAGGAATTAATTAACATGTCAGTTTTGTAATTAACTGTCCAGTTTTAGATTGCAAAATATGAAAAGCAAAGATTATGAATAAAGTAATTCAGTGCAAAGAAGGTTCCCGTAAGTATCCTAAGCAGGATACAAAATTGCTGGCTCTTCTAAGTGCACAGTAGAAGCCATTATTTAATGTATTACTGATCAATATTTGATATATCAGACTAATAGATAAAATTTGGAAATGCTGTGGAAGTCTTTACTTAGGGTGGAACAAATGCAGAGTTGGAACATGAATGCCAGAGTTAAGAAGAATAATTCTTTGGACTGCATCCACTTGGTGGAAGATGTTTACTGTGTTTCTTAAACAAGGTTTTGTTATAAAAAGTACTTTCAAAATAGACAGATGATGTCTACTGGTATCTGTAGAGAGGTATACACAAGTCAGCTGTGGTTTTCTTACACTATTCTCTTATCCAAAGAGTGTTCTTGAAACGGTGTGGTGCCTGTATGCTGCAGAGCTTAAAATACACTCGAGGTGGATTGTGTACCTACGGAGGCCAAAATTTTCAGACTTGGACAGCCAAGAGTGAGGCCTCTAAAGCCATGTTGAAGCATGCATGTAAAAGTGGTCTGATTCTTAACTCTGTTCTAATGAAGCATTCTTAATTCTGTTCATTAGAATATTAAACAGCCAGGAACTTCACTCAAATTTGTTGGTATTGAGCTTGTACGTAAATCAGGTCACTCTTTGGTAGATAGGTAAGTATAATTGAAGAGTTAGCTTTATGCGATTGATAAAACTTCTGTAATTTACAGGACTTTAAAATTTATGGAAATTTTGACCTAATGCAGTTTCAATTGCTGTAACTCACTTTTCAATCGTATGAAAAAGTAGCATCTAAAAGCATGTAAAGGCAAAACATATTCTTACATGGGATAATAAAAGCATTTTAGTCATTGGCTTCTCTAAACAGGTCTTATTTTTGGTTTTAATTCCAAGGAGATGGCAAAGAAATATGTTTCCCTTCTCTTAATTAGATCAAATCCATTTTATGAACCAAAATCAAGCCCTGCTTTAACTAAAGTTGCTCCACTGCAAGAACCAGAAAAGAAGATGAAAAGAAAGGCTCCTGAACCACCAAACCTCTTGCCAAAGACAGAGACAGGCATGAGTGAGAACATGTCAACTATTCCTGCATCGAGGGAGCTTTCTTCTTCTCCTAAGGTAGGTTTTTCATACCAAAATTTCGTCTCTGTTATTAACGGTAGCTTTATGTGTATTGTAGACATCCTATTTATTTCTGCAGGCCATCTTAAAAGCTTTGCTTATACTTAATAACGTGTTGGCTCATCTATTCACTTGCTGGTTCATAGGGAGAGAGCAGCAGTAGGAGCTTGTATTTTTTCTTTAAGGATTTAATGACAACAGTAACAGCAACTGCAGTTTCAAAGAATCATCTAGTAACAAATTATAGAATTATAAAATCATTTAGGTAGGAAAAGACCTTTAAGATCATCGAGTCTAACTGTAATTGAATAAATTGTCCAACTCTGATGAGAATACCGATTTTAGGTTTTAATTCTTATTCTAATGTAGTCACTTTCATTTGCAATTCCACATTTCATGTTACGATTCAATTAAATGTTACAGGACAGCTGGATATGCCATTGAGAAGGGAGAAAATCATGTTGAACAATACTTTGTCTTGATCTCTTGTAATGCCGCTAAGCCTTGCCCCTGTTGAAGAGTCTGTCTCCACATTTCTGTCATAAATCTGGGTTTTAAGAGCTTAGTACTGGATACTGTTTATTTGTGTTGGGATTTATATATGTCCAATTCCATAGGTATGGTGAAGTAATTAAAAAAAAAAGACAGTCTACTTTAAATCAGATTAACTGTTCATTAGGAACGTCCAGACTAAGCATACTTATATATGCACATACATCTGTGTTTGTCAAGGGGAAAAAAATATGAGTTAACTTCTGTTGAAAAGGGCAGTGTGTGGCGCAGGTATTTTAGGATTACAACAGCTAACTTCTGTTGGTGGAAATTTCAATTCCAGTGTTTCAGCAGTTCGCACCACTTGTGCTTTTTTAAACAAAATAAGCATTTAATAGTATATGTTAATGGGCCCTTCTTAAAAATGAATTTGATACATGCTGACTGCTTGTTTTGAAAGGTAGGAAGATGAGGACAGAAGGCTTCCCTTCCAGCACATCTCTCCAAATTTATGCATATTATCATCTGTTTTGCCTTGTATTGGAGCTGCTGTACTTTAAATTAAGAATTGAATGAAACTATTTGTCATACCTATCATTTCACTCAGCCAGATTGCTGACATGTCCTTGTCCCCTCGGGCTCTGATCTTGCTGTCGTTTTACCACTCAGTCAGCGTAAAGAGTATGAGACCAGAAATCTAATCTGCGGCTGCTCATAGCAAAACAAAACAACATAGTAAGGCCACAAGCACAATTCACAAGTTACTCTTAATATGCAAAACCACAACCAGGGAAATATTAAATCAGAGCGTAGCAGTTTTATAATGCGCTGAGATGGGGTTCGATCCTGTTCGCTGGAGTTTCTGTATGAAAAATATTGCACATTATTTGATTTCTGGTGGAGTCTGGCCCTTGGGTCAAAGCAAAGTGGCCAAAGTAAAGCATTCTGGTACTACCAGGCAGAGAAGAGACATGTGTGGAGGAGATTTTATCAGCTCGCTTGATGGAGGTTGTGCCCCCATTGCTCATTGTTTGAGAGGTTTTTTTTACAGGTCTGCATCCAAGGAAATACATCTCTCTGCTTTATTGTTGTGCTGAAATAATGTATTACTGCTGGGTTCGACTGTCGTCGTTTTTGTCTACCCCAGACTAAGTTTTAGGTTGTCTGAAAGCTGGAATTGATTAAGAAAAGATGCAGGATTGAAATCGCTGAGAAGACCATATTGTTATAAACACGGTCAGGTATTCCCTACTCTTATGCAGGGTATTAGTTCCCAAATATTTTGGTGCCTGCCTGCTTGCAACCCACCTCTCTGCCACTGATGCTGAGGCACAGCTGAGATCAGCAAAGGTCCAAGTACTGAAACTGATATTCGTTAGGGCCATGGGGAAAACGGAGCACTATGCTGACCTTCTGTGGTACAGAAAGCTTTAATTTTTTACAGGATTTTGGAGGATACGAGACCATTAGGGAAGGCTCCAAAGCAGATGCAGTGTCCTGGTTTATTTTATTACAGCTAGAGTAGAAAGTTTCACTGACTGAGTGTGTTAAAATATTGTACGGTCACTTGCAATTCAGAAAGCTTTCTGTAAGCACAGTCTTTTTTCTGTGCTTGAATTGTTTTGCTCTAAGGTGATCTAATAACATTAGATCAAAAGCATATTACTTGGAATGCTTTTTGAAATTCAGAAAAGTACTGGCATTTAAAAGAAAAGAAAATTAAACAATTTTCTCACACCATAGTACAAAATAGTGCCCAGATAGGACTTGGACTGTTGGCACAAATAACTTGTTTATTACTCAATAATAGTGACAATGTTTAGTAACTCTGGAAAAACTCCCATCAAAAAGTATAGGCACTATATGAACGTGAACTTAGCACATGCCCTTATGTAGGGGGAATAGTCCCATGGAGGTAAACTTAGATAAAGGGAGGTTAAATAACGTGTCTTATTCAGTGTTTTGTCCAAGTTTGCTGTGCACAGAAAGCCTCTGCTACAACTCTGACCAGAACCTAAGTGTCCCGACATGTTTAATTCCCTGTCTTGGTTGTCTTCATAGGAAATGGCTGTGGAGCAGAAATGCTAATCTTTAGACTACACAAACACAGCATTAATATTAGAACTTTAGAGTTTAAGGAAAAAGACTCCAAAAATACTTCTGCAAATCTTTGACAGAGTATTTGGAGCTCATTTTTCCTTCACATGCTCATGTTCATCACATTTGCTGAACACAAAAAATAGAAATGCTGTTATTAACATATATAAATCAGCAAGTTTATTAGGTGGAAATTGCTCCTGAAAGATTATTTGACACATGACAGATTCCTACTCAAGATACAGGTTCCAAATACTTGAAATTATGTTACCCTATTAAAAAAAAAAAAATTAAATTTTGAAAACAGTAGTGAAGTTCCTAGGAATTTAAATACCAATTTAAAACTAGGGCAAGAAATGTTGATACTTTCTTAAGTATACACCCAAAAATCAAATCCCTAGGGTACGGCTGGACACCAAAATTGCTTCATTCAGTGTTCAGCTGCAATGAGCCTTCTAGCATTGGCATCCAGGGTATAGGAACACTTCCACAGAAGTGCAATTGTGTTTGCTGTTGAAACATCATAGCCTGAATCCAACATTTTACCATTACCCAAGTAGTGGTGGAAGGTGTTTCTTGCCTGAAGGATATCTGACTTCGCACACGTGATTTTTTTTTTTGGTGTGTGTATGTTTTCTTAATTTATAACAGCAGTGTCTGTGGTAATGAAAGAGAAGAATAAAACAAAGAATTTTTAGCAGTCAGCAATCTTGCACATGTCTCATTTGAGAATAGACTTAAGCTAATGTATCTTAAGTGAATTGCAAAAGGCCTTCTTTTAAGGGAGTTGTATGGTCTTTTAACAGCTGAGTACTATTTCTAGATTTTCTAGAATTAATTACCCCTATTACTCCTGACATCACAAAAATCAAACTCCTCCTAGTTCCTTTGTTCAGAGGTATATGTTGTACAAGATAATTCTCTGTAAAAGTTTCATGTAAAATAGAAAATTCTAGAAAGCATCTTCTGATCTGGTGGTATCTAGCATCATGCCTGATGTCCCCAGGATAAAGAGGGTACTCCAGGGTGCAGTCATGAGTTGATATTAACTTTCAAGAACTCAATGATCAGTGAAGATAGAATATGAGACTAATAAATAGGCGTTAGCTTTAATAGCCATGAAAATGGTAGAACTAGTGTTTGAAGCAAAGACTGGATCTCGTGGGGAGACTGACATAACAACTTACTGCCCAGACAATTATAGATGATCGTTGGT
This sequence comes from Pygoscelis adeliae, assembly GCF_000699105.1. NCBI lineage: Eukaryota > Metazoa > Chordata > Aves > Sphenisciformes > Spheniscidae > Pygoscelis > Pygoscelis adeliae. The sequence continues at coordinate 612,180 of NW_008825099.1, forward strand.
CAGAAAGACAAGTGATGATACCAAATACGGACAGTATTTAACTTTTGTTTTTGCCTTGAAATGATTGTTCTCAACCGTATGGTGTACATGTGCCTGTAGCAGTTATAACCATAACAGTGTCTCCCACTACTGCAGGGGCTTGCCTTTAGCCTCTTTCCTCCCCAAAGACATTGTCTCACATGGTGTCCCTTTACCATTCCTTAACAAATTTCAGATGTGAGAAAAGAGTGCAAGTGAGGCTGTTTCTGCCTGCCCCAAATCTGAGGGTTTTAGTCTACGTGAGGTTGGCTGAGTTCATGAGCACTAGTGATTTAGTCTTGCCCCTTCCATATTAATTCTGCACAGGGGACACATCCACTTCTTTAGCTGCTGTAAGATCATCCCAGCTGCTGTATTCTCTTTGGCCATTTCAAAAATACCTCTCTCTGCGCATTGTTCACGGTGTGGTTGAGGTGGGAAGGGACCTCTGGAGGTCATCTGGTCCAACCCCCTTGCTCAAGCAGGGCCACTTAGAGCCAGTTGCCGAGGACTGTGTCCAGACAGCTTCTGAATGTCTCCAATATTCATCCGATCTTTTTCAAATGTTTGCCTTGCATTGCTTCCCTGAGCAATCAGTTAACTGTAGTAGCAAACCCTTTCCAAGCCTCTTTAATGTCTTCCTTTTGAGCAGGCCCTTTTGATCACTCAGAGATCCCCATGTCACCTGTATTGGTGAGGAATGGGCAGTTATATGTCATAGATAAGGCAGGGTCTAGCTCTCCATAAAGGCCCAGCCAGCTCTTGGCCCCATAGTATTAGCTCAGTATTTGCCATATCTGGGTTTGGAGGAAGTTTTGTTTCCAAATACTGTTACCTACTTGCACTTCCTAAAGGTGTGTCTTAATTCTCTCCTGTCTTCCTTCCATGTCTCCTCTAAACTAATCTGAGTCACCAGAGATAGCTTAAAAATGCAAAGTCGGAAAGCCTGGAATTATCCCACAGTTAATGTCTCAAATGGCTTGAAGACTATGGTGTGCTGGCTATATTTAGGTGAGTCTGACAAACAAACTGCAAAGCTATAATTAAGCTTTTCGGTCATCAACCTGCTACAGTGCTGTCAAGCCCAGCTGAAGCCTTGTTGGGCTTGTTACCATCATACATGTGTTACTGTTCTTGACATGGTTTGGATAACCAGGTTCTGCCTTTCACAGAGATGATGGAGACTTTAAATTTCTTCTACTTGTTGTTGACTTTGTGGAAAAAAATGAACAAAGAAGTTCAGGCACAAAAAGTGGTATCAGAACAGTGCATAGCATGCATATCAGTACCTGTCATTGCTTTAGCTAATTAAAAAATGTACATAGCAACTTCAACTGGCTGAAATCTCAGCCAGTCTCAGTATGTCTTATCTTCCCTGCAATATGTTGAGTTTATTGGAAATAAGATCCAGGTACCAGTTCCAGAGTCGGCAACTGTGTCCGGTAGTAGAGAAGCTGAAGTCATGTATCTCTGCACAGCCATGGATTTTATTGCCTTTGTGAGAATGAGGGGGCAGGAATGTGGGAGGTGAAGAATTATTTACTAGGGAACAGGAGGAAACAGATAATCATCGTCAACTGTAGAGTTATTTTTTAGTGTTAAAAGAAAATAGCTCCTGCACTGGATTGGCATTACCCATTCACTCTTTGAAAGGATAGCATATGCCCTTCCCTTCAGGAAACCATTCTCAGAAAGGCTTTTCCTATTAAGTGATAGTTTCAGTTTGTTGCCAGACTGCAGCCAAGGCCTGGGACCGTGTTGATGGCTCAGGATTCCATTGGGTTTCTGGATACTGCAGTTGCCATTAACCTACCGAAAGTCAACAGGTGTGTTATGTTTGGTGGCTCCAGCTTGGTTTCACATCCTTTCTCCAGTCTTCAGAGTCTGGAAACCTGTGTTCATTAGACATGTGCTTCACAGAGTGGCTACTTGCAGGTGCATTGGACTAGTTGTCAGCCTGGGCTTTAGTAGCTCACAGAGATCTCCATCTCACAGCTTCCTACCGGGCTACCCAGAATATCTCAGTAAATGAAACTCTGGCACTCCAGTCTTGGCAATAAGTGTTTGACAATACATGATTATGTGAACAGACATGGAATTGATATTGGACCACAGGATGCTTTTTGAACCTGTCCTTGGTTTTTGAGTTACACCTAGCAACTGATGAAAGTATGTAGCACCAGGACAGGATGATAAGTAAACTTGTCTGTCATATTAATGCATACACCATTCTCACCTTTATGAAAGTCACAGTGTTGCTGATAGTCATGAAAACAGGCATTGATTTTGTTGCTTGTAGACGAGAGCTTGCGATGGCCTTTTACATTGGCAGAAAAGGAGAATACACATTCACATAATAGTTCAAAGCCAATAATAACATTTCTGGTTGTCACCATCATTCTTTAAGCTCTCTCTCTCTCTCTTTTTTAAAGCAAAATGAATTGTTTTGCATGCCCAGTGATAATCTGCTCTCTCATGCCAGGCAAGCTAGCTGGTTTAAGCTCTAATTAAACGTATTTATAGGAAACGTAATAAGAAATACAGAATCTTTTTTCTGCCTGACATGTAATAACCCATCTCCATCCAGTATCCTTTGTAATCCATTATGTATCTGCAATGCTTCTGTTTAGTGGAAGTTTAGTGGAAGGGGAGGGAAATAACATTCAGTATAATACTAGGCACAACTCTCCACAATCTCAGAGATGCTATAGTCTCCAGTTGCTCACTTTTTCCACTTCTGTTTACCTCAGCATTATCAACCTTATGTGACTGAACAGTAGGAAGAGCTCATCTTAAAACACAGATGCAGTAATGCAGCCAAGTGGAGAAATTACATTAAACTTCAAATGGTAGATGAAGATCACTCATTGTCTTTTGGTATCACAAGTGTCTCAGTTGTACATTCACATAAGGACTTCCTGGCTCTCTGGAACATCTTTAATGATTTTGCTCCTTTTCAGCTTGACATTAGTTGCAGAGGAATTGTGCAGCTCATTTGCATGAGATCTTTGTCACTTCCTATGCAGATAGACAGTTCATCAAGCCCAAGGAAGACCTGGGAGGTAGCGGACAGAATTTTAAGGTATCTACTGTTATGAACTTGTGCAAAAAAGGCACTACGAGAAAATCTGCCTTTGCATACAGCCCTAAGACATTTTGTCTTTTAATAGGAAGAAAGACAAGCCACATACATAATGTGAACAGAAAGATAGTGAGATAATCATATTGAAGCACAGGCAATCCATTAAACTTGCAGCTTTTCAAGTGTTAAGTAATAAAAGAGGCTCCCTATTTTATACAATACTTAAGCAATTTCTTATTACTGTTTGCATGAGTTTTAAATGGTGTTTGTCAACTTGACTAGCCATGTGCTTTTTCTGTGTTCCTTACTATTAACCTATGTTTGGACATAAACCAACCTCGTTAGAATATGTGCTAGAATAAGGAGCGAACTGTTCACTTCCAAATGCAAGTGTAGTATTTTTCCATTTTGCTGAAGGTATGGGCTAAAGGGTATCTTAGTCTTGTCCTCAACTAATGCATGCTTCAGGGTTTGGATTTACTGCATTGCCTTCGGTCCCTATCCTGACTTCTCGCATTCCCACCTTCCCTGCCCCACCTTGTGCCAGCACCACTACCGACTGTGAGTTATGTGAGTACCAGGAGCACAACATTGACACAGCAACACCGCAGGACAGTCCCTTTCAGTGGCAGCAGAGTCATCACTCAGCTGGAAAACATATCTTTAGTGTCTCGGCAGTGTGCTAATTTGGGGTATTCATTGCTCACAGCAGCTGCAGTTTCTAATGATCCAACAGTAACTTAGGCTAGTACTGCCAGGAAGCAGCCTGTTAAAATTGAAAATGCAACCTTAGGTGAGTCTTCTAAATGTCTTTTTGGTTTAACTTTCCATCTGTTCATATTTGCAGCAGAATAATTTTTTTTAAAATTTCTTTAATCATCCAAGTTCCTACGTACTAAATGTAGTTACTCTGTCAGTATAAGGAAATTAAACTCTCTTATTCTCTGTTTTTACTGGTTTTGTGCAAGTCAAATGATTTGTTAATGAAGGAGCCACTGTTTATGTGGATGGAAGTAGGGATGCAGTATATCATTGCAAATTATCATAGCTAATTATTATAACTGTTTCTTATATTTCTGTTTCATCGGTGACCAGAACGTTCACTAATTTCTCTGTAAATGGGAAAAGCATTTTATATACATGCATACACATGTACATATATACTAGTGATTTTTAAAATAAAAGTATCCAACGTCTTATCTGTAGGCCATTTTTGTAAAAAAAAAAATACTGTTGAAGGCAGAGAATCTTAAAATTAGTACAGTCTGAGGATTTGAAACTCAACTGTAAGTGTGGGCTTGTAAAAAGTGACTTTTACAAAAGTACAAATTGCGTCTTTCTAGGGAAAATGGGCTTTCATTCCATGGTGTTTTTCAGTCTGCTTTTTGTCTTGGAACCATGATGATTGGAGATGACTGCATCCCTCTGTAGCACCAAAACCAGGACAAACAACAGAACAAATAAAAGTGCATATTGTGGAGAAAATTTAGTGTTTCAATAATACGCAGGAGCAATAAGCAGTTTTATTGACAGCTTATGTGAGTAAGAGTTCCCAGGACTGGTGCTTAATAAAATGGATCCCCCTTAGAGATTGAGTCACCCAATTGCCTCAGATACCTTATTCCTAGAGGTGTCTGGTTCTCTCCCTTGGCTATAAAAGAGCTTTAATAAGTTAGACTTGGCCAAATAACTGATAGGCATTTAAAGTTGGTGAGATTAATTGTGCCTGAATATTTACAGACTCTTGTGTATATGACCTAAAGAACAGACCCATGGTTGGAAAAAATGGGAAGATGCTGCAAAAGCTCTTTCTCCCTTCAACGTGCAGGCATGACTGCACATGAATAGGAGACGTGGATATAGAGTGAGAGCATTGATGGACAGAGTTGTTCAGCAAAATGGAGATCCCTTGCTTTGCTCTACCTATTTAATTGGAGATTTTGTAAAAACTGGTACAAGAAGTGGTGTGTAACATGTGATAACCTATTCATGAGCAGTCACAAAAGAGACCAGCAGAAGGGACAATTTCATTAGGACCCAAAGGAGTATGTCAGATACTGTATGGAAGTGTTTGTGATTCATGCTTTTATGAGTAGGTTTTTGCTTACGAGTGGTCTCCTTAGGCTACCAAAGTGTTAAATTCTTAGTTAGACATTGCTTGTTTTGCCTGTGTGGTTTTACTATAGCAGTTGTCACTGTTAATAACGTACCGGATTTTGTTTTGCTGCAGCCTTGCTTGATTCCCCCCTCCTCCTTGCAGGGGCTCTATGAATGTAAATCAGTGGAGGGTGGTGTCTGTTGTCTTAATATTATTTCCATGATTGGTGCCAAGAGGGGTCAATTTTTAGACATCAAGAGTGTAGATGATTCCTTGTTCTGTCTGCTGCTTTCTGCCATTCTGATTGAAGTATTTTGTGCCCATTTTCTAGCAACAAGCCAGTTGAACTGCTGTCAAAAAGATTTAGGTGCTATTCTATAGTCACATTACCTCTAAGAGAGATGCTGCCTTCAGAACTTGAGGTTTAAAACCAGACAAGTCAGTAATTTACCCACATGTTCCTGTAGCAGGACTTATGCACAGGTTTGGAGGCAGAGCTGAGCTCCTTCCAACCTCAGCCCCTCACTTCTCACCTTATCTCATTTCCAAGCACGCGCAGCAAGAAGACAGTGTTATCTAGATGGAAACACATCATCACATGTAGGTCTTTCTGCAGAGCTCATGACTCATGCAGCACCGTATATATCGTTACGCAGGGAATGAATCCAGGTTGTGTGCTGTTTGAGACAAGGGCCAGCGGAAAGGCACTGCTTTCTCTGACAATTAAGCAACCGAATGCTGTCCAGGAGCAGTGAAATATTATCCTTTCCTCTGTCATGAATTCGTTATGTGGTGCTAAGCTAATCTCTTGAACCAGATCCTGGACTGTGGTGGGTTTTTTTAAGTTGCCAGCTTGATACAACCATGATAAATTAGCAGAGGTATTGGCTTGACTCAAGTGCCATGCAGCTGGAAGAGTGCTGTTTTATGACACATGAAGTATCATAAAACAAGCAGTTCTCTGTAAGATCAGATCTTAGGTGGCTCAGACTGAGGACTCAAAAGCAACAGCTTCTGATAATTTGGACTTGTTTTTTTTGTGGACGTCACTTTTTCTTCAGTTAAATGGACTGCTATCTTGTTGCGGAGGCTCATGAAATCAAATTAGGCAGGTGATAAATTAAAAAATAAGCTTTATTTTAACCAAAATTGTTGAAGAGAAAACTAACTCGAAATGAGGCGTCAACGCTCCAACAACATCAGTAAACCACAGGTTTGGGATGGTGTACAAGGAATTAATACTGCACAGCCAGCTTTAGAAATGAGGATCCAAAATGTGCACAATCACTCACCTATAAGATGAGGGCTCTCAACCTTGAGGAGTTTCCTTGGGCGGCGTCCTGACCCAAGGGGAGAGTCCGCGACTGCAGACCCGCTGCTCCGAGGAGGACCGGCTCAACTTGCCCTCCGGCGGGGCTCCATTTATACCCTAGTCGAATCTGATCTGCGGTCAGTTCTAATTGGCTGAGGGCCTTGACTTCCTTACCCCTCGCCCCAGGTGTATACATGACCATAATTACTGGCCCAAAGTGTGTACGTGACGGTCAGCACTTGCCACCTTAAAGGCGCAAAAGTAAGGGCGCGAAAAGTAAGGATGCAGCGGTCTTAATGCTCCCAGTCTTTGTCAGGGTGGGTGCACCTGCCGCATACCTCACAAGGATGTCTGGAAGATTAAATGTTTAATCTTCTAGATTAAAATACCATGAAGATGAACACTGTAGAAAAGCCCTTTGATGAGATTAATGATACCATGTTCAGTTCAAGGTCCAGGGAGTGTGCAGCAGATGAAGCATAAGGACAAACAACTAATAATTCAGAAAAATAGGAATACTGGGTAGTCCCATTCAGTGAGGTTGTTCATTGAGTGCTCTTCACGAGGGAGTACTCTGGGGGAAGAAGTACGCTTAAAGATTGTATCATAATGCAAATATACAAAGGGTACTAATTAACAGTGAATATGTAACTGTAATTTTGTAATATCCCAACTTCTGAACACTTGATTTGGCAACTTTAAGTGCTGCTACTTAAATGTTTCACTGTTTCTTCTTTAGATCCTTATTAGTAGTGGGGACGTAGATAACAGGTCTCCAGGGCTGTCCTAGAAAAATATTTTTCATTGCTAATTAATATACATAATTTGCAGGATGATAAATGTTTGGCTCCTTCTGCCATTTTCATAATTGCTCTTTAAGGTATTTCTGCATTATTGGTGCAGTGTAGCTCCTACTGAAATGGATGGAAACATTGTCAGTGCCTGCAGCAGTTCTGGGTTGCACCAGTTGGCACTTCTGCAAAATGTCTGTGCAAATAAGTTTTGGTAATTTAACTGGTGTTATGATAGTCAAAGCCTCACTTTTTGTATTTTTATATTTAACTTACATTTACAAATTACAGTACTCAGATTTGTCGTCATAAAATATTACTTCACTTCCTGTGGAAAAATATGCTCTTTAGATATATAATGGCAGTATTTTTATATTCTTTATTTCATCTTGAAAGTTTAAAACTGTGTACCATGCTGTGAGAAGAAAACCCATCTCTGGTGGAAACTGGAAAAGCCAACAGGCATAGAATGTATTGTGTGATGAAGTAAAGGGGAATATTGTTGCTGTATGCCATTAAAATGCCAGCACCATTGCATGTAGGCAAACTGTAACAAAAAATACTTCTTTCATATTTTATTAAAAAAATGACGCTAATACTAGAACTTCTTTAATGTTTCCCATGTAAATATATGTCATGATTTATATAAACCTTTCAGTTTCCTTGATTGAAGTGCCCAACAGCCTGTCTTACCAACAAGTGCAAGGTTGGTCAAATAAGACATATATCCTGACCCAGGAACTGCTTCAAGGCTGCTGAGGTCAGGGGAGAGATGGCCTTTGGATGGCGGGAATACCCCTGCTGCCTTTTCTGGGCTGTAGCTTCCTACATTAGGAGGTGCATTGAGTACTTCAAGCCCCAGAAGAGAGAGAGAGAGACGGGGAGAGCGAAAGCAGGGGATCTGCGGAGGGAGAGCAGGGAGTGTGAGCTGGGCTTTGCGTTGCCTTTGGGACAAGTGTCTTGTTGCACCCATTTCTGCGGGATCTGGAGGGGACTGGTCTCCTCATCGAGGTGCCAAAGTTATTTGCCCGAAATCTGTCCTTTAAATATTCCTAAGGTTCATAAATGTAGGGAAGAAGTTAGGAGCTGCCCAGAGCATTAAAGTTTCTGGAGCACTGCAGTTCCTAAATGTCAATGCTTTCATGGCACTGTTTAGTTTCTCTCGCAGAGGACAAGCCGGATTAGGTACAAACACCACCAGTCAGACGAGGCGGCCATGGCCTGCCAAAGCGTTTGAAAAACAACCACATTAGGTTAGCTCAGAGTGAGATCTGGGCTAGCTTCTGGGATATGTAATCTGAAAATCCTTATCCGTGATGAGGGCCTTTTATTTTATTTCCTTTAAGTTATTTGCCTTCGCTCCCATGGCGGGAGGGAGCCAGGAGGAGGCAGGCAGACGGTGCGGGGCTGCGGGCTCCTGGCGTAGGTACCAGAGGATAACCACCTTCCTGCCATTCATGTTAACCTTTTCAAAGGATGTGGAGGGCTTTGATTCGCATGCTTGGCTTCACAAACTATTACTCCTGTTTAGTTCAAGCTTTGCTCTTTAAAAGGTAGAAGAAAGAAGGAACACTTCTCCTCTCGTAAGACATTTTTTTAAACTGCCATCAAAACAAAAATCCTCAAAATCTTTGCAACAAAAACCTGATAAAGCCTATCCTTTTTCTGTAGAGTTTTTGCACCTTATTATCAGGCTCCTTAACAAGAGCCACGGAGGCAGAGTATTGGACTGCTTTTAAATTGAAAACTTGATTCTTTCCAATGTTCCTTCACAGCTAATGAGGAGCTAAACGCAATTTGAATAAGCTGATGTTACTGTAGTGTTTAACTTTAGCTATTACATCGAGATTTATTGTGGGACCGGTTTAGATAGTTAGCCTTGGGTGCACTCTGTGCCGTCTGGGGCCCTCAGCAAAGCACTCCGTGAAGGAACAAGGCTAACAACAGCCTGTTTTCTCCGCTTGCCTGAAGGGTGGGTTTGGTTCATCGTGGTTGGCAAGCACCTCAAATTGGAAATAAGCGTGCATGAATAAATATTCCTTTGCTTCTGTCATGATGAGTTATGGACATATTAAAAAAATAATTATCTTCCCTTCATAAATCAGTCTGATAGTTAACTTTGGTTTGGTTACTAATTCACTGTTCCTGCTAATCTTTCTTTGGTTTGGGTCAGATGCTTAAGCATAGGAATAAATCACAGGTCTGAGCCAGAATGCTTTTTTTTTTGTTGTTGTTGTTGTTGCTGGGGAAGAAAAATGAGTCTATAGTCTATATAGCCGTCTAAAACCAAAATAGACGGCTTCTGTGAGCAAATCTACAGTACGGTGATGGCCCTAAAACTAGGTGTTTGTATTAGCTGTTCTACCCTGCTTTGTAAAAGTATTTTTAGACAGAATTTTGCCTCGTTTATTTAAAACAGTCATCACTGTTAATTTCAGATGGGCCAATTAAGTAAATAGATTAGTGAAGCTGGATATACTGAGAAGTAAAAACCAGGAGAATCAGGGAAGCCATATATGCCAGAAGCTAAGCCCTAGAGCATGTGAAACAGTCAAATCTTATATATGTATGTTGTACGCATACTTACTGGCAAATACGAGTTAAGTGCAAATCTTTTTAAGGAGAGAGAATCTAGCCAGTTAGAAATTGTTGTATTCCTGAGCTGCTAGAAGAAATATGTTGCCAATTCATATTGCAACACAGCTATGAGGACTAGAAGCTGCATAATAAACCAAGTACTTCTGAGATAGTGCCGGCACACTACCTGCATGTTCTACAGCAGCATTTTTTAGTCATGTTCAACAGTGTGCTTGCTATCGTTCCTCCATTTGTTGAATTCAGGATGACCTTTGCATGAATAAAGTCAAATAGGATTAAGGCAGGAATTTTCAACAATGGGAAAGAGCAACAGATGTAGCCGACTTTGAACGTGGGAGGATTGTTGATGCACGGTTGCCTAAAGGGAGTGTCTGCGGTGACAAAAAAAAGGGGGGAAAAAACAACTACTTCCTAAAAAATTAACCATGTAAAAGAAAAGAAAATAAATAGAATACAATCCAAAGGAATTGAGTGATCCCAGGTTTTGTTGAAGTCAAGCTGCCTGTATGTATTTTTGACTTACGGCCTCCTTTTAAATATTTTTTTTTCTACCCTTTCAGAATAACTATCTGTTCTCTGCGACTATTGCTATATGACCTACCTCAGGGTTTTGTGTGGTGTAACATAGTTTAGATTCACATTTTTTCTGAGTTATTTTAAAGTACATAAATGGAATATAGGGGAAAAGGAGACGATGTTTCTCTGGAGAATTAGCCATTTGAATACAAAATCCAGAACCTGCTAATATTTATTTTTTTTAATTTATCCTGTGCACAAGCATATAGGTGGATCTCAAATGCATACAGTGCAAGCACTCTATATAGAGGCTGTTCTAGAAAGGAAAAAAAAAAAGGTTAAAAACACATTTAAAGCAAGAACTCTTTCTGATATATCTTAAGTAGTTTTATACTTTATGTGCCTGTTAGATAAACTGAATTTATTTTCATCTCAATAAAAAATAGAACATGTATATGTTTTTTCTTGGTAGACTTAGAGAATATTTTTGTACAATATAGAAGTATTCAGTTACCTTTTATAAATACAAGCAATTCTTTGAAACTCATTTGGTTTCATTATTGACAAGAGCTATTTTGCAGTTTAGTAGATAGTTGTGTTAATCCCTAAATGATACTTCATAGTTTGTAGTAATGAATAATGTACACATTTTAAATATAGTTCATAGGTATAATTCAGACAAATGAGCTTTGAAAAGCATGCATGGGAAAAGCTTTTAAAGTGTGAATGAAATCATGTGCTCTAGCTCAGTGAAAGGGCTTTAAAGGAGCTAGCTAGAAACTAAAGTAATTAAGGAAATCATGTTGTAAACATTGTGAAAAATATTGGTGAGCTTAATATATTAGAAGTTCAACTGTAATATTTAAGAGCTTGATTAAACACCCACTGATTAAATGCCTATATCACACTTTAAAGAGAGCTATACTGTTGAGAGGGCAGTCTCTCTGTGGAAAAATCATTTGGATTCAGAGGATGTAGCATGGTAGAACATCTTCTAATACAGCTTATCCTGCCTCTTCCCAAACTCCTTTGGAGCAGAACTTGATGAGGTGAGCTGTGGGCTACTGCCACTGTAAACTTGGGAGTTGTAACACATCTCCCATCACCAAAAAAGGAGTCTTTCCACAGATTTTTTTTTTTTTTTTAAAAGTCGTATCTGCTATTGAGTATCTTGAAGAACACAGCTCTAGGTGCTGGAGGCTTCATTAGTAATTTTTGTTACCTTAGTGAAGATGCTGTGGTGCTTAATTTTGAGACTAGAAACAACTTCATATGCATGCCTGGCATCTTTAGCACCAAGAGTCCATAACTCTGCTATTTGAATTGAGTGGATTCACGCCCACTGCGGCTGTAAAAAATAGCCTTTATTCTCCTGTGGGTGCACAGACATTGCCCTACGCGTTAAGTTCACAAATGTGTACATAACTGCTGGCTGTGATTGTGCATGCACAGTTGTGTGAAAGGCTGTCATATTCACAAGAGCAAAAACTTAGAAATATATTTTGAAATAACAGTTTAATGGTTGCAATTAGATGCCTGGCTTTTTTTAGGAGTTCATGAGACTTAATGGAGAGTCCACTGAAGGCAACAAGAAGTTGAAGTCCTTTATTTTCTCCTGAATCAAGTTCCTGGGCAGTGAAATCTTTTCATCCAAGTTTCCATGAGTATGAACTGAGGCAGGTTAGAGTAGTTTGTAGTTCCTTAGTTGTCTTTTGTATCTCTGAAGGGTGATCCACAGTGTCTTTTTCTTTGGTGGGCCAGCCAAAATCTCCATTCTCCCTCACTTCATCAACACCTCTGAGGCAAGGAACTGTGATCTTCTTAAAGCCTTTGCAATGGTCACGTTTCCTGGCTTGCTTCAGTGTGAATACATCTTTGAAATCCAACTCAACCAATCAAGATTTAAAAGTATCCCAAAATGTTACACCATCTCAAATAATTATAAATAAAAATCGTGTTTTATTATTGTATTCTTCATTTTGCTTCTGATTAGCTGCCGTGTATTTTACGCTTCTGGAGCGTAATGGAAGTAATTTATTGACTGTGTGTGTATATTTTCTTTGCGTGTCTGTGTGTATATATAGGTGTATACAAACTTAGATATTAGTATATTGGTTACTATAATACATGTGTTTATATACAAAAGTATATAACAAATGTACCTTTATTATCTGCGTGCAAACTTTCTAAAAAGTGAATTCACGTAGTAATTTGATACAGATGGCTTAGCAGATCACGATTAAAGTGTTTTGTCCTAGAATCTGCTTAATTACTCAACCATATTAAATAACACTGTGACCCCTTTTCATAAAGTTGCCGAAGTGCTCTCAAGAACTCCGTGAAAAGCTTTGTTTTTATCACTTGAAAGTAATGCTGGAGAATTGATGCATCTCTAAAGTGCCCATATGGCACTCTGTACTATTGGTAAGTAGTCTGTCATGATTTTCATTGACAGCAATGAATCAGTAACATAATGTGACTTTATCCTTTGTTTTGAGACGTGGGTATGTAGACCAGAACCCAATCAATAGGCTTAAGTATAAAACTATAGCAAACCAAATACTGTTTCAATGCTCATATTCTTATAACTGTAACCACAACCCTTCTATTGTACTTAAAATGCTAATGGAATATTACCATTATTATTTAAAAAAAAAAAGGGAAAAAGAAAAAAAATGCTTTTGAGTTGTAAAAAAAGAGTTTTCTCTGCAAATGCATTTAACTGTTTTTACATTTATTTCTAGCAACGATATTAGACTTTTACAAAAAATGGTTTTTGGGTTTTGCCTACTAAAATTAGGTTTTATTTTAGGACAATATCTTTTTATATTTACATATTTACTGTTGTTTTCAAATGTAGAACCAGAATGTGACATAGTTATGAGTAATAGGGAATAACCAGAAAATAATTCCAATGAGAGCTTCCAGGTTACTGGGATTTTCTTCCATTTCTCGTCTCCTTGGACATACAGTTGGTTGATTTAAAAACACCTACAATCTGTCTTTGTTGCAAGTATTTAAAGAGTCTGAGAACCCATACAACACATAGGACATTAAGTGATTTGCTTTGGAACACTTTCATCTTTTTAAAAAGAATGTTTCCTTCCTTTTTTGGAGTAAGCAAGTGCTGTGGCTGGTCCCCAAATAAATGAAATATGTTGCTCCAGATTTTGAGTTCTGTGCACAGATAACACATAATTTCCTGCCATTGCCACTTGTCTCACATTCACTGTGTCCGAGGTGGTTGTTTGACCAATATTTCATGTCCAATACAGGGAAAAAGAGTAAAGAAAGACCATGCAGTGCATCATTTGGGCATCTACTTTCTGACCAGGTTTTAGCAATTTCACATCCTTGAATTCCTGAACATTGTCCCTGCTGCTTTTGGCAAGAGTGATGGGCTCTGTGTGGAGCCCCAGCCAGGTCATGTGAATACTGCTGGAAAAGGCACATCAGCTTGGGAACTATTTGAGAAATACATTAGCTTTTTTAAAAAATATATATTTAAAATGGGATATTTTCATATTTATTGAGTAAAAATGGGGTAAGAGGCAGGTCAAGTCCTACTAGGATCTCATTTTCTGTTTTGTCCTTTTTCAAGTTAGAGGATTCTTTTAAAAACTGGTTGGTGAGTTTGGCCACGAGTTGTAGGTTTAGACTCCGTAAGCATGTCCCTTTTGACCTCTTTTTGTAGTGAAGTTAACTACAACTGTATTGCTCATGTCTGGTTTTGGACATAAGAGATCTCTGGAGTTTTCCATAATGTGTGGGCAGAGACGCATCCCCTAAGGCCAGCGTGGAGCATCTAGGTCAGACTTCTGCTCTGAAGAGTCTTCTAAACAACCTGTCTCTATGGACTGCAGAAGAGGTCTTGGGATACCAATCCTCTCTACCTAAACTCCCCTTCCAAGAGTCCAGTGCCCTCCTCTTCCCCACATAGACTTGCAGGAGGCATTGAAAAGCTTAAAATGCAGCATAGCTATGAAACAGTCGCAGCACTTAGGCTGCCAAGGCTTTATAAATAGGAGATAATAAAAGTCGTTGCAACATGACTTTTGAGTATTTACGTATGGTAGAAAAAAACTTACGTGAATGTAACTCATTGAGAAACTACACTATGACTAAAGTAGCATGCACACTATATATTTATCAACTCGTCATTCTCCCACTAGTGCTTCTACCTGAGTTTTATTTAAGTTTTATTGTAACTGTAGGCAAAACTGCTCTTTGAACTCCCCCCCATGCAACTTTAAAAGTAGGGTGGATCTTAGTCAAGTGGTGTCACTATACTTGTTTCTTAGACATGTCTTGGGTCAAGCTTCTGCTGCAAAGCGTTGCCTAGCAATCTGCAAAATCCATGTTTTTAGGATGATGGATCCTACAGATAACTTTAAATAATTTTTAGAAGCTCATCTAACTAGGAAATAATACTCAGAACAAACTTTGTAGATTCCACTGGAAGCTTATTTAGAGCAGTATCAACAAAGTACAAAATACCTTGACTTTTATACACTTATCAAAGTTTAACAGTTACAGCTAGTTTGCCATGTTTACCAGAGCTCTCCCTTACGTATGCTTTCTCTTCTCTTTATTCTCCCCATTTCAAAGATTGTCATAATCATTTAATCTCTCATGCAATTAGATAAGTTGCTACACATTTATTAGCAAACTTACTGTCAAACTAGTAGTAATGCTCTAATTTACACTTCCCAAAGCATGGAAATTCCTGTGTAGGAATGAAGGCTCCCTTCTTTTCCCTCCTCCACCTATCCCGAGGTGCTTGTGCAGTGAAAAGTATTGCAGGAGGCTGAGATGTGTGAATGATAAGTGCTGTTGCACGTTGCAACACCTGGGCGTGATCAGACTTGTTAAAGATGATGGACAAGGCTTGAGCCTGAGCGCTCTGCATTTGTGCTGGCTGAAATTTTTCTCCCATAGCTCCTTGGGGTCCTCTGATAAATCCCATCCCCCAACCCAAGGGAGAGCTATCGATACCTTCCCCCACAGCCCCTTCTAATAGCACTGGTACTACTGGTTGGAAGACTGAAGTCTTCTGGTGTAGTCTTTCCATCTAGGTGTTTCCTAGTCCTGTCTGCAGATGAATATTTGGAATCACAAACAGCTCACACCAGAAGCATGTTAAGTGTTACATCATCTTGGGACCAACTGAGAGCCTTTCTTTCAAGAGTGCTTAATTTTTTTTAACCCAACCATGTAAATTAAGTCCAAAGGACACTTAAAAATGTAACACTTCCTTACATTTATAACCTGTCAGCTCAAAGGCATAACGTCTCTTAAGGATTTTAATCCATTGGATAGTAATGTAATAGGGATCCAGTGATGTTGTCTGTCTTGTCACTATGGAGTTAGTGACAGTTAATGCATGGATTAATGATTCAAATAGCATTGAAAGACCAGTGAATCATGAATCCGTATGTCTGATACTGCCTTAGAAATACCAACTGTAAACAACCAGAAGCCCCTATAGAGTTGTCTGTTCAGGAAAACCTATTGGACTATCATCTGTGTACAATACTCAGGAGTATTACACTCATTACATATATAATAGTACACGCTAAAAACCCTTTCAGGTTCCTCATGTTCCCATATTGTAGCAGTACTTTTTTTCTCTCTCAGCTGCTTGGAATATTTTCTCTATTTATGATCTGCAAAATTTGTTCCTTGAAGTCAAAATCAGCTGTTTGTCTCAAAGCTTTTAATATTACAATATCTACCATGTAATATTTTGCTCAAAATGTTTAATTTTTATTTATCTGACTATATTTTTTACTTTAGGGAATTTAAACCAGGAAAAAAAAAAGCTGCTGAACAAATTCTGTAGTTCCAAATGTTAAGCTAATTTTTATAATGTTGTGAATACTATATTGTATTAAGGGGGGGAAAAAAGCTATCTCTGCATATGTCTGCAGACAACGTACTAATATTTCATTCAGAATTTTATGAAGTAGATCCTGGGGATCATTCAGGAGTTTTACATGTGTAAAAAAAGAAACACAGAACAACTGACTGCTGTGTATTGCTGTAACACCCCTAGAACATGGCTAACGCCCAATTACTGCATGCTTAGACTTGGATGGTAATTACAATTGAGCTGTAAAATATTTTGACAGTTTCCAACTGTTGTGTGGTTATTAGCCAGGCATCGTATGGGAATGAAGTACAGTGATTTGATTATTTTATATCACGATCTGCTTAAATAAGACCTTTCAAAATAAACATGTAGCATCAAGTGTTAATCAACAGCAATATTTAATTATTAGCAGCTTTTCTTGACTTCTGCAGGAGAATTCCTCTTTCCCAAAGACTTTGATTTCTTAAATGAGACTTGCCATACCTTTATGCTTCAGCTTTTCATTTACAAGCTTTTACTTGTTGAGTGCTAAAAGCATAACCACACCAAATTTAATTTGTAGCGTGAAAATTATGTGTGTATTTTTCAAGAGGATAGATTTGCCAGCGTTGAAGCTAGAATAGCTTGTGTTAATTACCTATTATAAAACAAAAAGGGTATTTTCATTTAACATGTATTTCTCCTTTTAGCTGCACAAGTCTGAGCAATTAGCAAATTTGGATAGTGTAAGAATTCCTGGAAAAATATATGTTAAGTCAAGTGGCACTTGAATTGCTGTTACTTTTACTTGTATTTTTATTTTGAAATGAAACTAATAAAGCAAAAATATTCAAACTACATGCAAATTAAGCCCCAGATTGTGCCAGTCTTGTTATGTTCATTAAGCTATTGAATCCTTGAGTAGTGGCTGTTATTCCATGGGGGACTATTCACAGAATAAGGTACTATTCAATGAGGTAAAGATAGCAATCTGCCTTCACACTGCTTAAATAATGCTTGTTCCGTTGGGCAACTAAACCAAGAATATTCAAGTCTGCCATTCCTTAATTTTTCACTTGCTTTATTTATTTAATAATACTTTTTGGGTTTATATGTTGTTTATGAATGGTGTTTGTGAGTGAAGCATTCTGTTTATGGTATAGAAGAATTTTTCAAGCGTTATCACCTTGTTTTTTATTAAAAAAAAAAAAAAAAGGAAAAAACCCCTGAAGTAATTCTTGTTTGCAGTTCAACTCTGCTTGTGACATCTTTGCTGTGACTGAGAGCTGAATCCAGCTGATTTGTTTACCAGTGTTGCTTACATCTTACTATTTGCCTAAATATCTAATTTTACCCAACTGTAATTGAGTGGTTTCTTTTGCTGACTGTTGTCCTGGGTTTGACCTGAACTCTTACCTTGCAGATGAAATAACCTTTCTAATGTATCCTAGATTTTAAAGTGTCTGTGACTTTCTAAAGAGATGTGCTGAATGGGAGAGAGCCTTCCTCTCTGCTAGTGTTCATGAGGAGCAGTTGGAGTGGTGGGGTTATACTTCTTTGATAGCCAGTCTCCTAAACTGAAAGATAAAAGACATACTCTGTACAATTATTCATTTGGAGAGTTGTGTTAGTGGTTGTTGAACTTCCTGTGTATTCAGAAAGTATTCCTGTGTGCCAGGAAAAAAGCAAAATTCACTGTGCTTCGCAAGGAAATCTGATTAACACAGGTGAATCAGTTCATGAGTTGCTTGTGAAACAAATAATATTGGGACCCCAACCCCAGGCTTAATTTATAAAATGGGAAGTTTTTTTTTTGGTGGATGATGTGAGCTGAGAGGCCAGTGTGAGGTGTGCTTGGTGGGAAACAGGGATTCGTCGGCTTACTTCTCTGCTGCCGGAGAGCAGAGGGGAGCTCTGCAGAGCTCCTGTTCGCTGGCGGCAGCAGCCTGTGCCAGCTGTGTCCTTTCCCTGTAGGACCTGAAGTTAAGAAACACAGAGAAGGTAGGTCTGAAACACATCTTAAAAGATCACTTGGTCCTTCTACTTGCCCAAAGGCAGGTTCAGCTTTACGAAATGAAAAATTTCTTCAACCTGTTGTTAAAGAACTCCAATAATGAAACATCCATGGCTTTCCAAGGCAGTCAGAGTGCTTCATTATACTGTCTTATAGATTGCTCCTCCTAATGTCTGACCTGTTGCAATTAAAGCCTGTAACTTCATTTTGGTAAACACTGGCATGGGGGGGACAAAGGGTTTTCTTTCTTTTTCAGAATTTTACATGCTTGAAGACTTACCACGTTCCTTTCCTTTATCTTTTTTTCTTAACATAAATGATCTAAATTTGCTCCAGCTCTCTTCGTGGTTTATTTTTTCCCCTGGTCTTTCTTTGGGCTCACCTTCCTTACACTGCGTTATGCAAAACTGAACATAAAATTTCTGCTGCAGCTTTATTGATGCTAAGTTGAGTGGGAGAGGCAGTACATGTCTTGCAAGCTTTATTCCTGTCTGTACATCTCAGTATGATGTTTGTCTTTTTCACAACAACCTGATGTTGTTGACTTACGTTCAGCTTGAATAGACTGTTTCCCCCACATCCTTTTGTGAAGAACTGTTACCTAACCAGTTCTTCCTCATCCTGCATTTATGTAAATGATTACTCCTTCCTATGTTGCACTTGTGCCTATTGAATTTCATCCTGCTTTCTTCAGACCTTTTCTCCTTTTTATATGATCGGAGTTCATTTGATGTCCATCCCAGCTTCGTGTCTAGTGTATCATCCACCTTCCTAATTCAGACTTTCAACACTGAACCCAAGAAATACGCTTGCAGAACCCCTTTTAATGCATAATTCCAAGAATCATTTAAAACTAGTCTTGGATATAGTTTTTCAGCCTGTTTTGCACCTATGCTATGTGAGTCTCATTAAGGCTCCGTTTTCCGTGCTTCCTTATGAGAGCATCTTGAGAGCCAATAAAAAGAGCTTAACTACAATCATTACATGTTATCTGCTGCTTCTCCCCTGCCTGCTTCCCTCTTATAGAAGGAACTTGGACTGGTTGTCATGATGTGTCGATGACAAATCAATGTTTGTTGCTTGTCTCATTTTTAACTTTCACATGCTAAGCAGCAAGTTATTTGTTCCACCTCATTTTCTTTAGCTTGTCTGCATTCTTCTCATTTGTCTGTTTTTATGCTCTTAAAGACTAGAAGGGAATGTGGTCTTTTCCTGCTCTTCTAATATCTTGCCCATCATCTTCAAGTTTTCAAACTGACCATTAATTTCAGATGTTGTTTCATATTGGTTCTTCCAGTACCCTAGGATTATATTAAATGTGTTCAGCTGATCTGAAAGCATCTGGCTTATCTAAGCTGTTTCCATACCTGGCTGAAATCTGATGGTTTTGTCTCTGATATTAGTAATGCTGGTCTCCAACTTGCATCTGACTTGTAGAATAAAGATTGATGAAGAAAAAAAGAAAGGCACTAAGCATTTCAGATGTCTCCCCATCATCTATGGGTAGCTCCTCCTTACCAC
This sequence comes from Pygoscelis adeliae, assembly GCF_000699105.1. Classification (NCBI taxonomy): domain Eukaryota; kingdom Metazoa; phylum Chordata; class Aves; order Sphenisciformes; family Spheniscidae; genus Pygoscelis; species Pygoscelis adeliae. The sequence goes on from NW_008825099.1 coordinate 631,981, forward strand.
TGAGTGGTGAAGTAATATTTTTATTAATCTCCATCTTGTGATTGTTTGCATAGAGTGGGCTGCCAATGCAGTAGTTTCTCAAGGCTAAAAGTCACTTGTTTCCATTAAAAATTCTCATTCACCTATAGCTATTCTAAGGAGCTTTCTTGAGAATAGCCATCTTTATGCCTGATCTAAGCTCATGGACACCAGCACCTCATGCAAGATTGTAGAATATACTTATTCTATTTCCACCCTCAGTTAAGAAGTGTCCTCTGGACTTCAGAGGTTCCTTCACATCAGGTTCTATGCCATCAATACCAGGATTAAAAATACCAAGTGCTCTAAACCCCTCCACACAGAGATTGTTTTCCTTTGTTAGTGCAATACCTGCACAAATCTGGCATCTGTGTTGTGCTCTCAAATACTTAAAACAAAGATTTCTCATAGGCAAAGGCTAACACTTCCATAAATCTGCCTATGGCTGTGGATTAACACAAATGATGCACTAAATTTATAAAATAGGTATCTATAAAGTTCTGTGGAGCAACGTCACCTTAATGATACAACATCAGAAGGTTGCCTGAAAACACGTCGTCTGTTGAAATGTTCAGAAGAGTGGGAGAATAACTTGCATTTATTTAATGGCTAATGTCAAAAGAAATTCCTGCAAAAGCAACAAGAGTTCACTGTTTTTAGGAAGAATTGGCAGTGACTCTCATTTTTTAGTTTGCCTTGTGCTTTCTTTTAGAAGAGATTCTTGTGACCTTTTCTGACAAGCTCTAACACTTCCATTGTTTGCTGCAGGCCTTTGAAATGTGGCAGAGATAGCCTTGGGCCCAGGGAGGTGCGTTTTGCTAGTTCAGTTCACATTTAACAAAGTTAAAAGCTTTGAAAATTGCTATTCCTCATCTGTGGTTTAAGTTGCTTAATTCTGGCAAACTGCCCAAAACCCTGAACGTTCCTGTCGTGGCAGAAAGCCAGGGATTGTGAGCCGGCAGCATCCTGGTAGCTCATCTGGGCTTCCAGCACAGATTACACGGGAGCAGAGACTTCAGCCCACGTGCCACTGGGGCAACTGGAGAAAGGAAGGTGGACACAAGGAAATCGCCCGTCTTCTGAGAACAGAAAAATGAGGCTCCATCCCTGCATGTGACCTGTTCATACTGTTATATTACAAATATATGTAATCATCAGAGAATGAACTCAGCATTTGCTTCTGCTTAATGGTATGAATTATATACCTTTTCCTGTTTTTTTTTTTTTAATTGAAAACATGTTGTTCAAGACAAAGATTATGTGACCTCAGGGAGGAGAAGCTAGACGAGCCTCAGCCAATACTTTTATAATAGTTGAATCTGAGGAGCTCGCTGTGACTTTTTTTTCTTGGCTGTACTGACCATCAGGTGAAATTACTTGCACATAAGTAACCAATTCATTATGTTGTCTCAGATTTGTTTCTTCTTTACCAGCTCATTAACATAATCTTCTCCTTGCCGTTAGCTAATAAATTTAGGGCTCCTCAACCTGGTGAGGTAACTACCCTCATTCCTGTGCACTACTGTTATTCTCTATTACGAACATCCACAGGGGGAGGTAGTCGTCTTGAAATAAACAGTCTGTCTTGTTCTTAATTAATTCCCATGAGCAGGCAGGCTCTGTGTCCTGTTGCCCAAGTGAGGAAATTGTCCGGTAGTTGATGTGTTGTGGCTTGTGGTTCTGAAGGTTTAGAGTTCCGTTCCTGAATACTTGGGGTTTTTTATCCTTTTAATCCCCAACAATGAAAACCAAACCAAAACCCTAAAAGATTATGCTAAGAAAAAGTTAATTCATTTCTAGACAAAGTAAAAGCCAAAAGGAGGCTACCAGATAATTACAAAAATTACAAAATGAAGTACTTAGCAGTTACGAATTGCCAGATTTAAGGTAGCCTCTGTTACTGTAACCTCTCCCATCTTTGTGCACTATGTGCCTGTAGGTTGCATACATGTACGCATTTCAATTGTATGACTACGTACCATGATTTTCTGCTGGACCACTTCCTCAGTGCTTGGAGCAGAAGTAACCAGACCCTGTAATAGAAGAGGCAGCTGTCTGCAGGGCTGCCATTTTATTTTTTTGTAGGAGTTGGAAGGCATTAACGGGGCACGGTCTCTTTGGTACGCCTGGTGAATGCCACAGAGAGCCTGGACAGAGCTCATGACATAGAACTGGTGTGTGACACTGAGCAAGCTACACAGAGTGGTGTCTGAGGCTATGAATTATGTGTTCCTGTCTTTGGGATGGCCAGGTCTTAGACTTCATCTTAACTTGTCTAAGTCTGGAAGTTGTTTCTGAGCACTGTCACCTGCCCCTGAAGTCAGGAGGAGTGCTTTGGTGGGATGCTGTGGATGTGTACACCAGATTCACATTAGGTAGTATCTTTGAGTTCTTGTGATAGTCGATTCACTTTACTGGCTCAGGCAAGTTATTTAATTCAGACTGTTTCCCTGTTTGTAAAATACCAGTTGTGAGTCCGTTATCATGTCAACGTATTCATTCACCCATCACAGAGTGCCCTAATACTGTGTGATGGCTATCATGCCGGAGATCACAGGCAAGTTGAAATGCTATGTTTGATGTAGCATTTGCATCATACTGCTTAAATGAAGCTGAGTGCCATACACTGTAAGTTAAGGATAATAAATAACGAGCAACAACTTTTTGCCTTGAGCAGTGAGATAGGCACAGTGTGAGAAGAAATGGGTAGTGATGATTAGAACAAAAAATACCATCATCATGTTTGTTTGTGGGGTTGGACAAGTAAAAGTTACGTGGATGAAACTAACTCAAGCACGAGGGACTGGCTAAACCCTACAGGCTGGGACCAGTAGTGACGGCATGTTGAAAGACAACCATTATGTATATGATTCAGCCATGTAGAGCACAAACTGTGTAAGTTTAGACGTGAGTCAGCGAGGAAAAGTGGCAAACAGTAGGAAGCTGTGGCTGTCTAGGAGAGGGAATACAGTAATAGGGTCTTGAGGTGTGTGTGCTTCTTGATGGCAGGTGTTATCTTCATCAGTTCTCCCTTGGGTCCAAAGTATTCAGTTAAACACAGCATCATACACCTTAGGACATGGGACCACATTGTCTGTCCACCTCCAACTAATAAAGTGAAAATATACTGAAAGCGCTAACACACCCGCCCACCCCCCCCAACCCCCCCAATTATTTTCAGAGGCCAATCAGGGTGGATTAAAGCTTGCAAGAAATTGTTCCATTCCCCAGCATGTCACTCCTCTCCACAGTGCTGTGAGCAAATGGGTGCCTTTTGCAAATTGGCATGATTTGAAAAACTGCAGAGGAGGAGAGTAGAATATCTAGGCCGCTTTGATCACTTGCTTTTTCTTCCCAGGTTGAGAGGGTCCGCCAGTCTTGTTGTCTAGAAAGTTATGTTTGTTCCATATCCTGGCATTTTAGGTAGCCTGTACATACTCCAGCTGCTTTCCTTTCTTTTCCCAGGCATAGTTTGGAAAAGCTCTTTCCAGCCTCATGGCCACCAAAATATGTAACAGGCAACTGAAAACCCTTTAGAATGAAATAATTTCACCTACTTGACCAACAGCTAACTTGAGGCATGTCCCAAGGATTTCACCTTCCTCCTCGCTTTGCCAGGTTCAAACATGAGAGCATCACGTCAGCTTGGGCAGATGTCTAAATGTTAAGGTTGTGATTGAACATGGACTAGTTTGGTTGTGCCAAAATTAAGTAAAATGATAAGCAATTAAAAGCTTATGCCTAAGCCTTTTAAGATAAAAGTTTATATTTTGTTGCATATCCACATTAGCTGTAGGCACAATCAGAAGAGTAAGGAAGGCAAAGTTTTAAGATGTCTGATGCTGGAAAAACCTGGAGGTTACCTAAATACTATAATCATATACTGGAAACAAATTCAGTGAATCTATAACTTGTACCAGGCAGCTACGTTTTCGGATCCTCCTTCATTGTTAGGGGCAGTAGGGACTAGAGACATTTTGTGTAATCATGCACCATGCCATGCAAATAGAGAGCAACAAAGTTAAAGAATGTACTCCTAAACTGATAAGTTTGTGTATCAGAGTAACAGGATAGCAGAACTCCTAACATTTCTTTCTGGGAAATGTGTATTTTCTAATACATGCAAGCAATTCCCTTACCAGAAGCAATGTCACTTGTATTTTGTTGTGTCACTGAAGCCATCATCATGTTACGGTGAGCTGCTACTTAAAAAACAACTAACTAGCCTAAATAAAGAGCATCTCAGCACAGCTGGGTCATGAGGATGTTTTTTCCATCTTTGGAATAAAACACAAAGCAGTTTTATTCTATCTTTGCAGACTTGATTTCCATACTCTATTTCGGTCCTGATACTAGTTAAAAATCAGCTTTTGACTTATGGCTGGACTGTTCCACAGCCCAGAATAAACAAAACTGAATGCACGTTGGACATGTACAGGCCTTGCCAAAGGCATAAATTCTATTAAATGAGCCATATTCAATTTAGAATACTCCTGGGCTAAGCAATTCCTATGGGTAGAGCCCTGTGTTGTTTAAGAAATAAAATTCTAGAGTATCATCTTGATGATATAAAATTATCTATTTGACTGAAATGTATTTGGGTGTCTTGTTTATATTGCACCTTTATACCTTTTTTCAGACTGCTCAGTTCAGCTGAGTTTCCCAAACTTTTTCTGCATCCAACCGTATGCTGCCCATTTTGTCTCACCTAGTTGTGTATTACTTTCATTTACCTTATCTTGCATTTTAATGGTTTCACAATTTTCACTGAGCCTAGACAGCATTGTAGTTTTGATAGGGGTAAGGGAAAATCACTTTTATTTTGCGCAGTCAAATAAGTAAGAGACCGTTGCCTGTATTTGCTTCTTGAGGAACAGAACTTGTTTATTGATTGTTTGTGGGTCTTCCCTATTCTGACTTTCAGCCCTATCTCAATCTCAGCTTCCTCTCCTCCTGCAGTTAATTACCGTTCCTAGGTTGTTCTCTCAACTCCTTTCCTCTTTGGGGAGTTATGTTCATTAATATAAAACTCAAACCACATAAGTCTTCCACCCAGATTCCCACAGCTGTTACGTACTTTTTTTTTTCCCTTACTCCTCTCAGCATCTTTCTCTTCCAGCCTTCAACACTGCCTCTTGCTCTCTTTAAACTCCTCTACCCCCATGCAACCTGTCAACAAGCTCTTGAGAGTTGCTCAGACTGAGCCCCTATGATCTTCGTTCTGGCTGCTCCCCGTGTCTCATACGAGGGCTTGGTTCATAGCCCCGTATTCCCATCACCAGTTCCCGTCTTGATTTTCTTCTCCTGAGCCTATGTGTGTCAGAGATGCAGCTCAACCCTCACTTTGCGAACCATCAGTGCACCTGGTGCTGCATTCCTGAGAACAGCAAAACCATTATTTAAATATTTTGAAATGTAGGGATGCAGCCTAATATTTAAAGCTATTGTCCTCTTGTTAACGTAGAGTAACGGTCTGATGGGATAATCTCCCAAGAGGAAAAATGCATACACTATAAAACGTATTAATTAAGCTTCTAGAACATGTAAAAGAAGAATAAAGAAGACTTCAGTGCTTCTGTGCACTGTGAAACAAAGATATCCTGAAGCTAGTGCTGACTCCAGCTAATAAATCCACCCACATGATGCTGCATCTAGATCTGAGCTAGTATGTGAGGGACCAGCTCTGGAACCTCTGCACTTGCCGTACAGTTAATCCATAGCTGGATAAAAATCAGCTGCATTAGATTCAGTAACCTGCTGATCAGCGAGCAGATCTGGCAATCTGTTGTGGATATCTCATGCTTTTTAGTAGTATTTCCAAACGAGTTCTTAGGGACTTTGGCTTTTGAACTCAAAAAGCCAAGTCATGACTGCCGTGTGGTTTAGAAGAATTGGGTAGTCAGTACTTAAAAGTTATGTAAGAAAAAGCTAATTAAATTTTCATTTCATTTGATGAGTTCCTACCAATCTTGTAGAGCAAATATATGCTAGAAATAGGCACTTTGTAGTAATTGTGTTTGCACTGAACCTGTAACTAATATGTATAACCTACAGGTATTGAAAGAAAATGTTTGTCATAATGATGCTTCACAAAAAAATCAAAACTAACATTTGTTAACCCTTCTGAAGGGATGTCAAGTGCTCATGCACAATTCTGCCATTACTCATATATCTCCAGTGTGTCTTGAGTTGAATGCGTTTATCATAGATTAAATAACGAAAGCTTTGACTCAGGTGGTGAATAAGAGCATAACATTATCATAATATTAACTTCACCTTTATCCAAAAAAACTTGGAGTACTAAGTCTGGAAAGAAAGCTGTACATAATTTCTGCTTTATCAGCTAGAGAAAAGAAAACTGTGTTAAGTACATTATGCACATCCTAAATCTTGCATATTCTGGATAAAATACTTGTAGAAAATCTGAAGTAAATGGAAGGACAAACGTGGCAAAAAAGCTCCAATTTAAGTATAGATTTTCAAGGAATTGTAATCTGGATTTTAAAAAATTGATAATTTGTAAATAAAATGCAAAATTCTGCTAAATTTATTTATTTAATAGCTTTGGATGTTCTTTTGTAAAACCTAGTTTTAAAATCAGTTACATCTTCAGTTTATTAAATGTGTAATTAAGTCATTTGAATGGTAATATTGCCTAAGGCCATTTCAGACTTAACCAGAAGGTATTTAGGTGGTGACTGGAACATTTAACGTTTCTGTAGAGAGTTTCAGCAACAAGTACTAAAACTTTATAGTTGACATTTAATATATCTGGTAAGTAGCGCGCTCTGTTTTGAAGAAGTAGCTCTGTGCTTTAAAAAATTGTTAAAACATCATTTTTCCACATCTTGATAGTGCTATTTTAATTATTTTCTCCCAGCAGTGTTATTTCCATATATATAAGTTAGATAGCAAATATATTTTAAGCAATCTAGTACCTTAAATTTGGAGTCAGTGGCTAGTTACTGGCTTTTCCTTCAAGACGTAAAAAAACAGGAGAAAAACTTGATCTTAGTTACATCACTCTGAATCTGGAGTAACTGTGTGGCAGCTCCTAAGCAATATTTGTTTCTTTGATTAAAATCTGATACATGGTGAAGAAAATTTATCATTCATTGCTGCTCTTTATTCCCTTTTTTCTTCTCTATTTTGTATATCCCTGTTAAGATGTTAATTCAGTGTATTTAGAGAATATTTGTCTCATCATTAACAGATTTGTTCATGCTGATTTGAATCGTTGACAGGATTAAAAAAAAACCCGAAACACTTTTTAACGAGTTATTTTGTACATACGATCCGGTATTTAAAAACATCTCAGCAAGGTATACATTTTGCACTTTCTAAATGAGTTGGCAGTGCTTCTATCTAATGATGAGGTAGATGTCTTTGTAAAACAACATTTTAGGGCTGACTGTCACAGTAAATCAAAAATTACTTTCCTGGTTCTGTATATTTTCTTCCCCAGAAGCACTGAAAACATAAATCAGTTGGTAGCTAGCAGCTAATTGCTTAGCACTGACATACTTTAGTCAAGTGGGGGCATCGTTGGTCTTTCACAAATAGGTAATATGGCCAAAAGGATTTACTTGTTAAACTTAAGTGGCTGTGGTATAGTAAATTACTTGCTCTATTTTTATCTTAATTTGGGAACTCTCTAGCTATAAGGTGCATAAACAGCATGTTTGCTGTGTATAGATGCTTTTAATTATATTACATTGAAGAAATAAGTGGGCTCAGTTCTTTCGCTATAATTCAGACTTTGGATTTATGTCAGTCAAATTCTGTCTGTTTAATTACATCTAAGAAGTTTTTAAAGTTACAATTTTTCTGGTGAGATGAGTGCATATTTCTTGAAAACATCAGCTGCAATCAGTACGTTCTCTGCTGAATTTGAGAAACAGCAGACGGTCTGACAAATGCCAAATGCCTGAAATATTTTATTCCATTTTAATTCTTTGTTTGTGCTAACAAAAACGGTACTAAAAGTGTCAAAATACCCTTTTGGGAAACGGTTGTTATTAGCTAATGATACTTGTTAGAAACCACCCTCTGATAACGATTTACAGCCGAAATTCCTTTTCCACGTAGAAAAACTAAAGCCTGGAAGAGGAAGCTCTTTGGGTATGGTTGGAAGTGGCTGTTTAGAAACACCGTGCCATAATTAACCTTTATGCGATCACGCACTTAAACAGGAAGAGCGCAGCCGAAAACTTTACGCTGGAGCTTATATGAGATGGATGCATTAATCGTATGTCGCAGATGCAGTGACTTTGATCCCCACACTGCTATGGTAGATCGCAACTCGTGGTAAACTCTGCCCCTGCTATGCCTGGCTTTTGATCCAGTCGCAGCATTATCTTCATTAAAAGCAAAAGGGCTTGTGGGGATGCTTTTCCATGGCTGCATTTTGGGAAATCTTTTCAAGGGTGTGTATCACGGGCTGTGTAGGACTGTGCCTTAAGTATTTCAGCACGGTGTTTCCACTGGTACGATTCTTGGCCTGTTCTCCTATGTAGATCTGGAATCCCGTATATCTATATCCTTTGGAGACAAGTGCCAAGGGCAACGACTGGAGATAATAACTTGCGATTTGTGTCTTTTGCAAGTTACAGTCATTGTAAACTGACAGCTGTGAAGAACCTAAACTCACATCAAAGGATACAGATCATCTAGTTAGGTCAATTAATGTTAATTCTCATCTTCCATTAAATTCTTTTATCTTCTTCTCCTTTTTCTTTTCTTTTTTTTTTTTTGCAGCCAAGCCCAATACCAAGTCCTGTTTTGGGGAGAAAGCCAAACGCTAGTCAGTCACTGCTTGTGTGGTGCAAAGAAGTTACAAAAAACTATAGGGGAGTGAAAATCACCAATTTTACTACATCGTGGAGAAACGGTTTATCCTTTTGTGCAATATTACATCACTTTAGACCAGACCTAATGTAAGTTGTATACTCTCTGTCTGCGTAAGCTAACTCTCCTAGAAATGTGCAACATTTAAGTTTATGTAAAAATCAAATCCCTGTTCATTTTGGGTGTTGAACTGTTTTCACCCTTTTTTTTCAAGCAGGGAACCATTCTTTCTAAGAAAACAGATTTATTAATGCTCAAACTTTATGACCTCTTTGCTCTCCCTTGTTGCATAAACAATTGTTTCTCCCCTCTCTGTGATTTGTTTTTCTTCTTCTTAATCTTATACAAAGAACTGACTTCAAGATGATTATGAAAATTGTGCCAGTGTTGAAATGACATGAGAGGAATAAGCCTGTAGCTCTTTGTACGCTGACAAGGACGGATTACCTCCTGGTAAATTTGGTTGTCAAGGCCGGCCTCTAGTCCCTGCCTTAACTTCTTTTTTAGATGGAAAGCTTCAGGCAATGAAACATGTAATCAGTGTTTGTTTATTTATTTATTTATTCCTTTAATTTTCCACACTATTAGTTTTGTTGATTGAATTGCTGGGAAATTGCTAGTTACTGTATGATATTATTGTATGTCAAATTTTTAGATTCAGTTTGTTTTAAAACTGCTGCTTTTATCAAATACTGTACATACCCACTGTGCCATTTTCCCCCTCAGTGACTACAAGTTCCTGAATCCTCAAGATATTAAAGAGAACAACAAAAAGGTAAGAACTGCCGGAAAAAAAAAGACATATCTTCAATTTTGGCTTCACTGCAGGTTTTTATTAATTTTGGGAAAGTGGGGTTGTTTCGTAAGGTCATAACTGCGGCTCACAGAAGGTATTCAACCTCCCACGGTTCAAATCGGATGCATTATTGACTCTAGTTTGTCATGGTCTTTAACATTCACAACAAGCGCAAGGCCGGCATTAGAGTTTAATATTTGTATGGCCTACATTAACTGTGAAAGCGGAGGAAAGGGCTGGTCAGCCTTCTGTGATCACTCCTCTCATTTTTCCAATCAGCCATGCAATTAAAAAAAAATGAAAATCGTAACTGCTCTTGGTTTGTCGTATGGAAGACTTTGCTTTCTGTTGCTTTAACGGGGCTCCGTGCATCGGTTGCGGTCGATGTTGCTTTGATGGTGATTTTTATATTTTTAAAGATGAAATTTTACACCTACTTTTATACTGCACAGCTGAGTGAAGTAGTGGATGCAACATGGAAAGTTTAGGATAAAAAGTGTTGAGGCAATACTTTGCAAATAAACTGAAATATTAGCAAAATAGTTTATAACATTGTGCTGAGCAGCTGTTTTAAACCATTCTTTGTACCTTTGTGATGCAAAAACGTAAAACGTTTCTCTGGAAGATACAGGAACTCAGTTTGGGAATCACCAGAAGATTTTTTTTATTTCTGCTCACTATTTTAGACATGTTACAAACTTCGGTTGAGCCCTAGGGACATGTTTAGAAATTATAATTTTCATGTGAGTCACTGATAATAAAATTGTTCCTGAAGGTCATCTGAAAATTGTTTTTAAGTAGCTGCCTTCTCACTGCTGTGATTTTATTTTTATACCGCTTTAAAAACACTAAATTGAATTGGGATGAAGGTGTAAAAATATACTTTGACTAAATTAATTAGGTTCAGTATTATACAGCAAATATAAATAAAGAGTATTAGATTGTAGTAGATATGTGGAATTTCTGAAAGCACTTTATTAAAATTCATTTGTGTTTAGGGTAATTACATTTTAATGTGCCTGCACACTTATGTGTTAGCCAGGGAGTTACTTGTCTTTAAAATAGTACTTAAGTATTAAAAATAATGAAATATCTCTGCACTACTGTTATCTAATGAGTGATTTGGCCAATGATATCTTTTTCATAATAATACAGGGTCTTATGATGACCTAAGTGGATTATCCATGACATCACAGTGTTTTCTGTGACCATATGTTTTTGTACTTCAAGTTTCATTGAATGTCCAGGCTAATTAAGCCGGATTATAAAAAAGAAAGACTAGTTTATTAATTAAAAACGTTAGTGGTACGATCAGTCATCTTTTCTTTATGAAACTGTGATGGCAAATGGTGAACTTTTTAGCCCGTCTCTCTAACAGGATATAGTTCCCAGGATTGAAGAAGTAATGATTGTTGTTATTGTGCAGTTTTTTTCTTTCATCACTTTGCAAGCCTTCACCTGACAGCTACATTGAGTATCTCAGTTGCTTCCTGCAGATTTATTTCCTGGTCTCACACAGTTCTGCCTGATAACCCCGCGTGCCCTTGCTTGAGTGAATGCAGCACTGGCAACAATGGCTGCCTATAAATTCCATGCAGATATGTAACACATTTGACAATGATTCCACCTAACCAATTAAAATAACATCTATGGATGAATAGGACAATTTTCTTTGTCTGAAGCATCTCTTCCCC
>NW_008825099.1:643380-680880 GCF_000699105.1 Pygoscelis adeliae
CAAGGAAAGGAGGTAAGAGGTGACTGTGACCATAGATTAAAGATTAACCCATAAGACTATATCTTTTAGAAGTGCGTGACCTCGTTTGTATTTTAATAAAAAAAAGAAATCTTAAGAGACAACTATTTCAGTGCAACTACTGTGTATAGTTACACGTTGAAATGCACTTGTTACAAAAAGCACATCATCGGAGGTTCTTTGTAACACACATTAGTCATTTGCCAAATTGGTGCTGCCACTGATGCAGAATAAAAAAGGGTATTTACCTGTGACATCTGATCTCGGCCAATATGTCAGTGGGTTACATAGTTGGGAACTGGTTGGAATACTGCCTGTGGTGCTTGTGCTGATGGATCCCAATTGATGTCTGTCAATCAGCTTGTCAGTAAATTAAAAAAGAAAAAAGAAAAAACTTCATCAGGAGATAGGTAAGTAGGTTTAGTGTCTTGAATATACATACATGTGTGTGTATGTATGTATTGTAATTTCCACAATATAATTATGTCTCTAAAAAAAACCCAAAACAAAAAAAAAACCCCAAACAACTACTCCAGTTTACATTAACGTCAGAATTCAGATATATTTTTGGTGCATTGTGCTCCTTGCAAATTCAAATTTCTGTGAGGAACAAAAGAGAAGCCAGGATTATCTTTGAGAAAATTAAAAACATTACAGGGATACCTTTCCAGCTGATCCAAAGTGTTGTGGTTCTACTTAAATGTCACATATATCTAACTGTCCATATAGCCTTCCCAATAACATTAACCAACTAATTTTATTTACTATGTCCATTTCATTATTGGTAAATAATAATGAAAAATGTGTTAAAATTACAGCATACTGGCAGTATAGTCCCTTATCAAGTATAGAAATTTTTCATATTGCTAATAACATGTCCTGCACTTTAAAAATGTAAGCTACTAAACTACACTTGGCTGGAGCTTGGAGGGGATGAAAGGGCGAGAAGTGGAAGGGCACAACAGTATGGTTCTACTAATGAACTTCTGTTTTTAATTACTTTATCGTTTAGAGAAGCTTGTTTCATTTGAGGGATTATTGTGTGGAAATATTAATACATCTTCTGGATGTTCGATTGGCACTTTCAATTTTTGTCATGCCTTTTTTTTTTTTTCTTTTTTCCCCAGTTTTTGACCATTTCTACTAAACTCCTCAACACATTTGAACTCGAGTGATTGTCTTGACAAAATATTCCATTTCGCAAGGAAGGAATCCTTTTAAAATATATATTTAAGCAGAAGAATTCAGAATTACGGGGATAGCATTGAGTCAAAATGGAAAAAAATTCCTTACCTTTGAGCTGGCAGCCATATTTTTATAACAGACGTTCGTGCTCGCTTCTACTATTTGATTCCACAAAATCATAAGCACATATTTAATTGTGTGTGGAGGAGTTGTTTGTTGACCTTGGTAGGATAATGCAGGAGCATAGTTAAACATGCATATAAACTTTTGCAAAATCGAGGCTTAGTTATGCCTCTGTTTAACAAAAAGTTATTTGACTTGGAAAATTTACTGTGTTAATACCATGTTACAAACTAGTTACAGACTAGTTAGAAACACTAGGCATTTATAAATACACCGGAATATCAAGAAGCTCCCTGCTTTTCTAACAGTGAAGGAGAACCCATCACACACTGCTATATAGACACGTACAGAACATACGATTGCTATTTATAGAACTAATGACTATAAAACATTTGTGTGCCAATCTAGATATCTAGTGCACTTTAAAAGCAGAGAAGCAAGAATGTGTATTGTCCAGAATGAGAAGGAGAGGGGATAGCAAATAAGTATCCGGCATCAGTGGAAAACTATTGTGTTTAGTCCCAAGCATCACTAAAAGAACCGAGCAGACAGTAAAAAGTGATTGCAGTTGTATCAAGAATATCCATCGTTCCAAATTCAGTCCTTCTGCTCTAGCATTACCCATTCTAAGCAAGTGCCTTTCCTAACAACTCTGAAACACTGTCCCCACCTTCATTTTACAGACCCTGGGAGATATTCCGAGGATTTAGTTTTATTAGCATATAAATAAGAAATTAAGAGTATAAAAGAGTTCAGGTCAAGTATGTCCATGGACTTTGGCTGCCATGGACTAAGCCCATCCTTAGGTCCTTTCGTTCTTCATATGGTAACTCCCACTACCTTCAGTGTAGGGGAACAGGTTATTTATGCCACTGAATTGGCACTGACCCACTTAAGGTGTTACCTTTGGTCCACAGGACAACACAGCTGGCTTGCTATGCTTTCATACCAGCCTGTTTTCTGCTGGTGTATGAGCATTCATCATTCCTGGTACCTGCCATGGCTTAGGCTGCCCACCCAAATCCCTGCACTGCTCTCCTTTAACTCTCTTTTCTGTGCTCCTCATGTCTGTTCGGTTCCACCTCTCGTCTCCCTCTCCTCTGTATCCAGCCTGATCCTGCTCCTCCAGCTCTGTGTCCCAAGACCAGATAAATGACAGCTGTCCCTCTTCTACCATCCCAGTTCATTCCATTCCCTCCCAGCCATCATTTTCCTGCTATTCTGCTCTGTCTGGAGCTTTGTATCAGCAAATACAACATTTGTGTTTTCCACTGCTACTCCTATATCTAAGCACAGCTCTGCTTTTATAAATGGCATAACAATCTCTCATAATAAACCTTCCTAAGAAATTATAGCCCACAAAGACCAGCAATGATTTTAAGCCAAATCATTTTGCACAGGGAGAGCCAGAAGGGCTTAACAATAAATTATTCAGATAATTTCTATGTCTACATAAACTCTCTGAATCATTTGTTATAGAGATATAAAAATTACTTCACCAAAAATGCTTTGGCAAGTTATACCTGAGCATGAGGGGAAGCATACAAAATTTCAGGAAGATAAATTCCAGCTCTCAGAAGCAGAGTTTGAAAAGTGGCTGAAATGAAAACTACTTGACCCTCAAGTAGGGAATGACTCCAGCACATTGCAATGGGAATGAGAGTGCCTCCTTTTCTCAGAGCAAGTAAAATAATGGGGTCTGCCGGGAGCCAGCCACGCCAGACCCACATTCTGACTCACCATTGAACATTTACTAGTATGAAAACCAAGAGGATAAAAAAAATCATATTGGTTTCTCTTTTCTTTCTTTCTTCCACCCTTCTAAAACTATATAAATTAAGGAAATAGTATAAAACCGAGGTAGAGTTGAAGCCAGCGATGTGTGTTATTGTTTCCTTGCGAAAGGACAGGTTCTCATCCATGTCTGAAATTTAGCATCTGTTTTGGTTCAAAATAGTGTAGGAACAACTGTGAACATTTTCGACCCCTTCAGAAAAGGATGAAAAGGAGCTGCAAAATTACTGGGGGAGGAGAAGTCCCAGTGTTTTAACTGAGTGCATCTACACTAACAGGAGGCCTTTTTAAAGGCTTCCTTGAAACACAATATTGTCTTCCAGGGTTAATCCAGGATAGTAACAATTAATTGTAAATTGAGAAACGGCTTTAATTCTTCAAAACTAGAAAAACCTGATGCACCAAGCCCACTCACTTAAAGGGCTAGCAAAAAGAAGACAATGTGGCCTCACAAAGTGGGAGGCTTGCAAACTGTTTAGCTTTTAGAAATGAAAGTGAAGTGGGAATGAAATTCACTCTCTCTTATAAATTTAACATCAACAAATGTTTTTACAATGCATTTGTTTGCTGGATTAATGTGATTTATGTCTTGTATCAAGTGATCTGTGATGGTGTTCTTTTTTGCTATCTGGACATATTTTTTCATCAACACAAATCACTGCAATTACATGACCAGTAGAAGGGAGAAGGTTGATCACCAGTGATAAAGCCCAAGATGGATTAGTGTCGTGTTTCTTATATCTTTGTTCTTTATCTTAAAAAGCCATCCTTAGTTGCTTTTTTCTGGTCTCTTACACTTTATTTGCTTGTTTCCTGCTACTTGAGTGAGAACCATTTAAGATATTGGTAGGTTTTCTTAGTGCAAACAGAAGGGTTTTTAAGTTGCAGTTTCATGAACAGTTTTTTACTCATGAAAGTGGCATAATTTTGAGTAACCAAAGATTTTAGTACAGTATGATATGGTAGTACGTTAAAAATATTTAAAACAATGCCATTTGAGCATCTTATTCTCTGCTCATATTCTCTCAATTTGCATCACTATGAAGATACCCTGGAAGATATCTAGAAGCCATCAGGAAAAATCGAGTTCCGATTAGATTATGCAACAAAAAATAGTAACTACTGTAATGAAGCCAAAAGAATAATAAGTAATAGAGTTGAACCCGTACTGTTCCTGTAATATTGGATGTGTTTTATGCTTGCTTATTTTGACTGTAACTTCCACTTGCATTCTTGAAATGTTATGATATGTAAGAAACTACCACATTGTAATCTTTATTTTGTCTGTTTTTAAAGGCATATGATGGGTTTGCCAGTTTAGGAATATCGCGATTGCTGGAACCTTCTGACATGGTTTTATTAGCGATACCTGACAAACTGACTGTTATGACCTATCTCTATCAAATAAGGGCACATTTCTGTGGCCAGGAATTAAACGTGGTTCAAATAGAGGAGAACAGTAGTAAAAGCACATATAAAGTGGGTAACTATGAAACGGACACAAACAGTTCTGTCGACCAGGAAAAATTCTACGCAGAGCTGAACGACCTGAACCGGGAGCCCGAGCTGCATCCACCGGACAGTGCTTTGGCAGACTTTGCTTCTCAGGACGACTCCGTATTTGTAAATGACAGTGGTGTTGGCGAATCTGAGAGTGAGCATCAGACTCCTGATGACCATTTAAGCCCAAGCACAGCTTCCCCTTCTTCTCGCAGGACTCGAAGTGACACAGATCCACAAAAATCCCAGCAGAGCTCTGGAAGGACTTCTGCGTCTGAAGACGTTGGGAAGTGTAGCAGTACAGATATAACGCAAGCGCAGCCTACATTTGGAAGGAAGAAACTGCTGATAGCTGACACTTTAGACTTGAGTGACTTGGCACATGTCAGTGATCAAAAAGAGGATGTGTCTCCCACGGTTGCTTGTGAAGATAATGACAAGAAGAGACACCAGATCTCAGGCAGTACCATTGGTTTCTCAGAGCAAGAAAAGCTGGGATGTATAGGATCCACAGAGAGCACAGGAGCAGATCCTGGTTCACCTGTCACAAAGCCGAGTTTATCTCCTACTTCTAAGCTTGGATACTCCTATAATAAGGATACGGATCTTGCAAAGAAACTGCATGCTTCTCCGAGGCAAACAGAATCTGATTCTGACAATGATGCCAGAACGGCTTTAAGTCATGCAGATCAAACTGCAAAAACAGCCCAGGTAAGAAATTTAAACTTTCTGTATGCCTGTGAGTCAGGATGGAGGTGCTCTTTAAGTTCTTTCTCCATGTTTGTGGTTTACACCATATCTTCAGTATAAATGGCAAGGTGGGCAGTGTATATTTATTGCTGGGCAATAAATACTTCGACTGAAAGTAGGTGATACTGAAAAAGAGCCATTACATGAAAAATTCATTTATAGGAATTGTCCTGCCGTTTATCTTTCCAATCTCTCTCCAGTTAAAGGAAGTAATGTTGTATTCTCAACCAGCTCGAAGAAGATGGTTTCAAGGTTTTTGGCACCTTTCTTCTGAGTATTGCATGCTGAAGCAGAAATTGGAAAAATACTTATCAATTCATTGATCCATATTAAAAAAATGTAAAGTTTTGAATACCTTAAAATACACGAAACATATTTCCAAATCTTATCTGAGAAACCACATGGCTGTGTGAACATAGCCCACAATGGTGAGGCAGAAGCTCCAGAATATTAAGTTATGCTGTTCACTGAGGGGCCTCGAGCGCGTTACTTAACCACAACATCATTTTCCTTTCTATAAAGATAAAAAGGATATGCCCACCTACCTTGCAGATTTATTGTGAGGATGAAATTTGAATATTATATAAATGCTGGGTATTATCAGTAAATAGTATAATCACAAAAATATGTAAAAAATGTTATCAGCCCTGTTTACAAAAATGCCAAAGCATGCTTATAACTTTATCCCTGTGAAGAGCTTTCTTGAGTTTTGGCTTTGTTCAGCTTTGTGCCGTTAGCTCTGATAAGAAAAGAATATAGCCAGTCTTTTGGTAGTGTGGATTGCTTCAAATATTTTTACATTTTCGCCTGAGCAAGCATCATAAAGATTCATTTTATTGCAAGAGAAGCAGTCCATGGATGGGTGATAGTGGCCAAATATTAGTTCCATAGCCAGCTAATTTCTTCCCTTTAATTAGTGAAGTCCCGTGAAGTTTCTCTTTGTCATCATCTTTGTGTACTGGATGAGAAAGGAACAATTTGGCCCATACAGAGTAATAGAGCAGGATGAGACAGGATGTCTTCTCTACGAAGATTTTCATGTGCAAGGTGTAATAGGCCAAGAAAAAGGAAGAGATGGCTTTAAAGACAGTTCTCTGTTGTTAATCTTCTGTGCATTTGCACATGGTAATAAAATCTCAGATGTGAGCCTCAATCTTAACCTTGAACACTCAATTGACGGTTAGAGTCAACCACCTCAATTCCACATGGTTGTTGCAAGAGCACAACCTGTAACATCTGTCTACCTCGTGTAAAGGCCTAGAGATGCATTTTCCCAGAGTCTTCACAGTTGACCTTGACTAAGAAGTCAGCGCTTGGGAGTATATATGTATGGGAGCTGCTCATGTTGCCTATGCAGAAGCCCCCCTTCTGTTATTTTTACTCTGCAATATAATCAGTCGTGTATGAAGAGGGGACTTTCTTGTGGATATTCATAAATGAAGTAGAAGCAGATATTTTTGTGGGTGTCTTTGCCTTGTACCCAGTCTCTTTGTGTTCAATTTAAGTTATAAATGAGCGATACTCATATAAGTAGTCAACAAAGCATTATATTTGCATACATATTAAAGTAAATAAGTAAACACATAGCACATTTAACATAGCTTCCATGAAGCCAATTATTTGTTTTCCACAGTTGCAGTTTAAAGGCATTAAATGTTGATAGAAATTAAGTTTTAAGGGGAGGGGAGAGAACTCTTATTTACATTATAAAGGCCTATGACTTTTTTAATTTTACATTTTGATCATCTTTACTTTTCATTTCTATAGAATGCTCTGTCCCCTCATGAAGCTGTAATCCATGTGACTCCTGACCTTCATTATATAGGAAGGCTGCTGGCTATTAACTACTGTATAAACATTAAGTACCCTGAGGCTGCCTTGCTGTTAATTATATTTCTTTATTTTTAAGCAACGAATGTTGTCAAGACAGGAAGAACTTAAAGAACGAGCAAGAGTTCTGCTTGAGCAAGCAAGAAGAGATGCAGCTTTAAAGGCAGGGAATAAGCAGCTAACCAATACGATCATCCCAGCCCGCAATAACCAGCTGAATGATGTAAGAAATATTGGCCACTATGGCAGTTTACGTAGTTAAAATTTATTGTATGTGCATATGCTTTTGTGGGGGGCATGTCCTTGCAGAATATTTCTTTTCCACGCTGAATTGCTCTGATGTGTCGTGTACCCTTCGTTCACTTTTGAAGCCTGTTTCTTCTGCTGTTTTGGCCAACAGAAGGATGCCTTAGACTTCACTGGAAGCAGAGGTCTGGGAGCACCTTCTTTGATTGGCACTGCAGTTTCTAATGGAATGAAAAACAAAAGTTACTTGTTAAATGATAGTGAAGTAATTTATGCTTTTTTTGATTACTTCTCTTTTTTCAGTTAATGTAAATGCATTCCCTGAGCCTGTGATGTCAGCTACTTGCTGCTTCATAAGTGTTGTTGCAGTGAATGAAGCTGCTTGTGACAGTCTTGTAAAAGAGTTGATGGAACAATTCCTTTTTATCACCAAAGTTGATTATGCTGGTGAGATGGGAAAGTGGAGCTGGGGAATGAGCTCCAGTGTTGAAGCAGCTACGGTTGCACCTCCAGTGGCCTCCGTGGTGACCTGGAAGGATGCATACTCTCTGGAGATGAAAGCTAATTAATTTTTATGCAAACCTTTGCAGTGCGGGTTTTGTGATTCTGACTATTGCGCATTAGAGACTGTACTGGCAACTGAGAATGTAAATGTAACTGAAAAATAATGATACAGAGAAAGGCTTGAATCTTTACTGATTCACATCTTTCAGAGCCTAGTCCTGAGGGGCAGATTCTGCTTTTTACATAAATGGGATCAAACAATCAAAAAATGAATACAGTGATTTACATGTCTCATTTCATTCTCTTAACTGTCTTGGATCCATGCTGTACTTTTTTTTCCTTAACAATTCCTCTCCCCAAACTGACACTTCTTTTTTCTTCAAAATATATTCATATATGCAGACAAGTCTTATTTGTATAATGATAACATAATGATATATATGCAATTTTTTCATTACATTGTATTTAAGTTTTTCCTAGATAAGTGTATTTTAGTATGAGTTTCACTTCGGATTTTTTTAAATTAGTTTTTCATAAAGCAAACAGCGTTAGAGGAGGGATACTATAGGCAACTACTCAGGCAGGAGCAACTGTAATTAACGTTGCCCAACATTTTTTATTACAAGCTCCTATTTTCAAAGGTTTTACAACTTTGCTAGTATTTCATTGTTTGAGCTGAAATTTTCCCCATCAGCTTTCTGCCTCAGGGTAGTTTTTTTTTTTTTTTTTTTACTTCAAAATGAGAAGTCATAATGTAGAGTCATTAGTTACTTTTGAAAATCTTGTCTCGCAGGCCTTGCTATTACCACTTTACATTTGTCATATGAGAACTATGAGTTACTGTTTTCTTGGTAAACAAGTGAGAACAATATACAGTGTGTGGGGTTATATTGCTGCTTGAGGTCAACAGAAGGGAGGAAATTTCCAAGTCTGTTCCATGGTCATAAATACAGGTTACTTGGTATGTGCTTGCCTGATTTGTTTTGGTAGAAGTCTTTCTTGAGAAAAACAGTGTTCCTGTTTCTCCTCTAAGCATAGAGAAATACCTTAGACCTTCTTCAGCCTAAGCCTTACCCTTCCTCTGGTAGAACCAATATTGTGTTATTTTTTTCAGTAATCATATACTCTGGGCTTGCGTGTCTTTTTTTTTTTTTCTTTTTCCCCTTCCCCTTTTTTTTAAATCTCTGTTGTCTCTTTATTGACCACTAACTGGCTTCTCATGAAGTACTGGCTGTTTTCCCATGACATGTCCATTCTCTTGGCTGTTTACCCCTTTTTCTTGAGTCTTCTTTCTTGCTGCATTGTGCTTCCATCTTCTCATGTTTGCACTCTGGGGTTAGGCCCGTGTCAGTATTCTCACTTGCTTTACTTTTTTTTTTTCTTTTTAACTCAGAAATTGATGAAGTTGTGGGAGCAGAAGATTAAGGCACTGAATTTGCTCATATACCTGTTACCTCAATGCCATTTTCCTCTAAGTCACATATTTCTCATTGCATCCCAAGTTGTATCTTCCTCCCCTTCTTTAGTTTGTGTCTTCTTGTTCTCTACTCTCTCTCAGACT
This sequence comes from Pygoscelis adeliae, assembly GCF_000699105.1. Classification (NCBI taxonomy): domain Eukaryota; kingdom Metazoa; phylum Chordata; class Aves; order Sphenisciformes; family Spheniscidae; genus Pygoscelis; species Pygoscelis adeliae. The sequence continues at coordinate 652,892 of NW_008825099.1, forward strand.
GTATTTCAGGTGTCTGCCCTGGCCGTTTCAGCTCCCTTTCTTCTCATTTTTAACTTTTCTTTCTTAATACCCGCTCTCTTTACTCTTTCTTCCCTCTGTGCCTTCTGCCCCATCATCTTCCATTCCTGTTCAACCCAGCTGATTTAGTCCTGTCATTCTCTGCTTGCTTCCTCTATTTGTATCATATTAGCCCCTTTTCTTTTCTCCCATTTCTTCCCTACTTGCAGTGTGGTAGAAGTTTTTTCACTGTTAGGTCTGCTCATTTGGAGCTTCTCAGAAGCCTGCAATCTGCAAGCTGTATGCATGCCAGCCTATATGGAGGTATGTAAGCCTGTAGGCGGGTATTTGAAGTTAAGAAAAGACTGCATTGATCAGAAACTCCTTGAAAACATGCTCATGGTTTGGGAGGATCATAGATATGTCCTTAAAATTGATGCAGCCTTTTGGAGACTAGAAGAATTAGCTTAAGAGCTCTGTGAACAGTTACTGATCCCCTCATGGATCCTTTTCTCTATGGTAGATGTATAAACAGCTCAGCCTTTCTGCTTGCTTTCTTGATGTAGGTGTGCATGTAGTGACTCTTTTACAAGATGCTTCTGTCATTTCCAATCTGGTGTAGCAGCTGTAATCACTTAGCTTTTAACCAGGAGAGCCTTTTTATTAGCTTACTCATTTTTATTTAACTCACCTTTTCTCATGATGAATATCACAGGGCTAGAAGGGACATATCTGCTCCCACCAGATGCTGTAAAATATCAGCCTGTAGTGATGGTTGTTAGCAGCGGCAGCTTGGCTGGAATGAGGTGTTGGAAAGGCGAGGAGGCTGGAGCTGGTCTGTGCAACCTAACTGGCAAAGTGACAGGCTAGAGAGGACCACAACAAGTGGGAAATACTCAGGAGTCACAGAGCTAAAAGGTCTTTCCAGCAGGGAACCCTCACTTGCAGAATGTGGAGTGGAATCCATAATTCTTGAATCTCAGTATAACTCCGCTGTCAGCAAATATCTGTGAAGGCCAGGGGCAAAACGTTCGTCTTACTCTCCTTTAATGACTGGTCCACATAAAGAATGGAAATTTACTGCAGCTGTCGTTTACTCTGTAAACTCAAATGGCTATGGTTATGGAGTCAGTGTGATTGCAGAGAATGGAATTAGGAGTTAAGAAATGCACAGGCAACTTTAATTAACCTCCTTTGTGTATATGCATTATGATGCAGTCTTGTGATCACATACTATTTTCCCCAAAGCAATTGTGTCTTATTTAGCTCAGAGGATTGAGATGATGTAGAAGGCTGTTTGTCCAGAGGATCTCTGTCCTTTCGGTTGCAGAAATTGAAAGGTGTGTGGCAAACGAAGCAGGGATTGCAAGGAGCAAAAAGATGAGGTCACAGTTAAGGTGCTTGGAAGAATTAAATGTAATGCTGTCTTTGCCTCAGAGTTCCCGATCAGTACTGCTAAGTCTTTTGAACCAAACTTCCTCCAAGTGGTCATTAATTGTGTATCCTTCCTTTCCGGATTGCCATTTGAGGTGAAGGTTTGATTTGCAGATGTATTGAGCATCCAGGTCTGTCAGGGAAATCACTTGGATCTGTGCTTGAGGCACATAAAGGGCTGCATAAAGCTTAGTATACTGAAAAAAAGCCAGGTAATAGGCTTCCCAGAGTGAGCACCCAGTGTTAGATCCTTTTAGCTGGATCTGTCCATCTCAGTTCCCATCCGAAGAACAGAGTAATAACATCACCATGGGGTGTTGTGAGAAGGGAATGTGATTAAAGCTTTTGAGGCACTTAAATACCGTAGTGATGAGCACTGTAGAAAAGCCCTTGAAGAAATTAATAATTCTGTCCACAGAGCAAGATTTGAATATTGTGGAGTAAAGAATGGTGCTACATACTGATGGGCCTATGTATTGAACAGTGAAAATAAACCAAAGTACTGGTAGAGCTGGGTAGAGCTCAGATCTGGGCTGAATATCAGGGGATAGTAAAAGTAAAAGGTGGTGCCACGACAAGGGTCTATTCTAAAGGATACAGAGCGGGATGAAAATCAAGGTTGTGCTCAGTAGTTTTATTTCTGGTATCTCCTAAATCGTGTGTCAAATTCTTTTAACTTTTTTGCAAGGTAGATAGCTTTAGCAGAGAATGCTGTATAGCATGAAATTAATGAAAAATAGTGCTCGTCTGGCAAAGGATGTGTTTTTCTTCCTAACGCGGGCCACAGATTGTTCCTGAAGTTGTTTGGTTTTTGCTTGAGCTAAGGATTCCTCCTTGGTGAATTTAGGTGCAGGACTAGGCCCCTCATACGGATTCAGCCAAAAATTTTGCATATTTAGGATCTAGCATATGTTCTGGCATGCAGGAGTTCAATAGCGTGATACATGGAGGGAATCACTCTGTCTTTTGCCTCTTGTGAAATAGGAAAGTAGTAATTCTTTTTTCACAGCGGCATTCTGAGGATGACTACAGTAAAAATTGTGAGGGACTCAATTCATTCGATAAGTATTTAAAACCAGCTTAATAATAAACTGAAGGGGTGTTTTCAGAGAGCAATCCTGATGCTGCTGCTGCTGTGCTTAAATGCAACTGTTGCTAGCCTGCTTTCTGTACAGAGAAAGATTTGGTTTTACTTATCTCTGCTACCATTATTTCATATTTGTTCAAGTTGAATGACAGCTATAGCTGCCTAAATATAAAAAAAAAAGTTTGAAAGAGCAGTGGGGACTATATTCAGCTTTTGTAGTAGAATTTGCAGATACGAAGTACCTCACCAAAAAGCTGTTACCTCCAAACATGCAAACACTGTCTGTATACAGAGGGCAGCAGGAACAGGCTATGCCACGAGATTGTTTCTTTCTGCTCAGAATATTTGCTCAAAGGACTTGTTGCAGCTGTGTCTAATTCATGTTTAATAAGCTCTTTCTACTTCAGGTGTCAATCTGTTTTGCCCATTACTTTTCATTTTCATAAATATTTGAGTGCAAAATGGTAACTTTTTTTGCATCCACAGTGGACTACTGGAAATGGAAGTCTTTTCAGAAAAGCTTCAGAAAGTGACAAAATCTGAAAGGAGATGAGTTTGTATACTCTTACTTTAATTTTGATTTCATACATTTGCACAGATACAGGATACGCCAGCTGCAATAAAATAAAAATAAAGCATTATTTTAAATGCTCAGAAAAAAGCTTTAATAAATGGTCCCATTTATTGATCATGTCCTGCAACAATCTGCTGCCCCTCTGAGCTAATAAACTCCTAACTGTCCTGCTCTAAAATGTGACCAAAAAGTAAAGTCTAGTCAACATGACCAGAAGTGGTACAGAATGCAAATTCAGAGTAGACAACAAAAATAGGATATTTTCATTTGATTGAAAGATGCCTTAAACTCAAGTTAGCATTGCAAGTATTCTTTCCTCCAAATATTTTAACAGGTTCTTGAAAATTAGTACCAGATAGCTTTACTCAGTAATTTTTATTTCTACATGAAACCAGAATCCCTACTTGTGTTGTGTTAGGAAAGGTATCTAGCTCATCAGTGGATTTTTTTTTTTGCAGTCTCCTCAGTTGGAAAATAAATGTCTGTGATTGAGGTGGTAATGTTAATTCATTTAAGGAAACACTCCCAAGTTATTCCCATCTTGTTTTTCTTAAAAACCAAAGAGAGAAAAGCTGATCTTTATTAAATAAACATCTAACGTGAATTTATTGAGGTGTAGGACTTTGCAGATGGCAACCTTGGTCTTTTAATATTAATTGGAAAATATTGATTGAAAAAAGACTAGTCTGTCATGCTGATAATTGTGACCAGATTTAGATACGATCACTAGATCTTCCTGAGATTACAAAGAAGCAGTTACCATCTAACTGGTAAAAAGATTGAACATTATTTTGGTAATCCCTGAGCTTTGGTAACTTATTCCCTGTTGTTAATTTATATGTCTTGTCTGTATGCCACTATAAAGTGGTTAAATACAGTTTAAGCTGATAAGACTATGCTGTATAGTATTTACATTTCATGAGCATTCCAAGTTCTATAGCTGTTTTAACAATATACTTTTCTTTAAATGAAAGTTAGACCTGCTGACTGAACACTTCAAAACCACAACTGAACTGATATTTACTTCTTTATAACGACATGGGAAGCTTGAGATAGCCTGATCTCATTTCCTTGATGGCAAGAACAAACAAGTTATTTTATTTAACGTTACTCAATACATGAAAAATAAAAATAATCTGTAACTTTCCAAGAAGGCTCTACATCTTTTGACTTCATATTTGATCTATTTAAGCACTTTCCTACTATGAAGTTGTGATATTTCACTGTACAAAAATACTGCTGGAGACAACTCCCTGACGTAGCTGGGAAAATAAATCAATTAGTGCAAGTAAACTAATTTCTAAGAAGAATTAGTATGCACTGTCAGTTTTATACCAGGAGGGATTTCATGAATAAAGTGTAACCTTTGATAATGCAAGACGAATATTACGCAGTTTAAGTTTTAGGTATAAGTGCGTGAGATTCTCAGCTGAATTTTATTACTGTTATTTCCATAAGCTGCATCTGTTTATACCACTTAAGCATCTGGCCTAAATATATAAATACACGGTTATTTATTATGTGGATGTAAATTCAAGGTGCTGCATGGTCTGCAGCCGTAACATTAACTTGCATGCTCACAGAAAATAGGCTGTCAATTTATTAACTGAATTTTAAAATCGTCTGAACAACATTAGTTCAGAAACTTAAGCATCTTCTATCTGTTTATAAATATTAGCAAAAAAAAGGGTCTCAGTGTTTCAGAGCTCTCCCTTTGTGTACGAAGTGAGACCCGGGTTTCTTAGCATCTGGAATGCTCTTTTTCTATCACTGCTAATAACTGTGGACGTTTTGTGTGTGGATGTTCAGTACACGCTGTTGTGAATCCCAGGATGATATCGCCATTACTTAGAGCTGTATTTTGCATTGCCTATTCTGTTATTGCTCAGCATGCACAAGGGTAGAGTTAAAATCTTTATTCATTTCATTTAAAAATGTTTCTTTTGTTCTCCTTATCATGTTCTGGCTTTCCCAAGGATATATGCCTTGAACGAAAAGTCACATGTGCATTACTAATTGTGTGCCATTGTATTTACAGTTCCTAGTGGTGGCACTGTGAAGCTACTAATTCTTTTGCTTCACTTGATGTAAAATAATCTGAGTGTCTTTGATAGCAGTGAAACAGTATTAATTGTTTTGTACATTTCTTGGTCACTCTTCTTAGGTGGTCTTCATAATCTATTAGAACTTTCAGCCAGATTTTTGTAATGTCATGCCTCCAGCAGTGATTAAATTGGTAATTAATGAACAGTCCTTGGCAACATAAACCACATCCCGTTAATTTTCCCTTTTGAGTTTTTAGAAGTTGTCGTCTCTGTCAGAAAGCGTTGCGCCACCTTGCTACGGCCCCTTGGCATGAAACCACAACGACTTGATTTTTTGCAGCCATTAGTAGATCAGAGCAGTAATTTCACAGTATTTTGGTCAGGGTAATTATAGTACCAAGTACCGAGTAGAGTTGGGAATTCACACAAGAAGTCCAGAAATACAAGGTGAGCTTCCTTGTGTTCACTGGGACGTTATGATTAGTTTAATTGGGCTTTGTTTGATTTCAGCCGCAGAGACTCTTTGTGCCATGGCACTGCAGCGACTTTCCACTTTAGTGTTTCTGACCTGCATTGACAGGAACTGGTGCAAAAATGAACTCTTTGAAGTGGGACTCTTTGGAGAGGGCAACTAAAAAAGGGGAAAACTGATGTGCGAATAGTTTACTGTAGCAAAGCTCGAAACCGGACCGAATACTCTGCGTTTTGCGGGTGATGTGATGCAAGCTCTTTTATATCTTCAGCCGGAATGGATAATATTTCTGCTATGTTTGTGCAAGTGTTTAGTAAATTACTGCCTTTAAAAATGCAATCTTTTTTTAATCGCTGGCTTTTATATAGCACCTGCTGTTCTACCTTCCTTTGAAGATACAGTCGTTTCTCCCACCAGAAATACTGCGAATCATCTCTTTAGTCCTGCAAACAAATCTGGGCGAATGCATTAATGAGACTGCAGCTGCACTTAGTAGTTCACATGTCACAAAATAGTAGGTAAAGGCATTCATACTTGAGTGACTGACTATAGGTGTAGCGGCCTTCAGCAGTACATTGTGCACATTAAAGTTTAAATAGTCACTTGCCTGTTGGCTTCTGAATGAAAGGACTGTCACTGGTCACTTCTCCTGAAGCCTTAATGAAACCAAATAGTTTGCTACGAGTTTGGGCCTAACCATTGGGGTGTTTCATGCAGTCTTGTCAGTTGATGTTCATGAATTGACTTGAACGGAGATCAAAGTGTTTCTCAAAATGGAGAAGCGGGGAGAGAGACAGCTCCTTCAATTGCACCACAAGAGCTAATCAAGCCATCAGTTCTTTATGCACTCTGCATGCCTTTAGAATTTAATACCCAATGGTTTGTCAGGACAAATTGAAATTCGGGGGTTGGGGGGGGGTGTCCCACCTCGGCCCGCTGCAAGTAAAATACGCGCTTCACTCTTCTGGAGGCTCATTTTGATAAATTTTATAATTCAATGTAAAACTGCAATGTTGATTAAATATTTGGGGTTGAAAAAAAAGTTAAGGTAAAGGATTCAATGGGCATTATACGCCTTACTGCTGATTAAAGATCCAGGTTTATAAGCGAAAGAGAAACTAAACTCAGCGTGATTTTTTTGTTTCTTTGATTGCTAATGAACTTTTTTGCTGAAACATTTTAAATTGGATTCAGAAGATAGTTTTTTGAGTGTCAGTTAAAACAAAGTCATGTGAAAATGCCTCTCTCTCCCCCTCCCTCCCTCTCTCTCTTTTTAATTGATATGATTTAGGCAGAGGAAAATTGGTAAGGGGGATTTTTCTATTGCAGAAGCAATTTTTAAAGGATTTAGTCTATTTTAGCCTGAAGGTCTTCACACTAATGAGAGCACTTAAGTTACGTCCAGGCGTTGATTAGACAGCTCATCTATCAACTGGAGCATGAGAATTTGTATTTTAGGTACCTTTTATACATTATAAATGTATATGATTTTTTTAATAATTTTTTAATTACTTTCTTTCACATCCAAGGTGGCTGTAATGCAGCTGACAGAGCACAAACGGTAGCACGGAAATACTCTACATTTGATGAGAAATAATATCGAAACTGCATCTGTAGAAATTGGCGTGCCGAATGCGAATTGCTACCCAGATACATTCCTTAAACTGCCACGAGCCCCCTTAAAGTCTAAATACATTTATTCAGGGAACGTGGAATTATATATATGAAAAAATGCCCAACCACCACCCCCCCAAAAAAAATTGTGAATGCTCTCCTCTACCTGTAGGTTTTTTGCCGTGTTTAAAACACAACAGCATCTTAATTATTTTCTGAACCATTCTAAAAAGTACAGCTTTTGTAACTTTTTGACATTTCAGGTTTAAAAAAAAAAAATTAAAACGTTGCCACCAGCCTGCACTATGAGCAGCCTGTAATAACAGTTAAAAAAGCTTTCTGAACTATTTGACAAGATTTCTTAGTGCTGAGGCCATATGCTGTAGCCTTTAAGCTATTTCTTCCTATCAGTTTCATTATCACCTGCCTCTGAGTCTCCAATATCATCAGTAAGCACATGCAGAATCATAATTATGCCATGTACAAGTTCTTTGATAACATGTACAGTTTTCTTCTTAATTCTTTATCAAATGCATTGATCGTGGCATGTGTGCATTGATCCAGGTCCACCATCTGGCTGTGTGTGATAAGCACAGTGGCATCTTTGCATTTCCACTGTCATTCATTGCGCTACAATTTGGCTGCAGGGGAGTAGTGGCTGGGATTAGCCCTGTTCTGCTACTTACTTGCATTTTAAGTTGACACCTCTACAGCGGCTCAGACCACATTACAAACTGAAACACATACGCACGACTTAGTGATGTGACACTCCTCAATAAGCTTACTCCACTAGCTACTCAACAATCTGTAATTGGATTTGTAGGAATAACAGCAAAAGATTTCCTAAGAATTGCTGGGGACAGAAGGTGAAGTTTTCTCATTATTGGCAAAAGGCTAGGTATAGATCCTAGGCGATTGGTATTTTCCATTAAAAACAAGCTGCCAGCGGTTTGCAGGACATTTTCAAAAAAAAGCAGCAAAATAGGATCCAGGGAGGCATAAGGTTTGCACTTGTTCTATCCGTTCTCATCACATGCAAGCGGACTGGGATCCCGCCACCCTCCTCCGAAAATTAAGAGAAGGGGGGGGGGGAACAACTTTCGGAGGCGCCCTGCAGCCCGCTCTGCTTTGTTCGGCTGGGAGTGAACCGGGAGCATTCCTCAGGAGGGCACGTCCTCCTCCCTCGGCGCAGGGTTGCCCGCCCAAGAAGGAAGCTTCCCAGGGTGGCAGTCTGAAAGATGCTGCTCTCCAGCTTACACATCCCATACACTTGCCAAAAGTCTTTGTTTCGTAATGCCACTTTTTTTTTTTTTTAAAATTATAAAGTCAAGTTTACACAAGAGAAAATCCCTTAAGTGGAGCTCGACGAATGTTGACTCCTACAATGAGTAAGCAGCTTCTTTAACATCTGTCTGTAACTCGGCTGTGGAAAGGCACAGAAAATACCATCTTTAGACTTATTGATCTCAGATGGGACATTATGCCCTGTCTGGATGATGGCACTATTTCAGAATATTTCTCAGCCTGCACGTTTAAGACCTTGTTTGTGGGTAATGCCAATAGCATTGACAGTCATGGTGACAGGCGTAACAAGCTTCTGGGTCCCGACGCCTTAGGTGATTGTTGTCCTTAATTATGCTCCCCAGATGAGGGAGAGCACAAACTTGCCTAAGCAGAGAAAATTCCAGGGAAGAAGTTAGCAGAGGGCTTTGTTGCTGCTTTTGGTTCAGATCGACTTTCTCGATGATCTTTCTTGGGAGCCCCATTGGTAGGCAAGGCTGCCCTTGCATTGTTCGCCGGGAGAGCGCCTCACTCTTAGTATTGGTGCAGGGGAGCGAGAAGAGGAGGAAAACAGAAAGTGTATTTGGAATTAGATATTTCAGCCTGTCCTTAAAACTTGCTGTAGAGCCAAGTGCAGTGTGAAATAGAAATGCTTGCCTTGATCGTTGTGTAGATGTGCAGCTCCTAAAGGGTTAAACGGGTTAAATCTTATTTATCTGAATAGAACTGCAGGGCTGTTTTGCAGAATGCTCTAGCACGAATACCTATGGTTCACTTTGACGTTACAATTTTTTTGTTGGTTTCTTTACTTTAAATACTTGAACTGTTAGACCTTTTACTTTTTTCTCTGAGAAAGATGTATTTGTACCAGATTAGAAAAGCTAAACTGTTTCTTTACATTGAATAATCAGCCTGTCATGACAAATCTATCTCCTTCTGCATGAGTAGGTGCCAGTTTGACTAGCTTCTTTTAGGCTCACACTGGGTTTTAAGCTGGATCCATGTGCATGACTGGCAGTGCATTTGTTGGGCCAGATCTAAGGAGCCAGAGAGCGTTCAGCTCCTTTTTGCCTACAAAAGAGCAGCCAGACAACCAGCAAGAGGCCTTGGATGTAGCACAAGGTGATACTTACTTAGTCAGCCATTCTTTTTTTCAAATATATATTTTTTTTCATTCAGTAAACTAAGAGTTTCTCAATTTCACAATGACACAAGGAATTAAATTATCAATGGATTGTTTTTCTACGGCCAGCATTCTTCACACCAGAAATACTGTACCAAGTGAATTACAGGTTTTCCAGAACAACATAAATTATATTAAAAAAAGAAATAAAAATTAAAAATTGCTGGCAAACATTTCTTTAAAAAAAACCTCCTAGGTAAAAAAACCTCCATTTTACAGCCACACAACCCCATCTTATTGTGAATTTTGGGGGCTTTTTTTTCTTAAAGGGAACAGCTTTGTTAAGACATTGTTTGCGATTCTTCCAGTTTTAGACTTTGGGCTGCTTCTGTTTTCATTCTGTCTTGTCTCATTAGTCCATCAGTGCCATAGATCGTAAGCCAATAGCTGCTTCTTTATGACAAGTGATTTGATACTTTTTGTGATATACATTCATGAAAAAATATTTTCAAGCTACATACAGTTTATTGGTAGTAAGGTAGCTGATATAGACACCAGGCAGAAGGCAGAAAATGTCTAAGATGTTTATGTCTGTCTTTGCTGACCACTTCCTACGATCTGACTAGCCACAGAAATCCAAAGCCAATGCACTTTTGTTTATGTCGAGTGTTCCCTGCTTAGCAATTCATATCTTGCTCACTACCTGTGTATTTTGAGCTGTTCTGAAACGGTAGTAGAGACCAAACATAAATGTGGTCCCCAGGGTGATCAAAGATTTAATCTGACCAGATGGGACAAACTTGAGAAAGATTTTGACTTTCCACTCTGTTTTGCAACAAGAAAGGCTGATTTTTTTTCTCCCGTCCTTTCTTTGTTAGAAAAGGCAGAGATCAGGCCATCCCCAGAGAAATGAGCAGGTGTGGCCATTTACAAGCATGTCTGGTTATATTATAAACCAACATAAGAAAAGTTTGAAATGGTTTGAAAAGATCTGCTAAACAGTTTTAATGTTTCATCCCAAATCCTATTTACTCAAACAAGAGCCGATCAAGGTCACAGTAAAACCCAGCCTGCCCAAACCTTTAAAGCTCGTGTAATTTTATTTTTTTTTATTTTTTTTATTCTGTCTTCTCTACTAACTGAATAGGTACATTTTGGTAATCCTTGCCTCTGGACAAGCACAGAAGTCTTTTTCTTTCTGAATGGCTAATAACAGAGCCGTTCTTTCTGTCTAATGATGAAAGAGGTGGCAGTCAAGTTCTTTCTCTTAGACGTACTGTGCACTCAGGGCAGACCATGGACGATTTTGAAACCTACAGCTATCGGAGTCACTCCCCCTCATAGGTACAATTCCGGTTTAATTTTGTTGCTGTGGAGTATCACTAACTGACCAGGTTTTTTTTTTTCCCTCAGTCCATGGACACGGTAAAGAATTTTCTTTTTAAACACCAAATAAATGCAGCTCATGGGATTATGTTTTTTTATAGGGAGCGTATAATACGTTATCAGACTTTTGATGTAAACTCAGTTTGGATCCTCCCAAAGTTCTGCCACAGGATGACTGAAAATCCCTGGCAGAGGTTTTTTTTTTTTTTGAAAATGCGAGAAGATTGCAGAATCTTCAGTGATTTAAGGTTTTATGAGGGTGGTTGGAGGGTTTTTTCCCCTGCAAGACTCCACTGCTCTCAATATTTTACTGAGTTGGTCAGCTCTCAGCTTCTGCTGCCGCCGAGCGACATTGCTGGCCGGGTAATGATCTCGGAAACTGCCCCGCCAATGTTTCACATTCGAATTCACCTTCCCAAATCCACAGCATCATTTTTGGCCAAAGTAATGTCAGTCATTGCCGTCTGCGGCGAGTACAAAAGGGACCCCCTAATGGCAGCCATTTTTATTTGTTTCTTAAGATCCAAAGGCTGCTGAAAGAACAATTGGATAAAGTTGAGGATTGGAGAAGCTTGATTTTCTTGTTCCAGTGAAATGAAACTCCCGTCCTTTTTTTCTTCCCCTTCCCCTCAAAAGCCGGAGTCTGCTAGGGGGTTGTAGCTGTGTCAAAGCCGTTGGGATGCCACTGCTGATCACTTTAATTACTAGGACTAAGGAGGATAAAATTAAAAGTAGCACCATTGAAGCAGTGGAAGAAAGCTTGCCGAGATGCCGGTGAACTGTGAAATATAAAAATTGCATACCAATACATTTTTATAGGAGGGAAACAAGGAATTACATTACTTATTCTTGAAGAGTTTGTCCTTAAATGGTGAAGTTTTCCTCGCCGTGCATCCGCGTGGCAGATTTTTAGACCATTACAAAGTATTTGGGGGAAAATAACAGAGCAAACTTCAATGTCTCTTTGGCACGTCAGGTTCATGTCAGAGGGTGAAAGATTTTACTGAGTTTTCTCTTCAACTGTACAGGAAAAAAATCACTGTATCTGTGTTTGCATGGTCCTTTCTTGGTGCAGAGCTTCTCTTCGTGTCTCCTTTTTTTTTAAATATCTATATTCATGCCTCCATACCTCTCCCAAGCGCTTTCCTTTCCAAAACCTAGGGGATTGATTTGCTGTTTAATAATTGTTCTGTACCTCAAAACTTAATCTACCTACCTTTTCTGCTCTCAGATTCATTGCTCCTTCCACCAGTGTTTCCTCTGCCGAGCTCAGTAACCGAGGGTTCAAATACCTGAATTGAATTTAAGCAAGAACTAGGCTGTTTTTTCTCTTATCCTCTGGTGATGATTGGCTTAATCAGCACAAACACAAGCCACAATAATCTGTGTTTGCTTGGAGATCCCCAGGATGTTAATGACTATGCTAATAATTCAGGATACAAGTTCTCTTTCAGGAGGAGGGGAGAAAAGGAGAGCGGGGAATCAGCCTGCTCAGTTTAGGGCACATTTGGCACAAACACGTAACTGGCCTTATTTTAAACTACGTGGGCTGTAGTAGATTAAATTGTTTGATGTTCAACCACATGGGAATCTTAATATAAATTTTGCACATTCCTTCTTAAAAGTCATTTAAATCAAACCCACAAGCTCCTATATCCCAGGAATTACAAATAGCAGAGATTTGAGCAGTTTTATTTAATGCAAAATTCAATGTAATTTATGTTACCGAATACCGCGGGTCGAAATAAAATCAGTTGCTCTATCAGTTGGCTGGCTAGAAATTAAATTAAATTGATCTATTATAGTGCATAGGAGCAGGGGGGAAGCTTTCTAGTTGTCTTTCTAATGTGTACTTTACCAAATAAGTTTTTGATAGAACTGTTGCTCTGTGCCTTCTGGGAAGTTAAAGGGTGAGAAAGCAAACAAAGCCAATGTGCCATCCCGCTGCCTTGCAGGGCCCAGGCAGCATTGTCTTTCTAGGGGAAGGACATTAGGAGAAAAGTAAATCAAGGCAATCTGATAGGGAATCAGGGTTCTGTCACTCAGAGACAAGATATTGTGCTGTGTCTATATACTTTGTTTACTGTAGGGTTTTATGAGTTGTAACCTGCCCATGCAAGCTGTTAATGAGGCTAAATCTTGCTGCTTGAGGATTGAATTACAGCACACCTCTGGGCTAATGGTTATAAACAGAAAGTCCCATTAGGGCTGCATTCTGATTCAGTCATTTGCATTTTTTCTATTGTGCCGAGAACAATGCTGAGTAAATAGCTACAAACAAACAATTTACATGGAAATGGCTAAAATGTACCTAATTAGTATTTTGCGCTTGTTTTATTAATGATTGCTTAAACTAAATAGCACTTGGCAGCAGCTCTCACCAGCATCTGCAGGTGTGGGATGCTCAGTTTCTGGGTTGGTGGGAAGGCTGCCAGGACGACTGTCCAAAGTTAAGCCGTTTGTTATATTCTACTCCGTTCAGGTCAACTGCCTATACCTGGGTTTTATCCTGGTCATTATGTCACTAATATGAAGTTATCGGCAGATTTGACTTAAAGCCAAATGCTGACTTTGTTGCACTTGTAAGCATTTCTAATATTGAGGGGAGGGGGAAAACAGTCCTAACTTTGAAAAAATCATATTTTTAAGGTGAAAACTGAAATTGTTTTCGTTATGGTTTGATGGATTCTTATAGATATGTTTAAACACATCTTTCTGTTAATATTTTTTTAGTATGGTGGGTTAGTCTTTTCCAAAATTTCATGCTGTAGAACTTTGCTCATTTATGTGACTGAAATATTATCGTGCTTCTAAGATAGTTACGAACTTTAGTGGGACAGCACTATCTGGGATGGTTCCAGTATGATCTCTTTAATTACTGACCAAAGCCCCACTAGTAGGATGTTTTAAAGCGATGCAAAGTCTTTTCTGCTCTGGCATCTATTGTTCTTTCATTAATTTTCATTAATTATTAGTTTATTTTTTTTTTTTAAGAGGTATCCATTGAAGTCAAAGGATTAGATTCCTTTCCATGCCTCAGATTCGATGTCACTTTACACTTTGAAGTCAGCTTCGTGATTGGAGTAACCAAGAGCAACATCTGGCTTCTTATTTCAGTTCTATGAGAGAATATTACTCAAACAAGTAATTCAATTTAGTAAAACCATTTTTATAGCCAAGGTAAAACTTTTTGTAGTTATTACTTTGAGACAAAAGTGTCTGAGAATTTTCATCAAGGTATTTTTACAGAACATAGTTTATAAATGCTGTAAATTGAAAATAATTAGGTTTCTAATGCATTAATAATTTGGGGAATGCTTTAAAAAAAAAATCTGATTCATGGATGTCTTTAAAAATTGTGGTGTGACACCCAACTGTAATCGAGCATCCTATTTATAATGTGGGCCAAGCACCATGCTGTAAACCAGTTACTATCATGATGATCAGATTGAGAATGAAATTGCATTTCTGTCTATTACTGAGTTGGCAACTGTTCAATATATCTTAGCAGCAAGATGAAGAGCGGCGGCGGCAGCTGAGGGAGCGAGCTCGTCAGCTAATAGCAGAAGCTCGATCTGGAGTGAAGATGTCAGAACTTCCTAGCTACAGTGAAATGGCTGCAGAAAAGTTGAAAGAAAGGTCAAAGGCATCTGGAGGTGAGCTGAGGAACCTTGTATCTTATTCCTATGGCAACCTAGAAACCAGAGACCTTTTTGGGTATCACTTTTATTCATGCTTCAAAATGTTGTTGTTCATCAGGTGCACATATCAAAAGACCTGGCCGTAGATATGTTTCCTAAATCATCAGTGTGTCACTTAATTTCCAACAATTAAAAGAAAAGCATATATGTGATTGAAAAAAAAAAGATGTTATGTGAACAAGTAGCTCATATTGTCCCATTATTTACAGATTTGTCATTGCCCACAGTTTTTTAGAATTTTATGATTGTTGGTTAAAATCTCTTCAATATATATTTTTATATAGGAGCATGGACATAATTTTGGGGGAAAAAAACATTAGAAATACTTAAGAAACTTTATTTTGTATTAAATGTGTTCAAAAGACTGCTTGGGAAGAGAATTTTAAAGGCGGCCCATGGGAGGTGGAGGCAACAACCTTTTGATTTTAAATGGCAGGTTTTTGACATACCACTTGCCTTCACAGGTTTTGAGTTGTAATATTGCTATAATGTTTTTAAACTGACTTTGAAATGTCATTAAAATTCATATACCTGCCAGTGCTACGAGCTGGAGTAATGTAGTGTCACTCAGACTCAAATGGGTGCTGAGCACACGTTTCAGTACAGGCTTCTTGCTCTTTTAGTGTCTTCTACGTATTCTAAGGGGAAATTGTTTTTCTCATACTAACATGTAATTGTAAGCCAAAGTGTCAGGAAAATCCAGCTTTACGTTCACAATGCATGTAGATTCAACAACAATATTTTTTTCTTCTCTATTACGTGTATTTTATATGCATATATATTTAAATATAGTCTTATTGCACCCTAAACCCTACACTTCTGTTCCATTTAACATCAAAGAGAAAAGCAGTTAGTTGTACGTCTCTCTTTGGGTTTGGTCTTCAGTTTCCTCTCTTTGCCCAGTAAACCAAGCTTGCCAACATAACTCTCTTTCATGATAAATAGGGAAACTACATTCTTGATGGGGAGGGAGTAAGCCAGGCTGAGCAAAATGGCACAGTACTTGTATATTAAGTAGACTATGGTGTTCTTCATCCCTCTTCACAATTTATGACTTTCCATTCTATGTTATTTAATAACTTCCTCCTCACTGTTTTATTGTGCCTGTACATAGCTGTTCCTGCCATCTCTTCCCTCCAAGTAAGGTACACTTTCTGGGTATATCCTGAGTGCTCAGCTGGATAGTAGTTACCCTGTTTTGTCTCAGTGACTCACTTGTAGTGTTGCTAAATATCCCAGTATGCTGCTTTCTGGGATCTGGCCTTCCCTGTTCATATTTTCCTCTGCGTTTTGCCATTGCTCTTCCTGCCCTTCATTCAGTTTATAAACAGTCTCAGAGGTAACTGTGCATATATATTTTTTAAAAAAGTATTTATATATATAGATTGCATATGCACTCAGAGAGTTTCAGCGTTATTAAAGGAGGAGACAGTATCAGTACTGATGACAACTTGTTTATAGCTATCACCACTGTACCTGTTGGGTTTTATCCAGTATAACAATTTCACTGCTTTCTACTTTTGCATGTGCTTTGAATTATCTCCTTGGTTTATAGTTCCTACCTTGATTTTTCTTTGTTCATACAGTAGTTCGGCCAAGCTATTTGAACTTCTCTTGGACTTCCAGTTTTCATTCCCTGTCTCCTTTTATTCCTCTTTGCTCTTTTCACATCAATGTGCATTTTATAGCACTTACTTCTACTTATTCATTCTCAGAAAGCTTTCCTTATGGCACATGTTCCACATACTTCTACCACACCGCTGGTAATGTCAGGTGCCACACTAGATCTCCGCTCAAGAAATTCATTCTTCTAAAATGGAGTAGTTCTGTGAAATGGCATCAACACGTTATAAACCAAATAAATTATAATTATTTCTGGGTTCAGTCTTTTTCGTCTTTTTATTTCCACTAAAAATTAGGATTTAATAGACAGTCTCCTTGTTACAAATGGATTCTGAATATTGCCCCTGACTGCATTCACATGTAGCAGGTTTTTTTCTGTGTATAGTGCTGTATTCCCTATACAATACTCAAGACAAGCTTGTAGTAATATCTTATGTCTTCCAAGCTCTCTTGTCCATTATGCTTCATTAATCTCTCCTTCTGCATTGATTGCTATGTTTTAATTTACAAAAAGGGAATGTACCAAATCATTGTCCTCTCTCAATTCAGTTATTCCAGAAAAAAGTTACATTTCAGCTTTGGGATTTTGGAGTTTTTAAAGACTAACCTCTTGCCCACTATTGTAGGTGAAAATGCGATCTCTTTCAATGTTTCTATATGCTCATTAAGAGTTTCATGCTTTGGCACTGGTGCTACATTCTCTGTTAAAAGGCTTTATTTAATCATGGTCTGAAAAACTCAAATGCCTATGGCAAGTTGAAACTTTCCTGGATAAGCAGCATCCTTTGCTACAAAATCCAGTCTTTTTCATAGGTTATTTGACATGTGAGACAGAAAATACTTCTTCCTGCCAACTGCCAGAGGGTTTGGGATGGCAGCTTCAAATTTATTAGATGTCCTACTAGCTTCAGGCTGATAAGCGGATGCCTTGAGATGGGTCCAGGGACAATATCGAGATAGGAATCCAAATATCCTCCATTTTCCCAGCAGCGACGGGACAAAGGAATTGACATCTTATCTAGGTATTGTCCCTGTGCAGTGGCACACCCGTCTACTCTCTTGGGATTTGGGTAGTGTGTTTTCTTTACTCTCTGGCACATCTCCATCCTTTATTTGAGATGGCATCTTTGTGAGGATGTGGCTCGGATCTGGAGGTGGTGAGTAGGCAGCAGAGGGAGGGAACAATAGAGAGGACAGGGGGTAAGACAAGCATAGTGTGAAGAGGCTTTGGTGAAAAAAAAGTGCCAAAAATAGGCAAAACTGGGAGGGGAGAAGAGAATGAACACAAGAACAACACAGAAAGATGTTAGAGGAGCAGGGAGGGAAAAACACAGGAGAAGCAGAATCCAAATGTATTGTAAAACAAAAAAAGTTTTCAAAAATTTTGGAATTAATAACAAAAGCTGGAAAGGTGTACTGCAGTTAAAAAACTTACCGAAGCGAGCCAGCTGGCGTTGCATTGCACTTGTATGCTTAAAGTTTTCAGGGTACGTTACAGATTTTACTGCTAAGGCAATGATTTGGAAGGAATGTACGTGGTAGCTCAGGCTTACTCATCATGCTTAGTCTCAAACTCATAAAACAGCATTAAGTCCTCGATTTAATGTTTTTAACAGGCAGTATTTGTATCTGTTGGCAGTTACTGCTGTACTTTCTTGTCCTGACATCTGATTTCTTGTACACTGAACCAGTATTTCGACTCTGCATTTCTTCCATTCCCCGCCTTTGCTTCCTTTATTACTGTTCAGATGCTCCTGTCACATCCTGTAGCCTTAAAGTGAACTCTGTACCCAAAAGTAAATAAACTAAATATCTGAGTATCCACAAGCTTGAAGGATTTCCCAGAGACAATCCTGGAGGCATCTTCCCTAAAGAGCGAGTACTGTTCATGCAACTCCAGTGGCAGCTTACATATGCTTCTCCCACTAATGTGATCCAGCCCCCATCAGTGCTTTTACCTCTCTATGAAAATTGTTCCTTTTTAATTTTGTCTAGAAATTGATGCAGTCTGCTGCAACTCCTTCACATGTGGACAAGCTTAAACCAAGTCAAGAGAATATCAGTTTAACCACAAATTAAGCCTGAGCTTAATCTGAATAGTAAGACATATGAGCTATAAAATGCCTCTGGATCTTTTTTCCCACCAATATTCTGGCATTTCCATTTGGTTCCAAAAGATTCTTAGTTCGCTCTCTGCAGTCCAGACTGCAGTACCTACCTACTGTGTAGGTAATGGTCAGTGCTGTTTAGTTGTTGACTTAATCCTTTATCTTTAATTTTCTTCATTTCTTCATGACATAGTAAAGCTTCGCTGTCTTTCTAGGATCCACATTTACATACTTTTCAAGGAAGCAGTTCTTTAGTACTCTTCTAAATACGTGCCCTGGTTCTAGACCAAATGCTTTAAGTTTTTCACACTAGTAATTTGTTCTTTTCATAAAAGATATCTGTTATCTCTTCGTCATGTTGTTCCTTTTATCATTTGTAATTGCAAAATCTTGTTGTAACATGCTCCCTAAACACATTTCCCTTTTTAATACACTGGAAGAACATTGGACTGGAGAAAAAAAACCTAGAGTAGTTTAAAACAAAGAATCTGTAGATTTTGAAAGATATTTGAAAATTTCTAAAATTACTTCAAATGAATGCTTTTAATTGAATTTTTTTTTTTAATAAAGTGTAAATGTCCTGATAATCATATTCAGTCAAAGCCTGCCAACTTTAAATTAAATACTAGGTCGGGTCATTATCTGACACTAGGAATGTCTTCAACATTCCCATCTTTTTCGTTACCTAAAATGGTGGTGTCGAAGACAGTGCCTCTGATCTCATCTCGCTATATTAAATTAAATAAAATCAAATAATCTAATATAAGCAGTCCCTTAGTATGCAGCAGTCTAAAACCCTGTCATCTTGTTTAGATTGTTTTGACACATCCAGCATCCTGCTGGATGACTGGTAGTTGTGAGCTGACCTTGCGAGCTGACTTCTTTGGGTGCTTTGGAAAGTCATTGCCTGCCTGTAGGCTCGAGGTGGATTTGGTTTCCCTCTGCCACAGCGGTGTCCCTCTTTCTTTCTCTTCCACCTCTTCCAAATGTCCATGGTCCTTTGCTGCTGTTAGCCCAGTCATGCTTTCAGTGTGCCACCGTGAGCTCCAGGATACGTTTGAGAGTACCGTGGCCTGAGTGCCACTGAATTTCTCTGACACCATCATGAAGGATTTAAAATCATGTGAGAAATCCAGCTCCTCATTAGAAAAAGTAGAGATGCTTTGAAGAAAATTCAGAACTTTAGAGTTGTTGCTGTTGCTGCTTTACCATTCTCTGTTTTCTCTTCAGTCTGCTTTTTACCCCATCCCTTTCTCCACTTCATGATGATCACACTGTGCCCTTCTACTTTGTTCACCTACCTCTGTGCTACCTGAAACAACTGGAGTCCAGATCACAGAACCATCTGTGTGAATTTAAGTGGGAACAGAAAGAATGTCACAGAGAGTCCTGAGTGTTTCTGCCCGCCCAGTTGTACACCTGAAGCACTATCTGTCAGGTCCCAGGTCTGGTCGCAGATCCTGGTTTGGCTGGGGAGAGGTGTTGTTCTCCATCCATCTGGCTCAAGCTGAGGCAGTTTGGAGGAAAGCTGACTCTTTCAGGGACCATTGAGAATTAGTGGAGAGGAGCCCAGGGAAGTCATGGTGGTCAGCTGAAACAGAGGTGTCCTACTTCACAGACTGCTGCTCCATCGTACACACAACAGATGTTGAATAAGACACTGAAACAGAAACTTCTTTGCTTCTGTCTGTCACAGCAAGAGCCTTACACTGAATCGGCAGAGGTCTGCGAAAGACATTGATTAATTACAGAGGAACTGAGGGAGCAGCTGGTTAGAAAAGAGTAGCAGACATATAAAAAAGTCAACAGGCTCCTAAAATGGGAATTATAGGGACTGTGGAGATAAAGAGGTAAAGAAAAGAAACAACTGTATGACCTTTTTGTCAGCAGTGTGGGCCTGAAGTGCAAGCATCTGGGGATGTGTATTTCAAAGACAGATGATGAGTGATGAGCACGAATCCTGGTCCAAACTTCCCCAAACTTCTGGTATTCAGGATTATGGCATCTTGGTACTATGTTTAGGATCCTTTTTGTTTATATGGCGTTTGAATGTACCAATGTCCGGTAATTATAATTAGTATTTTTTCCTACTGTGAAGTGTTTTTAAAGTTCCTTTAGTTACTATATGTGTCTTCTTTCTCCAGACGCACTCCAGCCTTCTCTTTTTTGTCGTTTTTACATGCATGCATATATACATAGGAAAAAAATGTTTGTATAAGTCTGAACAAGTCTAGATAGCATTTGATATGAGACTTAAAAGTGAGTAAATACAATGCAACTACATGTTTTGAAGGTATTAATCTAGCTTTTATGGACTTGTAATTTCATTATATATTTGTATTGAAAATGTGAGTCAGTTTTTTTTTTTTCTGGGATCTGCTTCACAATTCAGCATTTGCTATTTGATCTTCCTCAGGTTACTTACTCTTTCTGTGCCATAATTTACCTACATCATCATAATTGTAATTATAATAATCGCCTACTTCATAAAACATTATGGGGCTCATTTACAAGTGATATTCATAAGTTGCTCTGAGAAACTGGGTAGAAAGAGCCAATAAAAAATATAAAGTACAATTACAATTATTATTTTATTTAAAATGTATGTAGCTTACAAACAACGCTGATTCAAAGTGTTGCAGTAAGGCAGCAATCTGTGACTGTGCTCTTGCTACACCTGAGGTCAGTGCTTGCAAAGCGTGATGTGCCAGGTGGTAGTTTTCCTCTTTGTATCAGAAATGGTGGAAGATGCTAACACCTGAGTAAGGTACAGTGATCACTGGTCTGTGATGTATTGTGCAAAGTAAGGAGTAGCAACTCTCACTGAGCTGGGAGAGAGGTACAACACTCTCAGTACCTGGAGCTGCTGCCTTTCTCAAGAGACTGCGGCTCCCAGGTCCTTCTCCTGCCATCCAAACCTGCCGTATGCCAGCTTCGGCATCCATTCTGCATTATAGAGAACCGGGAGCCTAAGGGAAATTATTTTGACTCGAGTTATGAGGAAAAGCATACATGCTTTTCAGAGTTAGCCAAAGATTCAGCGCAGAGAACAGCCGCTGCTGAGGCCAGACTCAACCTTTATTGTAGCAGAAGTTTCCAGCAGAGCCCCCTGTGTGTATATTGAATTGCATCAGTTTAAAGTTAAATCCATGAGTGGACAGAGTGAAATCTCCTTTCAGACTTATTTAATGATTTGCATTTTTATCATAACTCTATTTGTTCTCTAAAGCATTCTTTTTTTTTTTAGTGATGTGGTGCATGTACATAAGAAAATACTAACCTTAATGCTGTATGTTCCTACAGATGAGGATGAGGATGATGATAATATTGAGATAGATACTAATGAGGAGGTTCCTGAATGCTCTGTTACTGGAGGTGGAGATGAGCTTACTAACCTAGAAAATGACCTTGATTCAACGGGTAATTTAAATAATGGCTATTTTGTGTATTTTGCATGACTAACACGCCATTATCATGTTAGTACTGATGTGCTGCTTCTCTCTGTCATAGCTTTATTCCTTCATGCCTTTTCAGGTCTTTTAAACCCTGATGCTTATTCTTTTTTAATACTTTGCATTCATGTTTAGTTGAAATTTAAAATCAGCAACCAAATCATTATTTCCAACAATGGCAGACTTAAATGTCTCTTGATGGGGAAGGGGACCCAGGCCAGATTTGTAAAGCAGAACCACCTGAAATCACCCTACCTGGATTATCCCAGCAAAGCAAGGTAGGCAGGCCAGAGCAGTGAGCAACTGAGTTGGTGAGTACAGCTGCTGCTCTCCGCACCGACATTCTGGTCCACTTGCTCAGTGAAAGGAGCAAACATGCCTCTATGTTTCCTTGTAGGCTTGGTAGCCCTCCAGTTCCTTCCTGAGTACCAGTTCTTGTATTTATACCTTGTTGCTCAAGTGGGGACATGGAGGTATAAATTTGAACAGAATTAGTCCTATTTACTTTACAAAGTTCAAGTAATAGATTTTTAATAACACATTTGAAAACCATTCGTAATCATAGAATAGTTTGGGTTGGAAGGGACCTTTAAAGGTCATCTAGTCCAACCCTCCTGCCATGGCATGACATGTATTCTTGTAGAAATGCTTGTATAATCTTAGCACATGCTGGTCAAGTAATAATAAATCATAGTAGTGGTATTTCCCCTTTCAAAAATTGTAATAAAGCAAAACTGGAGTTCAGGTTCCTCCATAGATGATAAATATGTCAGGATCTTACAAGGGAGATGCTTATTTAAAAATGCACTAGATCTTCAAAGATGTGAAGGTAATTGCCCATCAGTAAGGGGCTCCTCTGCTCACAGAGTTGCTAAAGGAGTTTGTTCTCTGTACAAGTCTGCCTGTTGCCAGTGGCCCTGGGGATTGCTGAGGGCCTCTTTGTAGTACGGTATGCTGCTCTGCCAGGGCGTTTCTGCTCCCTACAAGTTAGCTCGAGCCCAGAGAAGTGTGCTAAGCACAGGACAGTATCGGGATAAAGGCAGTACAAGAGAGAACTTCCTACAGCATCCTCTGACTTAGTTCTGCCCATGCCAACCGGACCCAAGTTTGTAGCCCATAATATATTAAATCAAAAGACTTCGTTAGTGTTTGCTCTTTGTAAATTAAACCGACAATGATGTGTGTATAGCACTTTCTAGACTTTTTTGAATGCAAAAGGTTTGAGTCATGTCCTTTATTTTTTTTATTTGAGGATTTCCAAACACATAAGAAAATATATTTAGTATTTCCAGCATTTGAATTAAGCTGATTTAGAGCAGAATCCTTGTCAAATACTTTTCCAATAAATACTGGTTCA
Organism: Pygoscelis adeliae; assembly: GCF_000699105.1. Taxonomy (NCBI): domain Eukaryota; kingdom Metazoa; phylum Chordata; class Aves; order Sphenisciformes; family Spheniscidae; genus Pygoscelis; species Pygoscelis adeliae. Next base: position 676,146 of record NW_008825099.1, read on the forward strand.
TTTTAGGAGAAATAGAAAATCAGTAAATGAATATTCCTGTTACATAGCCCCAGTGACTTACCAACATTTATATCTGTGGGCCTTTTTTCTTGAGAGATACCTTCTCATGGATACAAACCCACTACCCAATGCTTCATCTCCACCATGGGAAGACATTCTGGAAAAAAACTGGGACATCATTTTGCAGTTCAGTCTGCACAGTAGCCAGAGGAACAGACGAGTAAGGAAGGGGATGGACAATAATACAGAAAACAGTCTAATGCTGTGATAGAAATCAGTGTACACAGTTTTCGATGGGATTCTGCCAATTCATACCAAGTTCTAATGAAGGCTGAATCTCCTGGGAGCACCTAAATGCAAAACTGTAAGGGACATTTCACATTTGGGATCATTACAACCGTCTTAATTAATTTGTCCCCTGCTGAATCTTAGTCCCTCCCATCTCTCTCAAGAAGAGAAAACTTTTTTTTTATTTTTGCGGCCAGTTGTTGGTTTTAAATATTGCATCTGTCTGTCAGTACTGCTACCATACGCTGCTGTGAATGTATCTGATAAAATGTGAACCTCTTATATCATAGTTATTACATGATGTTTATGTATAAACCCACGAGAATGTGCATGTACTTACATGTGAGCCTCAATTAAGGGCACTCTGACTGGGTGTGCCAGAGGAAAGGGAAACTATCCTTCGTCATAACCCAACCCAGCCCATTGCTGCTGGTGGCAGGCATCATTTGATTGCCAGCGTGCCAAAAATATTTTGGCTAACATGAATCGGAGCGCTCCAAACCTTGGAAGGAGCTGTGCGGCAAAAGAGTCATGGCTCCACTTCCCACACCAACTAGAAGTCACCAGCCCGCAGTGAAAATCTCAGGCTGTGCCTATAGAAGAACATAGCAACTGCTATTTTTTGACCCAAGTGTTTGACCCAAGGCCCAGATGTATGTGCATGATATACGCAGATGATGCTGCATTTGCTCCGTTTCAGGGGCAATTTCTCACGTGGTGCTGCATGTAGAGTATGTCTGGGGGCTTCTGCGCCAGTGTTGTTCTGCCTTCCTACCCAGGGTTAGCTCCATAGATCTGCACTGTGGTTTGTTATTAACACCTTTCTCCTTATTATGTGTGTATGTGTAGGTAAGTGTGTGTGTAGGCGTGTTACAAATTCATATAGTCAACAGTCATGTACAGAATGAGCATTATTGGGAGGTAAAATTCTCGACTCTTATTTCTCTGGGCTCTGATCCAAGTTGCTAAAACTGATGAAAAAAAATTTGGGGGCTTCAGCAGACTTTGAATCTGTCCCTTCGATGCAGTTATGAAGCGTTTTACAGCTCTCACGGCTTCAACGTATTCTATAAATCATAGTAAAATATTACTAGAAAGCTGTCTCTTTTGATACTGAAATTTTAATGTTGAGAAGCTGTGCCAAGGAGCCTTAGGATGAATTAGTAGTTCATAAACTTGAGGGGTTATCAGTACTTAGAATATGTGATAAATTGTTATATGTCATCTTAAAACAAATGGCTCTTTAAGGGTGTTTTTATACCGAAGTATAGGTATGTACAGGTTGGGAGTAACTTAAAGTAAACATTGTCTCCTTTCTGTGTGTTTTCATTGACTGTCTTCAAGCACGTTTACTTGTTCAGCTGAGTGCTGCATATATTTTTTGAGAGAACTTAGGCATTATCTATGCACGTTATACAAATTTACGCCAATCTGAATTGCAAAAAAAAAAAAAAAATTCCTTCTAGTTTTTACTTTTTTAGTTTGAAATGATAGCAAAGTGAATGAAATCTACCTTTTAAATTTCTACATTGTTGTAGCGACTCTGCATTTAAATGCATCTCACTCTGTTGTATGTGGTATTTGCATATTTAGCAGAACAAAACAGTAAGTTGGTGGATTTGAAGCTGAAGAAGCTCCTAGAAGCTCAGCCACAGGTGGCAAATTCACTCTCCAGTGCTGCTCAGAAAGCTGTAACTGATAGCTCAGAGCAAGACATTAAGGTAAGTTTTGATTAATGCTTTTGTCTCAGTACCTGTGTGTTCCGATTTCGGGTTTGTACTTCGTGAGGAGGAAAATGATTTCTTATCAAAGCCTTCACAGTAAGAAACGCAGAAAATCTTCATGGCAGTGCAGTTGCATAGTTTGCAATGCACTGGGTTTTTTCCTGTTGATTATTCAACACATTTTCCTTTTTTTTTTTTTTTTTTTTTATCTTGAGACTTGTCATTGACATAACAGTAAGAGATATAACAAGCATTTCTCAGTTCTTATTGTTCAGGTTGTCACTGAAATCAGAAATACAGCACGGGCTCCATCCCTGACTTTAACGGGAGCAGGATTGGACTCTCAGTGATTTGCTTCCCTCCCAAGCCTGACCCTCTGTTTTTTCTCCATTAAAATTAAGCCGTGCTACACTTTAAAGGCATACATACTTGGGTGCTTGACAACGAGTGCTTCTGAGAAAAATAGACACGAGTATGCGGTGTATGCGGTCGTTTTGCCTATTCTTAATCTTCACCACTTCAGCATAAAGCGCACACCAATTAATTTTCCATTTCATTTTCTTAATTAGGCCCCTTGTGTTCTTACTATTATATATTTTCTTTAAATAGTCCCTGTATGTCATTAATATCCCTATGGCTCTGGGGCACTTCCAGTTGGGTATAACTTTTCACCCACCTGCAGTCTGGGGGGAAAGCACTGCTGACTGAAAGGATTTCCTTCCCCAGATACAGAGATGCTTTGAAGTCCCAAAACAATGACTTTCATTGCTTTTCCCTTACACTGTCGGTTCCTATAAATTGGTGATGAAAGTGTGTGGCAGCAGCAGAGGACTTTCGGTCTCTATCTTTGAACAAAAGGAAGCCTGGATCAAGTCTGATTTTTGCGTTCAATTTAGCTTTCTGCAGTGGATTTAATGCAAAATGAAGCTGGCCCAAGAATAATACAATGGATTGAAAAGGCTAACTGAATTAGTGGGCTTAGAGGAATAAATTTGTAAAGTGGCAGAAGTCCCCAGTCATAAAAAGGTTTCTTAAAATGGGATTTACTGGCTAATCACACTGATATTTTAGCATGTTGCCAGGCCTAAAAAATTAGTCATGTTTGTTTATTTTGGTAAAGACTGCTTTAGGCTGTCAGATGGTTATTGTGCTAATAACAGGAAACCGCTTTTATTTAACCAGAATCATAACCACCCGATTAGTGCAGCTGAAAACTCATCCAGAGCATACGAGTGATACTTTTTTAAGCTTAATTGGACAAATGACACACGGGCCGCCTCTTAGGGTAATTGGGTATCACCTAGCCTGATGAAAATGGTATTTCTTTTTATGAAAAGCTTCCGTGAAGGAGTTGCTTTTTTTGAGATACTCCCACAAAAGGTGCAACTTAACAGTTTATCTCTGTGTACGTCTTTCTAAGTAAAGAGTTGGAAAGCGGCATTATAAGGAATATATGATGTCCATCTGTTCTCATGGAGCTCTCAGCATTGAGGTGGATTTGTTTTTTAATAAAATGCAGTTTACACGTTTCTAAATGAGGCATTCTGTGTTTGTGGAAAAGGATAAACTGTTACCTTCCCTTGGGGATTGTGTATCCCCGGCCTCCTTGAGGCTAGAGAATAGGCCATTGGAGAACTCCCTCATTACCGATTGTCTCAATGCAGAGGAAGGGCAAAGTCTTGGTAGCTTTTGATAACCAGTTTCAGCATTCAGCAGGCTTAGCTATTAGTCATGCATCTTAGCCTTTGCCTATTTACTTTCAAAACACTTAATAAAAATAATAAAAGATTAGGTATAAAATGAAATATTTGTTTGGTACACAGCACCTCGGTATCTGCAGTTTCCACACGCTGCGGTGGTTCAGTCTTCTGGGATATTTCGTGTTGATAGAACCATTTGAATTTGTTACCAGTATTAACATAGGAAGCCCTGGAAAAGATAATTGTAGTTTCCTTAGCTGTAAAGGGCTTACTTACAAATCTGGCTTTGGAAAGTTATAGCTGATCAAATGCAGTTCAGTGGGGTAGTATTATAATCCTACCTTTTAGCCTTCATCTAGCATTAGTGGTTTATCTCAATGGGCATAAAATTAGAAACTAGTTCTTCTTGTCATACAAGTCTGTGGGACTACAGAAAACGACAGATTTCTTTACCGGGCAGGGAGACAGGCTAAAGGCAACACGCTTTTAAAACGATACAGATTGTGTTCAGGGGTAGAGACGCCACTACTTGGCAGCAGCATGCGCAGCACTTGGCAAATCAAAGTTGCAAAGGAGTGATTTTTCGTTTAAAATTGGAATCACTGGCAAATGCCGGTCACAACTAATAGGTCTGGCTGTTGAGTAAGTAGAGAGTCCTGCAGGAGGGTGCCCACGTAGGAAAAAGCTGGTCGTTGCCACCACACATTAAACAAAAAAAAGGAAAAGTTAATCAGTCTTCTCCTTTTTTTCCGCAGCTGATACTTTCATCCTATATAAACCGCAGCCCGAGTTGTGAAATCCTCTTTGCAAAAGCTGCATCCTGTCCCCTCGCCGAAACGTACCTTTTCGAATTCTTGTCTTCCCGTTTGTAAACAAAAGAAACTGTTGTGTGTCTGGTTTTTTTCCTAGCAGAATGGAACAGAGGAACATCGTGCTGAGCGATTACAAAAAGCAGCAGAACGGTTTAGAAATCCCGTTGTGTTCAGCAAGGACTCTACCGTCAGAAAAACTCAGCTCCAGTCT
>NW_008825099.1:685880-690880 GCF_000699105.1 Pygoscelis adeliae
AGCTTAAAAACACGATTTAGGAGAAAACATGAAAAGTGGAATTTCTTACCTATAGTTAACTTTATAGCCTTGAAAACAGGGATTCTCAAACTTCTCTAACTATGGTTCACATCTTAACAGACAGCCTATCTCATGTACCACCTCCCCTGCCAATCAATATCCCATTTGTCATCAGACAACATCCCTGTGGCAGCGACTGCAATTGCTTACATGGAAAAGTAGTATTAGGAGGGTTTGTTTGGTGTTTTTTTTAACAGTCCTTAACATGATATGGCAGTGGAAAAAAATCTGAACATCTCTTTTTGCTATGCCTTTAAAACACTGTTGTGTCAGCTCTGTTTCTGTGCCCTATGTGCAGTCCCCTTCCACCGGCTCCTCATCTGCCTCGCTTTCCTGCAGGCTCTTCTCCTGCCTGCTCCTTCTTTCTCCCTCTCTGATACCTAGTGCAGTTGCTTCAGAGGATCTGCTGTATCTCATCTCATTAGTGTCTCTCTTTGTCAGGATGGCACTTGTTTTTCTTCCCTACCTCTCTTCAGGAAATAATTCCTAATACAGACAGATAAGCAGCTTGTGCCTCCGTCTTAGTCCCAGCTTCTTCTGTAAGGGTCTGGGCTGCTTCGCCCGAGTGTCTGACTGTCTGAGAGACAAATCTGGAAACAAAAAAGATGAGTCAACACCATATGACCTGCCAGCTTGCCACAGACCACCAAGTGGTCTGTAAAGCCAAGTTTGAAGGAAGAAAGTAACCACAGCCTGATAGCTAGAAAAGCCCTTGAAGGGCTGTTGATGATGATCTCGGAGTTTTGCAAATACTCCCCTAGGTGTTGGTACATACCAGAAAGATGAGAAACGTGAAATGCTGCCAGCTCTCAGAGGTGTGCTAAAAAGCTTTTGATATTTGGGGTTTCTGCAAATGCAGGCTTTAGGAACCAGGAGGTCACATGGGCAAGCGTAGCTGAAAGATCCTGAAAACAAAACATGAAGGACAAGAACCACAAATGAATTGGGTTTATAATTAATATAAATTCTTTTTTAAGCACATCTCTCTCTTAATTTTGTACTGCTTGGGGTTGTAATACTGGAGAGCCTCAGGCAAGTAAGAGTCTCTGCTGACCTTATTCCTCAACAGCTGAAGCAGGGTGCCGTGTTTGTACAACTGTATGGGGAAGGGCTTACACTGAGTTGTCCTAATGAATGTTTGCAGGATGATTGTCCCCATCAGCGTAGGAGCACATTTTATATTGGGATTTCCAGCTTTGTTTCCACGTGTGCCAAAACCATACAAGGTAAATGAAACAACTGGGAGACTCACATCATGACTCAGTCATTGCCTTGAAATGAAATTCAAAAAGAAGGTAGCATGGTCTGCTCATCCCCATTGTGTCTGCTGGGGACTGGACCATCTTTTCCTTCTCCACTGTGCTTGGCCCTGTTCTTTATTAGCCTTTTACTAGGAAGAAAGCTCTCTCTTCCTTCTCATCTTCCTCCAGCATAAAACTGGGGGTGGTTTTTTTCCAGTAGGGAGACTCTTTGCCACCTGGCAGCTCTTCATCCTCTGAGTTTGAGAGTCCTTTTGGTTGCTCAGCCAGGAGGGATTGTTTCAGGCTGCAGCTTGAATATCTATTCTGGCTACATTCATTTCACAGGAAAAGACTTTGTCTCCTGTTCCAATGTATCAAGGCATTAAAACAGGTAGGAATTTCCTTACTACAGGCTAGTGGTAGGACCAGAAAGATATAGTGACTAAACCCTGGGCAATGCAGGCTTTGGTAAGTGTGGAAGAATTCATTGCTTTCACTGAAAGGGAAGCAGCTGTAAGTATAGACAATGTATGTTCTTGGTTAGATTCCAGCTCATGGCACTGTTTGATTTCATTAGACACTCCGCTTACTTTTTAGTGAAAGTTTCTGACACTTACAATTGCAAATAAAAGTTTGAAAATGCCACCCTAGTTTTACTAGGGTGACAGTGGCTGTGGGTAGCTGCAAGGAGTGGCTCTTGGAGGTTCTCCGTGCCCCATTCCCTTTGTACCATGGACCAGGAGGAGAGGAGTCCCCGACATGATGCTTTCTAGTCCAATCCCTAGGACACAACCTGGGTTGCGGAGGGATCCCTTCCACTGCTGCCCTTGCATCTTCTGCCCTGCATTAGGAAAAGGGCATCTAATGGAAACAGGGCTGTAGGAAGAGAGCCCAGGTCCTCATCTGCACGTTCATTGACATTTTCCGGCCCTGCAAGAAAGCCTTTTTGGCTGGGGAAGTCGAGTTTCTGGCTCTTGGCCAAAGGGGAGCTGATATTTTCAAAGTTCGTCAGCCAGGCAAAGAGTTTGGAACTGGCTGAAGCTTTGCATTTCCAGTGCCAGCTGCTCATGATTTGACTAGAAACACTTTTCTAAGATGTGTGAAAAAATAAAAGTTATTAAAATTCCCGGGTTGCTGATTTCCATTTGAATCTGAATAGTCACACTTTTATTAATATCCAGTAATTTATGTCACTGGTGGCGTAACCTCAGTCCTTGGTCTTTGCACTTAAAATGAAAATGTAATCTCACCTTGTTCCAGTGAAATGTAGTTTACTCGTACATTGCAAAACTGTGAGGGGAATCAGTGCTTCAGTGCCTTGAACTCCGTAGAATAAGCTGATGGTATGTTTGCTATCACTGTCTGGATATATGTAAGAGTTACCTGTGTAGAAGGGGTTTTGCAACATAGACCATATGAAATACACCGTCACAAAAAATTTGGTGGGTGCAAGCGTTTAGAGAAAACATGGTGCAGAGGTTCAAGTAAAAGGAATGAGTTGTATGATTGAGTATAAAAATCATATAATATAATATCATTGATTTCCCTTCTTCTTCCATTATAATGGCTTGACATTAAACGATGACAGGGGTAGGATTATCTCGCTTTCTTCAGGATTGTACTTACCCATGTTGTGCCTAACCTGTTATGGATAAAATAGTTTTGTCTCTATTGCTGACAGTGTCTTTCTCCATTGTAAATTCTTCTGTCATTGTATTTTAAGGTGTCTATCATCTTGATATCCAAGTGCCAATTAAAATACAGAATTATCGCATAATACAATTAAAATAAAAAACAAAGAAGCCTAGTTTACAAATCTCTAAGCTAAATTTAGCTCTTTTTTGGTCACTATTTCTTCAGTAATTGCAAAAAAAACTATTTAGAAAAAAAATTGCAGCTATCTGATATTTTGTTATCTGACCACAGGGTATGAAGTGGTTTTAATTGTTTTTCTGATTAACTGCAAGCTCCCAAATTCAAGTAGAAGCATATTTATATTTTCCATATGAGATCCTGTACCTTACCAATGCATGAGCATGTTTGTGGTACTGTATAAGGATTAATGAAATAAAAAAACCCCTCTGCTGCTGCTGATTGACCACTGATGGTAAATGTAATTGAATTAGCAGTGCACTAAAATAAATGTAGACAAAATAAATATAGACAAGAAAATCTGGTGAAAGCTTCTGTAATGTTTTAGATTAATAGGCATACAGAATTCTTCACATTTTTTATTACGTTGTCCCTTGATGAATTCAAAGTAATTGGGGTGGTTAATTTTATTTACACAGAGCCGTTCACAGCGCATTAAATAATAGAGATAATTGAACAAGAATTGTCAAGTGTGTACTGATATCAGACATATTACAGAAGGGAATGTGCATAAAACTTCATTTCTATGCAGCCATTGTTTATGGTAATTAAGTACACAGATTTATCCCTTGGTTGCCTTCCAAGCTTATGGCAACTGCTATTGTTGTGCTCCATTAATATGTAATCAGGAAATAGTTTAATTTTCTAATCTGCAGTTTGAGAATTCACTTTCTAACAACTCTTAATTACTGCATTGCCCTAATGATGCTCATGGTTAGGAAAACTGAACCAATAAACTCCGTGGAAGAAGCCAGAGGGGATTATACTTCCAGAGGTGGTGCTTACTTAATAAACTTGTTATGCCTTCACCAGAGGGAGCTCAGTGTCCTTCAAAAGCAACTAATTTTATATTTCAGAGTTGTACATACCCACGGTGCAAAGAGTTAATGTACAGTGTGCGGCAGGGGTGGCTGTAAATTTGATTCGCTAGAGAACCAGATAAGCGATACTATCACCATTTTGGTATTTTTCCTACTGTATACTAATTGTAGAGTTTAATTGCACAGGAAATAACACAGGTGGTTTAATCTATCGTTTTAAACTGTCCTCATGGGTTTATTTTTGTCAAGTTTGTTTTCTTTCATTAGCCACATTAGCTAAATAAACGTAGTATCGTAAAATCTTGCACAGGCAGATAAGCTCTGTATATTGACAGCTATCTTATATTTGCTGTTTTCAGGGTGAATCTTAAAGAGTAAAGGGGTTTTTCAATCATTTCCATTCTCCACTGGTCCATCGTTCACCTTGATTGTGATTTCCATGCTGCTGCTTTACCTAGTGCAACTCTAATGACAACACTGAAGTTATTTTGGGCTTGTGGTGCTGCTCTAAGATGAGAATCAAGCCAGTGAGATCTTGCAGTCTGTCTGTGCTGACCCTGCCCAGAAGCGTCCGGTCCTATAAGTGAGAAGATCCAAAAAAGGAGAGTTAAATTCTGCTGAGATTTACCATTGCTGTAGTATCTGATACACCTTGGTAGTTCCCCTTAGTGCAGGTAGATCTTGACAAGCTCTTCCTTTTTAATGGCAATTACTGTGGTTTAAGAGTCTTCTACACGTTTTTCTTCTGCGTTTGGGGTGTTGGGTTTTTTTCCCCCGCCTCATACACAATTTCAACACCGCAGGTGCTCAAAATGGGACAGGATTGCCATCTCCCAGCCACTATTTCACCTCTCCTTTTTCAGTGCGTAAGCTTCCTTGTCAATAGGACTAATTACACAGTGAACCAAACAACAAACATTAGAAACTCCATAAACACATATGTTGTGTCACTGCAAATTAACTCTTACCAATCAAAAAAGCAGCATATGCTTTGTTGCCACATGTG
>NW_008825099.1:695880-713451 GCF_000699105.1 Pygoscelis adeliae
AATTAGGGCACTTTGGTAGTTCATTTGCTTTTGTATTGATGTGCTTAGTCCAACGAGAAATTGGGTTTGTATATGGTATTTACATGGGGCAGCAGAGACTCACCCTATAGTCAGGAATAAGGAAAATAAAGTGTAAATCAGAATTGGTTTATGATTTGTGCCAGTGTCTTCATTAACATGCTTCCAGTTATGCAAGTCATTTTCTAGTGGCTAGTGTATTTTTGTATGTGATTAAGTTTGATATATTTGGTTTCATTTTTTTAATCATTGTAGTAGTGGACTTGAATAATGCTATAATTTTTTTTTTTAAGTTCTGTATACAAAGCTTTTTAAACGAGATTAAAACAGACTGTACTGCAAAACAAGGAATTAGATATCTATGCTCGTTGAGCCCCTGGAAGAAGGTGTTATCTCCTTAAATGCATACCAAAAGAATATATTCAGTTGCAATTCCTGGCCCACAGTCCTCAGTGCCAGTGAAATTACAAAACCAGTCCTTAGTATATGCTTTAGGTCCATCATGCCTCTCTTACAGAACATAAACCTTTAAGGTATTGGCATTTTGTATGTGGGAATGGCGAAATTGCACTGAGTGTCCACCTGCATTTTTTGAGGGGTGATTTAATTGCAGGGATTAATCCCGGTGCTGAAACAGGGATAATATTTGAATTGGCTGCAAGAAGGCTGTATTGTGTACAGTATATAATAATACATTATACCCTAGGTACTCTTTATAAACAGAGGCAGCAAGAAAAAAAACAAGTGAAAAACCAAGTAGCTATGAATCACCACTTTTACAACAGGGATCCTGTTGTCCTGCTGCAACAGGAACAGGTTAGGAGAGGCGATGACATTTTGCAGCAAATAAAGTGCTGATCTTAACAGCTCCTAAATGAAAAGGACTTTTTGCTTATTATATATATTGTAAATTCATATTTGGGCGCTGTGTCTGCCAGTTGTTTCAGAGTTTGGAGCTTTGGTACATAGTTTGCAACGGAGCGTTTCTTTTAAACTCCAGGCGTTCTTGTAGCGAGAGTTGACATCAGCTTCATTTACTCGTATATATTTGTGAAAGTACTTACGTGAAGATCACAAATACGCGCAGCGCAGCTATCTAGTTCTGCAAGTTTAATCCGAGTCCCAGAAAGTCTCATTGTGGACCTATGCAAATGTATTTACATAGGAATGGGTCTTGGGTCCTTTAAAGAAGGCAACAAAGTTGGAAGACTGAGGCCAACAAATAAATGAAAGTTTCTCTAAATCCATTGGATAATAGAGGCAGTGTTAAGGCTAACCACAGTGTTGAACTAAACAGAGGGATTACTCCTGGGTTTTGCATCAGTTGTTTTCTGCCGGGTGGCCTCACTTGTCAGAAAAAAAAAAAAAAAAAAAAAATTAACGGACGAACATTCACATGGCACATTGAGAAAAGAAGTATGCTTAATTCCATCAAAGCTCAGAAATCAGTCATTAATTTATTCTAACCTCCAATTGTTGGTCATTTGTGAAACATCTGGCCTTTAAGACATAGGAACCTAAACATAAGTACAATGTGAGTTCTTCTGAAGATGGGAGTTGGGTGTAGCGCGGGTGCTGTGCTAGCATGTGTACATGAGTGTGGGCGCACATATGTGTGTGTATTGCATAGGTTGCAACTGCCACTTAATTTCGGAGACTTTGAAACATATTAAAATGAATCCTTCAGTTAATTTACTCGCGAAATTAGATTATTGTTCATTTGCATCTTGGAAAAGTTCTGCCATTCAAGAGAGTATCTTTCTTCATGGTGAGTTAACAGTTAGATATTTAGCAATCTTGCAGCTTGCTAGTCAGAAATAGTTTCTAATGAAGTTGAAATTTGAGATAGAAAATGTATAAAAGCTTTCAGGAAAGACATACCCTATTTTCCATATGGCTAAGTAATTGTTATGATATTTGTTTTAAAGCTGGACTTAGACACTCCTGACTGCCCTCTAATTTGATATGGCTGGTCCCGGCGATTCTTCTGGAGGAAACTTTCGTAGTAGAATGCAGTGAAGGAGATAAATAATTTTGCAGCTATAAGCACATTGCAAAGTATAGAAAATAATTCGGTCGCCTTTACTGTCGGGTGGGTAACAGTCTTCAGGTTATTTGCCTCTGCTGGGAGTTGGAACCTGAGTGAAAAGGAACTGAATGATTAAAAGCAGATTGGAAATAAAGGTGCCACCTCAGAGCTGGCAAAATTCTGCCTTTTGTTAAGCTTAAAATAACGCCGGCTATTTAATTCTCAGGTCTGGGGTGTTGTTTTTAGTTGCGGAGGGAGTATAGTTCTTCATGTATAGCTTAAACATTGCAACATCTCCTGTGATGAAATTTCATGTATTTCACATGAGCATAGAATGGAACTAGATTTTAAATATGATGGAAAAATTTAGATCTGTCAACCCACGCGGCTATGGGGGTATCTCAGAGCTTTCTGTCTTCAGGCACTTACCTGCTTGTACTTTTTTTTGTTTTTAAAGACCAGTGTTCCTTCTTTGGCCTGACCGTTTGCTTTTCTTGATCAGCAGAGGCTGGCTGCAGCTCTAAGGCTGTTTTAACAAACATCATGATGCTATCCAAGCATATGACAAAAAGAAAGAATTTTGAAGGCTTTGTATAAAGCAGCTCTTTCTCTTAATATTTGTTTGTCCTTTCCCCCTTACTGAGTAAATAAATCTTTAATCCCCACTCCATTGTAAAATTTACTGTATCTGAATCTAGACCATTGTAACTCCTTTCAAGCCAAGTTTTATCCTTTCCTACTAAAGGGATACCTGCGATTTTGGCATCCTGACACACATTATATTAAAAAAATCCAATGAGTAAATTAGGAGTGACTTAATGTATTTGGATTCTTAGCATTTACTTGTCCCTGCCATAGTGCAGCTAGAATTTAGCGACATGAATTTGAAGCACATGGGAATCCGTGGGCGCTCACGTGTTGCATGGTGCGTGTACGCGTGTGCATATATGCACGACCCACCAACACAATACATAAAAAGTCACGTTTCAACTTTGTTAAAGCCCTCATTTCCGAAGCACTGATGTCCAAAGTACTGGTAGGATAGTGGAGATGGGAGAAAAAAAAAAAATCTCTTTAAACAGCTTGTGAAATGTAATGTTTGAAACGGTTCTTTGAGAATGTGCAGATTATGGCTTGCGCAGTGACTCTTTCCAGCTCTCTGGGAAATGAGCTGTTGACATTCTTTTGGGTCATCATCCGAGATAGGAGGGCAACCACAAGGATTTAGCAGATAAATTCATCCAGAAAGACCTTTATCCATTTCATTGCAACTTGGAAACGTTCATGTCGAATAGCAGCATTAATGTAGCCCTTTTAGCCCTTCAAAGTGAGCCTTATGTTTAAAAAAAAATTTAAAAAAAATCAAATGACCAGAGTAATAATTTCTTTAGGTCTTCTAAGAGGTAATTCATTATTTACATAATTCTGGAGCATAAACCCATCTTTCCTTCAAGAGGCTCTGAAATAGAATTGGGGATCTTACATGGTGAAAGACTCTCTTTTGAATTCTAATCAACTGGATCTGTCTCAAATTCATTTCTAGTTTATTGTAAACAGTGGAATTTAAATTAATTTCTTCTTATCTTGTCTTTTGAAGAAAACTAGCAACATGTTTAAAAGGTTTTATTTTTAAATACAGCTCAGAGTGTATTTTATTTAGGGTTTTTTTGTTCTTTTTTTTTTTTAACTTTATAAACCAGGTGTCAGGCAGGATGGGTTTTGACAGCCAGACGACAATTATGCATTAGCATAGGTGATTATGAAATAAATAGGAAAAAAAAAAACTTTTTGACTTGAACTCGAATGATACTATATAGGCTGAATGTGCAGGCAAGGTTCCCACAATGCACTGTGAAAACCTAGGCTAACAACCACCCCGCTGCGTTGAAAACCCCCAAAAAAGACAAAAGCACAATGAAATAGAAAGCTTACCACCGGTAGCTTTCAAAACGACAAACTAGGCAAACTATACATCTCCACCACTCCAATTTTGTCAGAATGCTAATGAGCTTGCTCTGATCTTTACTCGGCTTCCCGTGTTTTCTACATCTTCAAGGACCACATGGCGCTAGCAAAATAAAGACAACTAAATGAGAATTTCGAATGCTTTTTGTGTTAGGACCTGGTGCCTTTCAGTTGACGCACTCGTTGAATATTCTCAACTTAAAAGCGTACAACAGGGGGCTGGGTATGAACTTTTTAGCAGAGGGAAATTTGTACAAAAGTAAATGAGTGTGATGAGGAAAATATGAGAAAAATTTCTGATTAATTTCCACTCTATAATATCAATGACACCTTCAGCCCCTCTCATACTCCTCTAACAAGAGATGCTGATAAAAGATGAATGATTCTGTGTTGTTCACAGTGAATGTTTAGTGGTTTTTTAATAGCGGCATTCTACATAAAAGGCACCAGGAAGTACTCTGCATTAGCAGTTGAGATCACTAGTTAATAGGATGATGTCTTTTAGCTTTTGTCACAAGATTATTAGAAAGGATGGGTTTCTGTTCTCATCCCAGCATACTTTGGAGTGCTTGTTGAGTACAAGTGCTAAAATACAGGTTTCTCGGTATTGTTTCGCATGCAAAGTAAAAACCCTTTTAATGCAACACCTTTTACTTTTTTTTACCAGGTGATTTTTGTCATTGATCTCTTATCTGCCCCCTTGAGCTGTATTAATCACTTGGAGTGGTCTGCTTCTCAATGGGGGCTTGATGATGTATGTGTGTCTAGATTCACTATCAAAAATAAATCCCTTATATGCTCTGCACCTTCACAAACCTGATTATCGAGCTGTATTTACCAGTCTGTATTATACCGTCTTGAATGCTTCTTACTGGAGTCGTCCAGTCTGTAACACAAATTTGCACTGGGGAAGGGAGGGGTAAGCTAGGAGGAGACATTCTACTCCCTAAGCCAAGTTTTGTCTTTTAAAAACAATTGAATTTGCAATTCTCCTTGGAATTCTCAAAAGTAAATGCAGATTTATATTCACCAGTGTCAGGGCTAGCGGAGGAAAATGATGAATGTTCAGTTTTGCCTGAGAGATGAATTCCATTTAAAAATTGTTTTTGTTACCGTCTTCAAGCTTGCAAGCAGACAGTATGAAAAATATCGGTGCATACACGTAAGGAGAAAGAAATCTTCATGTTTTTTTCATATTTTCGTATCTTACCTACATCAGAAACAATGAATTAGTAACACTGTAAGTTTTATAGCAGTTTGCCAGCCTTGCTCCCCTACACTGTTGTTTTGCTCAGCTCAGCATGATTAATCTCAGGTGAACTGAAAACTTGCCAAACCGCGAGATGGTAGTGTGTTGTCCAACCATATTATGAAAGGCAATGATGCACATGCCGAAGCACAGCAAGAGAAAGGACGTATAACAACAGCACTTCTGGCAAGGTAGAAAATTTAAAAGTATCGCTGAAGACAACATCTTTACCGTTTACCTTTTTACATTTAGCATAAAAAGTGAGTGAAAGTGTTTCAAAAAATTCTGAATATGTGAACGATACATGTGTGGCACTGGTTTGGTTTTTTGCTGGTACTAGTTTGTGAGCATTCCCTATTGGAAATACCTAACGATTAGGAGGCTAGAAGGATATTTCTAATAGCAATTTGTGTTGGACAGTAAAAAAGGTTTTTGACACGAGCACAAGAGTTAGTGATTTTTATTGTAACATGGTAACAGTTCACAAAACTGCGCATTGGTAGTTACTGCTTTTTTTGAAGCAAAGCAATATTATAAAGCACTTGATAAGATCCTTTCTCTCCAGTGTTCAGGAATGTTAACTTGCTGCCAGGTTTATGGTAATGGGAGTTTTGGCAACTACCAATACCCTGGGTGAAAGAAGTGCAATGACATTATGATCAAGGTCTTGTTTACAATATGGTAACTGCTTCTACGTTGCATCCAAGTGTGACTTGACTGACCTGAATACCACTGAAGCCTGCAGAGCTCTGTAGAAATGCCTGCTAGTACTGAATCCATGCAGTGCAAAGCCATTCATTAAAATTTGTTAATGCAAATAAACTGGCATGCCAGTAAGCTGTTTTTCTGATGTGAGTCTTCAGGGTCCAGATCTTTCATACACAAATTTCTGCACAAGTATTGGTTTTGTAGTTGCCAGAATCATGCATTTTATGAGTGATTGAGAACTTCTTGAGTTCTTGAGGCTTGTCAACCTTTCTCCGGTTTCCCTTCTGTCATGTTGCCTTCACGGTCTCTTACTGGCAAACTCTTTCCTCTCCAGTCTCCATCTTCTCCCATTGGCAGTTCCTGTGAAGCAATCTTGACTCGCTTTTGATAAAGGAAAACCATCTGGCCATACTTTTCCAAATACCCAGCATTTCTACAGCTGAGGAGCTCCCACAGAATGAACACACCATGCCAAACCCTGGAGTTCACAATTCTGACTCTCTAACTCACCACATCTCTTCAGTCTTAGATCTCTGCGTTGGTAGGCAGAAGTTCCCAGGAAGAGGCCTTTCCAAGACCAGACGACCAGACGTGGGCAGTGTCCGTGTTCAGCCTTCCCAGGCCAAGTTCATCAAATCATTAAAGCAGCTCAGCAGCAACAATGACCATATTTATTTTTTTCTCAAAGTAACACAGAATTGCCATTGGCTGGAAGGGCTGAACGGTAAGTCAGCCTCCTCTCCATGCACTTCCCTGGCTTGTAGCCTCATCATTGCCTTAAAAGAACCTGTCAACAAAGTGCTCGAAGGCAGCTTGAAGAAGAGAGCCCAAGCGCAGCGCTGCCTGCGTAGCAGGAGGCTACTCTGGAAGAGCCCTAGGTACTATGAATAGACTTGCGAGCCTTCCAAAAGTCTTGCAAGACCCAACAGACACTTGCTTCTTTTAACTGATTTCCATCTTTCTTTGTGGTATTGCAATATAAATGCTCTTTCATGTGGTAGGTATAGTCCTTGGCTTTATGCCTGGAAGTTAGCTTTCTTTACAATCAGTGCCTGCCTGTAAAGAGAAGGTGAGGAGAAAGGCACTTTGGTCACCCCAGGACTCCCAGCCCATGATGCCATTGTAGTCTGCAGAAAGCCCTGTTATTTTTTCTTGGTTTTCTCCTGTTTACACCTTTTCTATCAAAACTGGAAACTGTGAGGTCCCAGGACACCTCAACCTAGCTGAACTTGCCCAGTTAGCCCTGGGAAGCTTTGGATCCCAGAACTACAAACCTACCAGCTCCCAGTAAGAGTAGGCGTCTTCATTAACACCAGTACAAGGTCACATTCAATGCCAGCCACCATCTCACTTCAGGCAGTTGCTTGGGTTAAATTCAGCCCTGTCCCTTAAAGAAGTCATTTTATACTGACCATCGCCCCTTCCCAGCTCTAGGAGAATATGTTCTGAAGGAAGTAAGGCAACATTTGGTAAAAATGGGATTATACGCTGCCTAGTAGAGCACAATCCAATGACTTTAAGGTTAACTGGCCTCTAACTTCAGAATCTTACCCAGCCATCACTTGCCAAGTAAACAGGCAACCGGTCTATGGAGTAGTTATGAGCCATAGAGGAATTACTGTCACTCATAACAAAGCATCCAACTCTACTTGTCAACCTGCAAGCGAAATAGTTCGTTTGCCAGACCATCATCCCCTTCTTGGTGGATTTCCAAGCGTGAACTACTGTTTTTTTCCATAGCTTCAAAGGTTCAAGTGTATCAGTTAATGGTGCGTGTTTCCTGTGCTGCAAGCAAAGGTCTGATGTATACTTTTCCCAAGCCTGTGCTTCTTCTGAAGTTGTGCTACATGAGAAAATTTGGGTACAAAGAATAGCAGAGAGTGATAAAGGGCAAGCGTTGGTTCTGCTCAGTGCTAGGATCCCTGGAGGCACTGTCCTCAAGGCAGAAAGCATCGCTTTCTTACAGGAGTCTCTCCAGATGTTTCAGTTGAATCTCACCTCTTCTTGTCTGAATTTTGGGCCAGAAACCATGTGTTTTCTTGGTCTGGATTGATGGTCCCACATTTAAAATATATTTGTAGTCTTTATTAAGCCCAAGCATTCTGTTTCTGTTGATTTTCTGTTATTTTCTGGTGGCCACTGTGTTGACTTGTCATGTAGAGAAAATCAGCACTCTTTCAGGAAATTCGTCTTTTGTTTTGGTCCTGTGATAATTTCAGGTTGCCAAGACTGCAGGCCACAAACATTTGTCTTCCTGTGGGTCAGTCCACTCCAGGTAGAATAAATCCTCGCATGCGCTGAGATGTGGTCAGAACCCTGACCTTCTGTTTACACAGCTCTCAAAATTTTGAATAGCCTCTCTGATTTATTATGCTTCAAAAACCAAAGAAATTACAAGTTTCCTGCTTGATATTAAGCTAATTTGATGTGGGCTTGTGATAAAGGCATTCCCTTGGCTGCAGCTCCGTTTCGTTAGGGTTACAGTACTTTTGGGGGCTGAAATGGAGTCAGACAATGCACTGCAATGTAACTCTGCCTGGCAGATTCTTGGCAGTCGTTACCTGCCTTTATGAGACTCCATTGTGTGGACATCAATGTCTCCTTCTCAACTGCTCTCAGGCAGCAAGTTAGTGGCCATGAATTTGCCTTTCTAATGTTCCTTAGGCATTTTCCCATCCAGTTCAGACTCAGAAAGTTGTGCTAGGGCTTCATCTGCTACCTAGCTTTCTGCAGTGTCATCTAAACAATGGTCCCATGCTGTTTATCTCTTGGTGGCTATTCTTGTTCATTTTCAGTGTTTTTTAATAACTGAGGAGGTCCTCGTTCAGTGAAAGGAAGAAGTATTCTGGAAGAAAGCTGGGCATAGTAATCTGAAATGGGAGGCATGAAGCTCAAGGTAGAGCAGCCCATCTATTCATGCTGTGGAGCGCCTACTGCAGGGTCCGTTTTGACACTTAAACTTTGAAGAATTATTTTAACCAAAATTCTGAGCTTTAACACCAAAGGTTGTCCTCTGAGAGCAGAGGAGGGTGATTTTTCAGAAAACAGGTCTCTTCTGGGACGCCTCAGTTTCATTCAGTGAAAAACTGCGGATCGCTAGTCGTTTAAAAATCTTTGCCATAGCTTTCAGTTGGGTCAGACACATTTTGCGGTAGGTCTGGAGTAACCCTCCTTTATGAAGAACATCTCTTGTGAATATAGGCTTTTCTGCTTAAGTGTTTGTTAAATTCAGTAACTCACATTAAAAACAAGAGCTTGTCTGTGTATAAGCTGTTCACAGTGAGAAAGATGAGAAGACTATTAAAATCAGTGGGAAGTCCACCGTTGGCTTCAAAGGGTTCGAGACCTTCCATCAGCCTTTGTTAGCAATGTGAAGTTGGTCAGCTAAAACACCCAGCGTTGTTTCTCGTCCCTTCCCGTGTTTCCTTTCCGTAAAGCTGTAATTGCCACGGTGGATCAGCCCCACAGTCTGGTCCAGAACCCTGTCCCGTAGAGAGACAAGTATGGGTTGAACCCAGGCAGGGGCAAGAAACTCTGCAGGAGCTGGTTACAGGCTAACCTGGTCCCAGGGAACATTTCATTTAACCTCTAAAAATCAAAGGTTAGCTCATGTCCTAAAACAGGAGGATCCAATTCTTACCTCCTGTGTTTGTTTGTTTGTTTGTATATTTATCGCTACAGCTTTGCCTTTCCATATTCAACATTCAACCTGGTTTTAATTCTTGCTGAGCTCTTAGTTTCAACATTGCCTCATGGCGACGAGTTCTACTGGTAAATGATGAGGCTTTGAGGAAAGATCGTTCTTTTTATTGGTTTTAAACACACCACCTTCAATTTCACTGAATTTCCCCAGGTTCTTATGAGACAAGATGAGACACATCCTAGAACTATTCTTTATTTGCCATTCATGTTCTCCTTCAGGTAAACAAGCCAATCTGTCCGCTCACTCCTAATACAGAAACTCGTAAAAACCCGTCCCCATGATTGGGTGAATGCAACTTTTTTATTCAGCAGGCAAATAAAGGCAGTGGGGTACATTTTCAAAAGACCTTCCCATTAAATTTGTGGAATTTGCTGGTGTTTGGATGGCTCTCGGTGGTCATCTAGCTTCTGTCAACTAACAAATAGCCCAGAAAGAGGAGCAGAGTGAAGTTGGCCAGTTTTTGTCGTTATTCGCTCCGCTCTAGTTCACATGCGCTGGCATTCTCCTTGCTGGCCTCTTCACCCAAGTGTGTTGAGTGAAGAAAGCTTCTTCTATTCTATTTTAAAACTGTGTGTAAACATCACCAAATGGGTGAAGAATGGGCTCTGTCTTAAGTAGGTTGTTTTTCATGTAGTTCTGTTGAGGTAAATGGGGAGACATGGCGAGTTTTCTGTGTTTAACCATGACACCATGGCACACACACTATACACAGTGCAAATAAAATTTAAAAACAATTACTGCTTAAGATGGCATACAAAGTGATTTCTGTAAACCTGTTATTTCTTGCCAGATTGAATGGGCTGGTTTGGGATGCTGATAGAAACCCTTTATTATTTATCTTCCACAGGTTGTAATTCATTTTTGCACAACAGCTAAATACATTTACATTTAAGGACTTTAAAAAAAATATTAATCTGTTGGCTTATCTTGACAGATTTACGATGGTATAAAGTGTAGAGGAGTTACTGTGTTCATCCATTTACACTGTAAACTGATCTTGTCCCTGCATGTTGCTGCTTTTTCTTCCTTTTAAGTGGTATTCACAGTATTTCGTAGCACTTTATTCTCTGTTTTCTTAGCAATGTACAGTTTTACTATGTTAATCCATATTGGGTTTATCTCATGACTAGCTGCCCAAACGGCTTAAAATAATGGGTCTAATGGCACATATTCGTACTGATAGCTGGCTGAGCATAAGGGGTGTGTTTGGAAGTATTTTTAGCAGGAAAGGAAAAAAAAATAGAAATTGGTTTTCAAATTGATTCAGAAGAGATATTTGTCAAGATGCTTCTTATTTAAATATTTAACAAATAATTAGCTTACAGTGTAAACGAAAATCCATTTACAAATCCTGAAGAATGTGAAGGAAAAGGTATTTTTTAAAGACTGCCTGGAAGCTGTACAATGTTAAAATAAGCTAGTCGTTTTTATTGTTCTCAAAAATGGTAACATATAAACATGCTTGTAATTCTTGAGCATTGTAGCTGAAAATTGGCTCAAGCTGGTTTTGAATAACAGTCAAGAAAATTATATTTGAATATGTGTGATGAACCACAGGAGAAAAGAAAGGGGTTTGGGGTGGGGTTTGGGTGGTTTTTTGCTATCATTAAAATTCTGGCTATCATTATTTTGGTTATCATTAAAATTTGTCCCAGTAAGGGACAAAATCACCAAACTTTATGCTGCAGCCTTGATTGAATCCTGCGCAGGAGCTATTACAGTGCAGAATCATAACTCAGAAGTCGGTAGGAGTTTCTTGTATCTGAGGGCAGAATTTAGTGTCTTATGCTATTCCAGGCTTGGAGTTGGCTCGTTCCTAATCATTGAGGAGGGTTCTGGTAGATGTCAAGTGAAGAGAAGAATAGGGCATGCATCCTTCACCACTCAAGCCAGACAATGAAATTAGAAAATGGCACTGAGAGTTGCTGTGAGAGAATTCCCCTGGATTCCTAGAGGAAGAATAAAACAAGAATGTATTGATTAAAAAAAAAAAGAAAATTAAAAAAAAAAAAAAGAAAGCAGAAAGGAAAAGGGGAAAAAGAAAATAAATTAGAGAAACCTTGCCAGAATCCTCCTCAGAACCTATCTAATAATAAAGTCCAACACTAAAAGCTGTATTGTCTTTTTACATAAAGGCGTGTGTACTTACTGTTTCGTCTTAGTTTCTGGTTCTGCATTTTTCAAATCTCTTACCGAGCATTTTGCACGCATATGATGTTTGCAGCACTACGCGCTCTTATTTGAAGGCTGTTTTGAGAAGTCATTATTGAGCTATAGGATAAAAAGGTATAAGCATAATTATGTGTTAAAGAGAATAAATATGTTCTGCTAGATAGTTAACCAGGTGAGGTTAAACAAGATAAGATGAATTCTGGTCTTTTTAGAAAACTGACAGTCTTCATTTTAAGCTACAATGTAAAGTGCTTTATCCTGAGATTAGGTATTGTGGCAGAAGCTAAAACTGCCTTTTTCCCCTAACCGTGCCAGAATACAACCTCCTTTTCTTTTTGCGCTAACAAGACTGCTTTACCACCACAGCCCACTCTAAGTAATTAAATCAATCCTTTGTACTTACCGTATTCTCCTCTAGTGACGGTACTAGATCTGATTATATGCTTCATGCATATTCAAAGTACGGCACTGACAGCTCTTTAATGAGCTCTTACTTAATCAGTACGAACAATGTTCATCTTGTTCTTTTTTTCCTCATACATTAGAGCTAGGAACAGTTGGGGAAAAAATGAAACATCCAGCATTCATTTGAAAAATATATTGTACTTTGAAAAGTGTCTAAGCTGGGGAAGTTGCATTCTGCCCTTTAAAAGTCTGATGGACAAATTGGATTACTAGTATTGGATTAAATAACAAATGGTTAGAGGAGAAATGAGAAAAGCTCGCTGTGATCACAGGCTTTAATATTTTTTGTTACTTATAAAGCTGAAGGGGTCTTTAACCAGTTATTAAAGTCAGGATTAATTTGTAATGGTCCAACTTACTAGCTTTAAAAGGGTTTTGTTGTTGTTGTTGTTGTTTTTATTGAAAACAATAGTGTAATGCATGTATTATGGAAAAAAATTTAAGTTTAAGATCTGTGGGCTATTTATAGATTTTCATCATCTTGTACTGGCTCAGATAAGGGGTTTGCATGCGTGGGATCGATTTGTTCTCAAACATGTTTTTCGCTTCATTTAAATAACCTATATGGTATTTTTTTTCCCCAAGAACAACATAGATATTTTCCCAATTTTAATTTTCAAGCATTTGCAGCAAGTCAATTAAATCCTTGTTTTACACTTGGAAAGTGAAAACAAAAACAACCCCAGCAGCAGCAGGGTTTTACAGAGTGAAACTGTGTTTAAGAAAGGCTTTTTCTAAATTTTTTATTTAGAAATTGTAAACGTGAGTTTAGTTTGCAATATCGCTGCAGTAACAACACTCAGTTTTTCTTTGTTGAAAGTGTTTCACATGCATCCTTCCACCAAGGGAAAAGAACAAATTAAGTAATGTGCTAATGGTACTGTATTTGCTGAAAAGAGTTATTTAAATTTTTTATATATGGCAATTCATCTTTATTTTGCTTGCCTGGGAAGAACCTGTTTCAGCTCCATGCGCAAGAATTTAAAAGCTGATGGCCAACAAATAAAATATCAGCATCAACTGCTATTAATATTGCACACATGTGTCATTTCACTGATCAAAAAGGCCTTCGCCAGGGTACAATTGGCCTTTTTCCAAATTGCAAGCTTTTTCTCAGCTTTTTCTTTTTTACTCTTTCTTCTTTTGTTGCTGCCCAGGGATTTGTGCCTATCGCAGCTGATATCACATGACCGGTGTCAGGGCATCACATGGGTCCAAAGCGAATACAAAAACAGATTAAAAATTCTGTAAAAACAATCAAGACTTTGTTAACTCACTTTTAAACCAGCCTGTTCTATGGATATCGCATGTGCTTCAGTGTCAGCGTGGAAATATCAAAACGGGCACCTGTTCAGATCTGACTCGACAGCTCCAAGCTTTACCTAGATCTTTTCTTGTTATATGTTGCAACTAACTTTATTTAGGAGGAATGCATTAATAGAGAGAAGTTTATGTTCTTGCCCTGAGATTGCATGGCATGAAATTCAAGTTCAGGTCCACCGTTGAGTCAAACTCCTTTGAAACATTTCTATCTCTCATTTCTTTTTCAAGGCATGCAAAATTAAATGCAGCAAAAGCTTTCATTTATAATGGCATCTTTTAGCCAGAGATCCCAGACCACCCCAAACCCCAAAAATTTAGTGTCATAAATTGATTGAAGTGCTACTATGGCCATGTATGTCTGGTTGTGAGAACTTTTTTTCACTGGCAGTGTGGCAATCTCATGCGTCACAGAATAGACTGGTCATTTTGCAAGGATAAAAAAGGCAATGTATCCCCTTTTTCTTTCCCTCTCCCCCAAATAAATTTCAGCTACTTGGTGCATTTCAATGAAAGGTTGCTAATATTGATTATCATCTACTTCTAAAAGCAGACCTTGTTAGATGGACCCAATACAGCAACACCTTTGATCTGTAACTTAACAGCAAAGTGTACTTATAAGTTTTAATCCTCTTTGGGGGAGTGCTGAACTGCTGAATATTATTGTAAATGCTGTGGTGTAATATTTTCTGCACAAAACCAGAAGTTGAAGGTCTTGGGGGAGAGCATTTCTATGTGGCAAATTTCTTCCTTCATTGCTCCATTGTCCAGGAGCTAGACCCTGCTTCTTCTGCTTGGAAAAAGGCTGCAGGGCTATCCCCACTTTAGGATGTTCTGCCCTTCCCTTCTTGCCCCTAGCAAATTGTGTACCCTAAAAGCACCCTTCCAAGGAACCGTTTCATCAACCAGGAGCTTCCCAGGTTGATAAATGGATATGGGGGCTTATCTCACATCAGAAAGAAGAGCACACGAAATGGCATAACTTTTTCTTACTGTGTGGGTCCACCAGCTCCACCCCAAGCTGACCCACTTCCTTGTTCATCTCCTTTACCTTCCCTTGTGTGGATACACCAAGCCCACAGGCCACTGCGGGGCAAATCAAAGTTTGGAGAAGGCTGGTGACCTTCCCTTGTACGCAGCAGGGTCATAGCTGGGTGAGGAGGTGGTTCTCCATGCAGATCTGGGCTTGCACACTACCGTGACATTGGGGTATGAATGTGCACGTGGCAGGCACGTATGTGCAAGCATTTCAAACACTCCCATCCAGAAATTGAAAGCTTGCTTTCAGAGCAAAACAATATTTTTTCTGGTGTCTTTCCAGCTTCTGGTGCTGGAAATTGCTTCTCTGCAACTAGGGATCCTATGGTTTAAGTTAATAAGATAGCTTCCCCGAGTGTACAGCACCTTGCATCAGAGATTTCAAAACCCTTTACAAACATCCAAGAATTAACTTTTAGCACCCTTGCAAGATCGGTATGGGTATTATCCCCATATTACACACAAGGCGCTTAAACTCAGAGATCTACCCACAGTCTCCCGGTGAAGCAGTGTCGAAGCTGGGAGAAGTACTCAGAAGATCCAGCTCATGCTCCTTTGCCACTGTTCCAGATTTCTTCCCAGATTAATTTTAACCATAAGAAATGTGTGAGTTTCATAATTCAATGAGGACCATATAGTCTTTGTTCCTCAGCTCAACTTGAGAGATGAGAATGGCAGGTCACTACAGAGGTGCAGTCTCCACAAAGGAATTTGATGAGGTTTCTCCTAGTCCATGAGCTCAGAGAGAGTGAAATTTGGCTGAGCGACCCTGCTACGTGGAAAGGACAGTCAGGAGCCTTCTGGGTGCTTGTATGCCTTTTCCCCACATGGCCTGATGGTGCAGACAGAGGTGGTAACATAGAGTCTTATAGAGTCTGGTAGAGTGTAGTACTGCCTGCAGGTAGGCTATGGAGGGTCCTGATCCTGGCTGGAAGGCAATGATGGATGTGGGCTGGGGAAAGGAATGCTAGTCCATGCATACACACATGGGGACCCTTAGGCACCTGGACCCCAGAATTATTTGTATTTGGGTTCCCTTTGATTGCGGGTGAAGAGAGGAGCAGCTCCTTCCAGCTCATCGTCTGGAAGAGTAGACATAAGTACAGAGAAGCTGAGCAGGTGCCTGCGCCTCGGCCAAGGGTTCAGGATTACCATCTGCTCTGCAGCTACTTTGATCCCTACCACGTCATCCTGACTGCGCTGGGTTTGTATGGGTGGAGTGGCTCTTGCCCACAAGGATTGTTTTTGTGTTTGGAAGATTGTGATGACCAGACATCTTTTAGCAGCAAGGTTTTTTTCATTGGGAACATCACAACAATATAGTTCTTTCGGGAGAATTTAAAAGATACAGTACTTTTTAAAAGGTGTTTATTTAGGTCAGGGTATCAGCATGATAAAGAACACTAAAGTACATGCTGAAGAGTGGCTGCTTTCAAAGATTTAGTCACGGAGCAAGCAGGATTGGGCAGCAGGACTTGTAGTCATATGATATTTTTGCCATTTGAGAGTACGCCTTGTAATGCTCAATGATATCAGAGACCGATACTCCAAAACCCGAAATGAAATATGTAGCTCAGTTTGTAAAATGCCAGGTAAGTAATGAAATTCTTTCAATTGCAGGAAGAAACACAGAAGAAGAAGAAGCTATGATGCAGGAATGGTTCATGCTGGTTAATAAGAAGAATGCCCTAATAAGACGAATGAACCAGCTTTCTCTTCTGTAAGTATGGATGGATACATGTATTTACAAAAGG
Organism: Pygoscelis adeliae; assembly: GCF_000699105.1. Taxonomy (NCBI): domain Eukaryota; kingdom Metazoa; phylum Chordata; class Aves; order Sphenisciformes; family Spheniscidae; genus Pygoscelis; species Pygoscelis adeliae. The sequence continues at coordinate 712,302 of NW_008825099.1, forward strand.
ATGATTTACTGGAATATTTGCCCAGCAGATAGATGCAAAACTTTTTTGTTTTATTCCCATTAGTCTTCAAAAATGTTCCCTCAAAAGTGAGTAGCATGGATGATTTGTGGAACACATCGAGTAACTTGTTTTTCTCATATTTCAGACTTGAAAATGAGAAGCGTGCAATGACACAAGATTAGCCAGAGCTGTGAAAAAAAAAAAAAATTAAAGAAATATTAAGCACAGTTACATTTTCAAAGGCCCAACAGTAGAATAAAATTACATTTTAGAAATGCGCAAATAGATTTGGATTGTGCCTCAGATGTGACAGGTGAAGACTATTCGAAGAGAGAGCAAAATTTGAGTCGCTACCTGCTTCGTAGAAATCCTCAATCCTATCACTAGTTCAGCAGCACTGGACTGCTGAAAGGATATTAGTGAATCAGTCACAGTGCAATGATACTACCAATACTGCAAAGTAAGGACAAATAAACTTTTTTCACTAGCACCGGCGAGGAGGGGAGAAGACGCTGCTCGTTTTTAGAGGCGTTCTGCCCTTGGTGCTTCTTTTCCAGCTTCTTTCGTTTAGATTATATTTCTTTCAGTAATGCCACCTAGTGTAGATGCCTGCATACTTCCCTGGGAAGAGCTTGTGCTCACGAATTTCCTACCGTGTCTGAACTTGACAGAAGATTCTACCTTCAAAATATTAAGCTTTCTAATCCCGTGTCTAATTTTCATTATTCATTAGGTCAGAATGTATATAGGATAATACTTCCAGTGTCATATTGTCTTGGTGAATAGGCTGATGCTGGAATTTGTTCATTAGATCCGGGGGAATGTTTTATACTTAGGACATTCCACAACAGCTGCTCCAAGGATGAATATGAAATAATTACGTCCTGTAGCACAACAGAGTTAAACTGACTGAATTAAAGCCAACATCATAGAAAATGAAAAGGCCCTGTTACTGAATATGCCACCTGACCAAGGTTTTAAGTTTGTGTATCATTTGTTTGGAGTAGCTTAAAGTTGAAGAGAAAAGTCGGTTACGAGTCCTAAAATCAATGTAAGTTAAAGGTTCTTTTAAGTGTTTAATGATTTAGTAATTAACATATTGATGAACTTTTGCAACTTGCCTAGGGAAAAAGAACATGACCTAGAAAGG
>NW_008825099.1:713500-719394 GCF_000699105.1 Pygoscelis adeliae
GTAAGAGCAATGCTGGGTACCAAGGGAAGGAAAATGCTTGCTGCCAAAGGTGGCTACCTGAAAGTACAAACACGGAGGCTTTTCTGAAGCCCAGTTAAGAATTAATGCAGATATTTACATCATTTCAAGCGGTAGCACACAGCAAATACACTGGGTCCACGATCCCATTCTTAAATTTTACTGGGGGCGGGGGGGAAGTCCAAGATAAGGGACAGAGAAATATGGTCTCCTTGGAATAAACTTTGAAAACAAAGTGATGAGGAAGTAAAGAATGTTTGTCCAGGGATGATTATTTTTTGCTGCAGTAATGCTCTCCTGGCTTTCCTGTGGCATTGCGCTGCTTTGGGTGCCGCAGAAAATGGAAGGGGTGACCCACAGAAGGGAGCCTCCTTCCTTTTAGTGTTTCAGATCTGGTTTACAACAGTATTTCAACTGGGAAAAAAAGTCTCATCAGGTTTGGTGGTAAAACACTACGTTTGCCAAGTAAATATTTCATCGCAACCAACACCAGGATTAGTGCGATCCTTTGCACAGATTTCCTCCCTTCTCTGCAACTCTCCTGAGTTTAGTCACCTTACCTGAATGAAAACTCATGGGAAGATTGACACGCGGGATAAATGAAACAATTGCATCCTTTCCATAGGGCTTTCAAGTGAATTGTACAATAATCCTGGGGATGATTCATAATAAAAAATAAACATCCAGATAGCTTAAACCATTGCTTGCATTATTTTCTTATTTAAATATCTTAAGTGTTTTCTAATGCTGCACCGCTTATACCTCTCAGTCACAAATGCTGTCTTATAGTTCAAAGATGTTTGCTTAAAAGTTAATCCTTTGGGCTCTGTAAAATGGACCTTTTGTCTAATCAATGCAAATTGATTTTGCTATTCTGTATTGACCTCTCAACCCTTTGACTGTCCATGGTAATTTCTTTCTTCACCTGATAAGGTACCTGATCCATAATAAATCAATTCTAATTAGTTTGGAGACTTCACTGGGAGCATAAGTTTGTCAGAAAAAAGCAGCAGGTTTCAGGTAGCTTTCCATCTGTGGTTATATTTTTTGCATAAGACTACATTCACTATATTCTTGGATAAACTTGAGTCATAAATATATACATTGCTTTCTGCAGAGACAAGCCAGTTTAATTGGGAATCATACTAATGAAATATTTAAAACATAAAATACTCTAAAACCAGGCAGGATTTAAGAGATACTGGATTTAAATCCGAAATTTCAATGCTTAATTGCCTCTTATATGTTTTACTGTCTTGGAATGTCCTAGCAGCAGCCTTTGAATGTCTAGCAGCCTATGCCATTCACACGCTGACTTGAACAAAAATCTGTCCTTTTTTAACTTCTTTTTTGTAAGTTCAGAGAGAGATGCCAAAACCCAGGAAGGTCCTCTTTTTTTTTCTTTTTTTTTTTTTGTGTGTGCTACTGGTGATATGGTAAACAGGTGTTTAGGGAGAAAACATAAGTGCTGGAGAATTTTGGTTTTGTTTTTTATTTATACAACAAAGTCCACATTTAGCATTTTAACCCTCAATAAGATTATTAGCCTGCTAGAAGTTTTAGCAGCTGTCTGCTTTTACCTAAAAAACATATTAAAAGAGAAACTCTCCCAAGAAAATGCCTGTGAAATGACAAAATACATGTTTGTGACACTTCGCCTCTCGATGTGTGCATCAGCACTGTATTGCTTTCTGCATCTGACATACGCTGGGGTGCAAAGACGCACTTTTTGGGAAGCACTGGTAAGACCACACCATTTATAATATGATTTCCCCAAAGAAGCATGGGCTGCCCGAACAGCCCGGTGCTGTCTGCTCCGAGGCCATTTAGCCGATTGCTAATGAGCGCTTGGGCTCCACGAAAGAGTTGAAAAGACAGATCTCACTTTTACCAGCACCGATTCCTAACCTGAAATATATGAGCAGTAAAAAAAATATATATATATAACAGGACGCAACCGGTTTGTTTGTCTAAAAGAAAGGCAGAACGCACCAACCGAAACTGGAACTTGAAAAAAAAAAAAAAAAAGAAAAGTCTTTGAAAGGTGATAATTGCTGTTTTGGTAAATTGCTCTAACTCTTCCACGCGTGACTGTGCTGTTTAAAAATCTATCAACCAATTTACTTCGCTAGTTGATGACGAGGGGGGGAAGAGAGCGCCTTGCAAAAGGTAGCAGCCTGCTGATCGCAGATAAAGGCGGTTTATTGGCGGCCGGCCTGCCCTGCCTGCACAGGCAGCGTGTGGGCAGCGCTGGCGTCTGGAGGTGCTGACCGTTACGATGTTCAGTGATGTGGAGACGGTGTCCTCTTAGCCAACCGCTAAAATGGAGGCATACGCAGCTGAATAGCCTTTTGGAGTGTTACGGCACTTCACGCGGAACACTTGAATGACCGAGGGTGGTAAAAAAAGGCATACTTTCTCCCCACATTAACGCGCTGCCTTCTTCCAGCTAGGAAGTGTTCCTCTCTTTCTACTGCTGAGACTGCTCCAACCAAAAAAGGCCTGAAATCCTTGCCTAATAGGCCAAAGAAAATATAGGTTACTGGGTTTGTTTTAACCTGCGCACATGGGAAGGCATTTTGGCTGTCTGTCTGGGAGCTGGCCGGCTCGTGTAAACAAGGTACTGCATTTCAGAGCCTGATTTTTTGCCACGTCCGCAGCCGAGTGGCGGGATGCCTTACTTTCAGCTACCTTTCCTCACGTCCCTTTCTTTTTTTTCATTTGAGATTTAATGCCTCCTTAGAAAAGATAAGTTCATTTTTGCACACCTTGGGGTGGTGTGTTCATTTTCTGCCCAAGAAATGGATCTTCTTTCGGATTTTGTACATCTTGATTTATTCTTGGCTTATAGTTTGAAGTGGGTGCTCTTCTAAAAGGATTTATGCATAGGTTCACTATTTTTGTAGTTATGGTTTATATGATAAGCTTTTTATATTTAAAATCAATATGTAATCCTGTGGAGGAGCTTATCCTCTAAAACCCCATTTGTAAATCTATTTTAGCTTTGTTACACCGCGCAGCCACAGTATTCCATAGATTGATTAATTCAGCAGCAGAATCCTATCAAATGGCCTGCTCTGATGATGATGCAAACTCTTTCAGGATTGCTAGTTGACTGGAACTAAAGATAAGACCTGACTGCAATCCCCCAATGTGCTCTTTACAAAACTAGTGTTAATTTTCATCAAAGTGCCGGGCTTATTTATTATAGTGGCGAGGTTGAAGGTTTTACTACGAGAACTTTCGACCATTTCTATTAAAGCATTTCTATGGGAACTGGCCGCCTGTTTACTCAAAGTAATTATCAGTTTAAGCAGTGGGGGGAAAAAAAGACAATATGAAGTCAATGAAGATGAATAATTGAAAACATTTCTACATTAACGTGAATTTAGCAAACTCTGTCATTTTAAACTGCCCATCGTGAGCGGTGGCACAGGGGCTTTAGCTTTCAACACTTTTAGCTCATATACAGCCTCAGAGCTTAATCCTATTTTTGTCCGGAGTGTAGCTTTTATAACAGTATTACTCTGAAATCTTCAAATTAATCACAGCCCATATTGTAGCTTCCCAGAGCTGCAGTCAGCCTGGGTAACTATATGTGACAGGTGTTATAGGTAATCCTGGCTTAAAAGGCACAACAGGTAGGAATCAAACTTGAACACAGTTGCTTTTTTAAACACAGGGATGCTTCCCAAAACTGCTGCCCGGCAGTATTTTGTTGGATAAAACAAAATTGCAATGTAATCACATATAAAATGTTATTTAAATACTTTATGCCGGTTCCTCTTTTAACCAATTGCTACTTGACTGTGTTTATTTGGGGGGGGAAGTCAGACTCCTTTTCTAGGAAACAAAGTAAAAACACAAGAGAATATTTCTGCCAGCAAGTTTTCCCATGGCATATTTCAAACACTAACAGTAAGCAAATACAGAAACAAACAAAACAAAAAAAAACAACAAAAAAAACAGTTTTGTTCCATGAAGTCATAATATGACATTATTTACCCCACAAGGCTACAAGGTGGGGCAACAAAACCCATAGCTCTTAGAAAGGGACTTAACAGAGGAAAAATAGTAGTGAAGGACTGAGCAAAACCTGTACCGAAATATTTTTGATTGGTGTTTGCCGTTTCGAAAGATAAAATTGCTGCTGAAACTAGAGAAGTAGGGGGTAAAGCAAAACAAAAAAAAAAAAAAAAAGAAGGAAAAAGGCTTTAAAAATAAGAGCTTTTCAACTCAGTGAAACCCGTCAAAATTGCAAGGTAATTAAATCAAGTCCAGGTAGAGACGGGGTTTTTCGGGTCCCTTTTCTTCTAGAGCTTCATATGCCCAGATGTGCCGGGGAGCCCGACTCTCAGCACAAGTATCAGCAGAAGCGGGGGGGAAAGTTAACCCGAAAGTTGGGGGCCATGTCTGGGGGGAGCAAACACCCGTGAAATTCTCTGCCGTGTCTCTCTCCTCCTTTTCTGCCCGGCTCACCGCTGTTGCCCTTCGCAAGACGGTTTGGTCGCGCTGAGATTGCATTGCGCATGCAGGGGCTTTATTTATGTGGGCAAAACCCTCCGGTTTTGGGAAGCTCTGACTTGCAGAGGTGCAGGGCGGTGTGTTTTAAACGGGTGGAACTGAAGGAGCCTTCCCCAAAAGGAGCAAAAGGGCAACCAGCGGTGGAAATCGAGAGACCGCGTTGAAAATTAGCACCTAAAAGGCTGCTACCTAAATTAAAGCAGCTTTGTCGCAAGAGAAATGGCTGAGATTACCAGTAATTTTGGCTGGTAGCTTCGGTTCTAATCTGTGTATACCTGGAAAATTATTTCCTTAACAACGGCGAGGGGGAAGCAACACACTTGAAAAAGAAAGAGAAAAGGGGAAAGAAAAAAGGAGAAAAAGAAAAACTCCTGGGAAGTTTCGGCAGTGCCCTGCCAGGCCGATGCTCCGGGAAGGGCTCTGGTGCCGCTGCACCGAATCCCTCCCCGATTGCGAGCCGCCGCCGTACGTGTTCGCCTCTCCCAAGCGTGTCTGCACACACGTGTCGGCGTGGGTTCTCCCTGCGTGTGTGTGGACCCGAAACTCGCTCGTGGGCCCGTGGGCCCAGGCAGAAGGCGAGGGCGCGATAAAAGTGGTTACACGTTCCTGCCTTTCTGCCGCTTTTCCAACCTTTATTGCATGATGATGCATCTAATTTTTAATTTGTAAATACAAGGCTGAATTCCCTCTAGCACCACTTGCTTTCATAAAGCTTCTGAGCAGTTTGCTGTCTTGAATAAATTTGGCTTTGGAGGGGGGTCAGGGGGATTTGAACCACCGCATTCTTGCGGGGCTTGTGAAGATTCACATGGTAACCGGTGGTGAGCATTGTTCGGGTTATCTGAATAAGCACCAGCCATGTGAGTTTTAACATGATCGCCCAGGGCAATAGAGAGCGCGGGGAGAAAGCCCAAAGGACTGCACCCTCTCTCCCCTTCGCCTTCGGGAAGCGCGGCCGGGGAGGAGGAAGAAGAAGAGGAGGAGGAGGAGGAGGACACCGCCGGGCCGGTGGCGATGGCTTCTCCCGGCGGGTTTTTTTTTTGGGTGGGTTGTTTGGGGTTTTTTTTTTTGGAGCCGGCGTCCTCTTTTCCTCCCGCTCCTCGTTTGTCCTGCTATCTCCCTCATCATCTACTGCTCCTGCTTTTCATTGTTTACCTTCTTAATGAGGGAGGCGGGGAAGGCTGGGGCTTGACTGACAGCGACAAGACCTTACGGTCTGGCTGGAGAGCCGGAGGCTGCGGGGCGGCCCCGGGGGGCTGCGGCGGGCCGGGCCGGGCCGGGCCGGGCCCGGGGGCCCGGGAAAAATCCCTTTGGGAAAAGCGAGGCGGGGCCGGCCCTCCCTGCCCGCCCGG
>NW_008825099.1:720155-720995 GCF_000699105.1 Pygoscelis adeliae
GCGCGGAGGCGAGCGGGGCGGGCGCGCATCCCGCGGAGTCCCTCACCGCGCCTCCCGCCGCCTCTTTCCGCAGGGCCGAGGAAGAGGACGAGCATTTGGAGAGGACCCTCGAGCAAAACAAAGGCAAGATGGCCAAGAAGGAAGAGAAATGCGTCCTCCAGTGAGCGGCCTTCCCGCAGCGGTGGCGAAATCGCAGCGCGGCTCTTTCTTACGTTTTTAAAATGCCGACACGAGACTGGGGGGAAAAAAAAAAAAAGATGTTTTGAAAAAAAAAAATTAAACTTTTTTCCATTTTCTTAGGCCAGATCTAGGCTGCGCCGGGCCCCGCTGCGTTGTTTTTTGGTTTCCATTCAAGCGAACTCGCGTTGTACCATGGTTTCCTTGTGGGCTCAGCTCTCCTGCCGAAAGGGTTTGAAATGAAACCGCCGAGACCCCGGGCGTGCGGGCGATGCCGGAGATGTGCGGAAGGAGCAGAAGAAATAAAGTCTGTCCTGGTTTCTGTAGCTGGAGGAGGGCTGAGTTTTGAAATAAATACGTTTTTGTCGTAATAGGATTAGAGAGGGGGATATAGGAAAAAAAAATCATTGGGAATGGTTTCATCTAGTCCTGCCATATGTAATACTTAATAAGCTACCTACATTTTATAGTTAGGTCAGATCCACCCCAGTTATTATTAAAAATGTGCTGTATTTACCAGTGTTTTATTTCAGCGGTTTTACATTTTCCCGGGAGTAGAGGTGAGCTGCTCCCGTTTACTCGGGGGGTTTCTCGGGGCTCAAAGCCCGGGAGCGGCTGCGAGCGGGCGGCCGGGAGCAAGGGCCCGGCCCGGCCCGGCCCGGC
>NW_008825099.1:726345-727006 GCF_000699105.1 Pygoscelis adeliae
ACTCATTTCTGTTTCCTCGGGGTCGGGATGCCTGTGGGCTCCTGGCCGCTTGGCTGTCCCACCGTGATGGCATCCAGGCAAAGGGGGACTTTTTTATTTTTCTTTTTTTATCGTCTTTTATTAATTTTATTTTTATTAATATTTTTCTGTCCCCATCCACCTGCCCCAGGGTGTAGCAGCCCCACTACCCGGGTGCTTCTCAGGGCTGCTCCCTCCGGCACTGCTCCCCAGATGATGATGCCCAGTGGGGTGGGATGCGCAGGCAGCACCCCATGCAGGATCCATCCCCCAAAACCACACTTTGTCACTGTGCCGGGGACACGCACAAGCTGGGCCACCCCGGCCGCCAGCCCCGGGCATCCTTGCTTAGGGTGGGATGAGGGGTGGCCCGGACACCAGGCGTGGCAGGTTTTTTTTCAGGGTGCGAGGGTGTGTGGTGCTAATGGCTGGGCGTGGGTGCTGGTGGAACTGGTGCTGGGGTGAGGTTGGTTGGGTACTCCTGGGGTGAAGACGGGAGAGCGGGGGGAGGCCCAGAGGGCCCCCCCCTGCTCTCCCCGCAGCCCCTTCTCGCCCTGATGCTCATGCCCCCTGCACGCCATTTTCTCGCCTCAGGTCTGGTTCAAGAACCGCCGTGCCAAGTGCCGGCAGCCGCAGCAGAGCG
>NW_008825099.1:728330-729657 GCF_000699105.1 Pygoscelis adeliae
AAGGGCTGCCCAGCTGATCCGCAACCTGCAGACCAAAAAAACCAAAACTTTTGGAAAAAAATAAAAAGGAAAGAAAAAAAAGCAGTAAAAAAAAAAGTTTTGGTTTATTTTTTGGGGGGAGGGTTGCAGGGGAAAGCCGCTCTGCTTTGGTGTTGGGGGGGGCATGACTTTTTGGGGGTGTGTTTTTTGGTTTGGTTTTTTTTTTTTTTTTTAGCCCCTTCTGTTGGTTAGTGCGTTTTCGTGGGTCTGGGCTGCAGCCCTGCCTCCTGGCTGCCTTCCCTGCCTCAGGCCGGTGCTTTCTAGCAGCTTTGCCCCGTAGGGGGAGAGGGACCGTGTACGTGTGATTTTTGATGCCGTAACCCCACACTTACCCCTTCAACTGTAAGGCAAACCCCTCTCCTTCCTTTCCCCCCCACCCCAATAAAATCCAAACTAATCAACGCGGTGGTGTCCTGTCCTCCTTCCTCCCCTCTGCCTCCTCTTCCCTAGGAAGCTTCCCTGGGGGGTTGACATGCTGGGAGATGCTTCCCAGGGGGTCCCAGCAGGAGGGGGTGTGTGTGATGAGTTTGCAAGTGCTCTGGAGGGGGGGACCCACTGCTGCCTTTGCAGGTGTGGGCTGGGGACCTGCTTTTATGTTAATTGACGCTGTTAATTGGTCACTGATTTATTGCTGCACCGCAGTGCTGGCGGGACCCGTGGGATGAGCAAGCGCTGGCTGAAACAGCAAAAACCCACCTGGTGGGGCAGCCCCACAAACCCGGGACACGCGGGCAGGCCTGGACGGTGGTGGGGTGCGAGGGCCACTCGGACATACAGCCACGCAGACAGACCTCTGCCTGCCCTGTGCAGGCAGGTGCAGAGAGGGATGCTCGGCATCCGTGCTTCCAGCCCTGGCTCCCAGCGTTTCCCTCAGCTGCTGCCAGCTGCGATCCAGCTGGGGAAGCGGGGGGATGAATTATTTCTCATGACAATCTCCCCCTCTTTTTTTTTTTCCCAGACCTTCCCTGCAGTTGCTGGAGGCTGCCCGCTGGTGCTGGGGCCATTCCCACTCCCACGGGACTGGGGCCGAGGGGACCACCAGGGCCACTGCTGCCCTGCTTGGGCCATTGATGTACTGGGGGGGGGGCACCCCCAAATTCCCATCTTCCTCCTTGCAGCAGTGCCCGCTGCAGCTGGGAGCTCTGGGGCCGTGCCGTGTGCCCCCATCCCTGGTGTCCCCCGGGAACCCTGGGCCAGTGGGGACCATGGCGGGGGGGAGAGGTGTCGAGGCACCGGCATACTCTGGGCGGCCACTTTCGGGAGGGTTTGCACCCCCTGTACCGCCCCT
>NW_008825099.1:729923-733297 GCF_000699105.1 Pygoscelis adeliae
GCTCCCAGCGCCTGCACGCCGTGGCAGGGAGAGATGGAAGGGGATGGGTGCAGCCGAGTCGATTTCAGGGGATTTTAGTTTAAATGGTTGTTTTCCTTATTGGCTCCTTCAGTGCATATATATATATAAAACTACAGATATTTAAGTATTTATATATAGCTATAGATATAAAATAATTGTGCTCTTCTGCAAGCATTAGCGAGGCACTCACCACCCCAAAGGATGGCTATACAGGCAGTATAGCCTGTATATACTGGTCCTACAACCCAGGACCACGCATGCTGGGTATGGGTACCACCAACCTATGCATCCCCAAATCTTTCTTTTAAAGGGAAAAAGTTAGCGCAGCCCTCCGGGAGCTGTAAAAGAAAGAAATCTGTGCTGGACACAAAGTGAACTGAAGCTGCCCTCCCAAATTTAGTGAGCACCTAAAAGACAAGAGCCAGCAGGTGTATAACCCCCCACCCCCACCCCATCTTCTTTAAACAAAAATTACACACACTTCACCTTCCTTAAAAGATGTGGTCCACAGGGACATGGTTTAGTGGGACTTGGCAGCATTAGGTTAATGGTTGGACTTGATGATCTTAAAGGTCTTTTCCAACCTAAATGATTCTACGATTCTATAAAAATTGTGCTTCATTATAACTCAGTAAATCAGTGCTGCTGAGAGATGCAGCTGTGAGGGGAGCCTGGATTTTGCTCCCTTGGTTTTGGTGACAATGGTCCTAAACCTTTTCATCCACCATCCCATGGTGCAGCTGGGTCCAAGATCTGCTTCAGAGTTTGGGTCTCCGAGGGGTGCCCACGTCCCCCAGGGGAATCCCCTCTCCAATTTGGGCACCCAGTACCCAGCAGCGCCTGGTGCTGCAGCTGGGTGGCTTCTTCAGCATCCCCTCACACCACAATTTGGGCTGTGGGCATTTTCCAGTCCCACTCGTGCAGACCCAGAGCACGGCAGCGGTGCTGGTCGCTGACCCTGGCTGCGGCTGGCGGCGGGGGCACAGAGGAGACCTTTTCCTGATCACATCAAATAGAAATAGTGCCCTCAATGCCTGGCTTTGTTTTTTTTTTTTTTTTTTGGTTTTTTTTGCTTTTTCCCCCCCCCCCCCCCCCCCCCCCAACCTGCTTACATCACAAAAAACATTAAGGTCTGCTGGAAAAGGCTTTGGGGCTAGAAAGTTGATTTTTCTCCACTTTTATCAAACCTTTCAGAATGACCTCAAAATAAATGGTGTTTAACATAAACCCACTAAAATTAGTAATTGAACTTGAAAGTTTCCTACATTAAGAACCAGAATCTTTGCAGTTCTGGAAATGCGTAAATATTGGAAATACACAATTGCTCAGCGTGGTTAGTAACAAAAATACAGTGCACAGTCTTGTACTTCTTACTGAGGTCAAAGTCATTCCAAGTCATTGAAGACTTGAGACACTGTTGATTTTGAACTTGGAAAAGCAGGCCAACCTTTTTTCTGGGATGGCTGTGATGTCTGCCTGACACGATCCCCCTCTTTGTGTGCTGCAATGGTATTGTGTTCCCAGAGATGTAAAAAGGGAATGGGTAGCAAGTATAATTGTGAAAGAACGTGTTTGAGTGGACCACAACACTAATTTTACAAAGTGCCTGGATGTTGGCTTCAGGCATTGTTTTGGCTTACCATCATCTTCACTGTCAAAAGAAAGGTAGGAATGGCTGATACGTGATACAAGGACAGAACTGCTGCCAGGCTGCATTCACACTTGTCTGCTGTCATTTGTGATTTAGTGAGACAGTGATTAGTACATTTACAACACACCTCCTGCATTTAGCACACCCACCGGCTGGGTCTGAATATATCGCATTCTATATGAGCCAGTTCGCTGATGTTAGAAAGCATGACTGCTAGAAAGGCAATGAGTGACATTTATGCAAAGGCGTTGACAGAATTTACTGTGACCTGTTTAAGTGGTAAATACTACCCAGCTTGGGCTGTCATTAGTTTTTATGCTTGGTGCTTCACGGACCTGAAATAATTTATGATCTATTTGCTGTTATCAGAGTATTTGCTCTGAGTAGAGCCCCTGCTTGGAAAGCTTTGCTTTTAAACCCCCCACATGTGGTAGGGAGCTGTGACAGGTGATGATTTGAACGCCCTTAGCGGTACCTGGCCATGCAGAGGTAGGCAGAGGCTGGGGGGGGGGGAAAAAAGGGCGGCCGACTGCCAGTTCAGGTGTAGGATGTACTTTGGGGACGCTAAGTGTTATGGCCAGCATGAATTAAATGATTAAAAAAATTATAATTATAAATCGTTATAAGTTTCAGGAGATGGACCCACTAGCACGACTTACTACAGTTATTTTGTAGACAGCTTTTCTGGCAGGGAGCAAAGAAAACAGATGATTACGGCTGAATAAGGAGCCGTTGCACCTGATCATTTGTGGTTTTTCCCTGTGCCGACCTCCATGTTAGCCAGTCACTGCTAATTCATGCACTTTGAGTAGCAATTAATGCACATAAAATCCCACATTGGTTCCAAATCTGTTTTGAACTTGTCAATAAAAAAATCTGCCAGTATAACTCCCAGCTGAGGAACCTGCTATACTGGAGAGCTCTTCTTTCATGTCGTATGGTCGAGCACAAAAAGCTGTGGGGAAGGAGGAGGGTGAAAATGGCCAGTGGGCTGAAGCCTAGAGCAAAACATAGGCCTATTTCCAGTTAAATCCCTATTCAACACTTTTTTTTTTTTCCAGGACAGACAGGACTTTTCCAAGAAAGCCATGAGAGGATTTTTTTTTTTTTTAAATGAAAAACTGTGATTTTAGGAAATGGCATTCTGGATCTTATGTACATTTCTAGTATCACTTCCTGTATATTTTTAAGCTGAAATCCTCTTAGCATGCAAAGTAAATAGATTATGATATACTGAAGGATTAAGAATCACTGTCTGGTGTCAGATTAATCCCTCATATAGACCATCACTTGTACTGACAGAAATATGGCTGCAATTCAGCAAAATAGCTGTATGGCGAAGCAACACATCACAGCATCTTATGCAGAACAAGCATGCGATCGCCGTGGTCTGTCGTTGTGCCATGTGTATTTCAGAAATTAAATTTAAATCTATAGGACATTAAAGGCGCGCTCCCCTCCAAGCAAAGCACAGCCATAACAGGCACGGCTCTGCACGGGGAGGCGATGCAGCAGCCTGCTCGGTTTCAAAGCTCTCTTTATTAATTTTTCCCTCTTGAGTGTACAAAAACCTATGCATTGCAGCCCATTCGCTCCCTTCAACCTGCAAAGCAAAAAGTCTCCTTTGAATATACTCATGGAAAGGTGCCGATTTGGATAAAGTGCCGAAATGGGTTGGGAGTTTTTCTGGTGCAATCAAAAT